>NC_139027.1:96315996-96731809 GCF_964662115.1 Mustela nivalis
ATGTTGGCTTCATTCTTCTTCCTGAAGTCAGTTTTCAACACTGAGTGCTGCATATTTTACATCTTGTAGCTTCAGTCACCCAGAGAGCCCAGCCATTTGTGGGGCAAGGGCTGCTGAGTGCCTTGGACCTGTATGCCCTCCCATGTGAACACATACACACGTAACACATATGCACACACGTGTGTACACACATGGATAAAGGGGGTGGGTTAGGGGCACAGGGAAAGTTTCAGAGAAGGAGAGGTGCTGGGAACATGAAACTACATAGCTACATCATAAAGCTTATCCTGGACGTTCTGCATTGCCTCTTGAACATCCTCACACTTGGGATCATGACATTCCGAAAAGGCATTCAGGGACCTCCAGTGGTCATAGGCCCAAGGAGGTCCAGGCAAAAGCTCAGTGCATGCTCAACTTCAGGACCATGACCAAAGGTAAAAAGATGTCACATCACCCAACACAGTGTTATTTTACTGGGTCCGGGTTCTCTGGAAGACGTAGGAAGCAATGTGGTGCAAATCCTTCCTCCACCTCCTTTGTGGATTTTTTTTGGGGGGGGGCAGGAAGCATCTGTGCAAATATAAAATATCATTTCTGTAATGATTCTTGAGATGCACTTTTTAAAAAAACTTTTTTAGTTTTTAGAAGTTTTAACTTAAATCCAGTTAAACATACAGTGTGATATTAGTTTCAGGTGTACAATATACTAATTCAACACTTCCATACATCAAAGCTGTGCTCATCATGACAAGTGCACTCCTTAACCACCTTCACCTATTTTACCCATTCCCCCCACCCACCTCCCCTAGGGTAACCAATAGCTTATTCTCTATAAGTAAGATCTATAGATCTATAGCAAACCTATAGGTTTGCTCCTCTCTCTTTGTCTCTTTTTGTTCCTGGCTTGTTGACTTTGTTTCTTAAATTTCACCTGAGTGAAATATGCTATTTGTCTTTCTGTGACTGACTTATTTCACTTAACATAATATACTCTAGCTCCATCCATGTTATTGCAAATGGAAAGATTTCATTATTTTATTACTAATATTCCATTGTGTGTGTGTATGTATATATATGTATGTTTATTTGTGTGTGTGTGTGTGTATGTATGTGTGTATATATCTATATCTATATCTATATATATATATCACATCTTCATCCACTTATCAGGTCATCAGGTGATGGACACTTGGCCTGTTTCCATAATTTGGCTATTGAGATAATGCTAATATAAACCTCAGGGTGCATGTATCCCTTTGATTTACTGTTTTTGGATTCTGTGGGTAGATACCTAGTAGTACAATTGCTGGATCATAGGGTAGTTCTATTTTTAACTTTAACTTATTTTGTTTTATTTATTTTTTTATTAGTTTCAGAAGTAGAATTCAGTGTCTCATCAGTTGCATATAACACCCAGTGTTCATTATATCATGTGCTCTCCTTAATCCCCACCACCCAGTTGCCCCTTTCCCCCAACCCTCTCTCCTCCAGCCATCCTCAGTTTGTTTTAAAAACACATTTTTAGCTTCTCCAGAATTAGGATAGTCTTTAGAGTTGATGGCATGTCATAGCTTTCCTGGTAAAGGATTTCTTACTTAGCGGTACATAAAATAGTGGTGTTTTAAATCCTTTGAAATAGAACAGTTGCTGAGGCACATGTCTTTGAAAAAAAGAAAGCAAATAACATGGTAGAACAGACTGGCCTGACAACCAGGGTAGGTTTCATGGCTTGAAGCAAATGGGTTTCAAAAGTACAGGAAAGTTGGCCAGAAGGGACATAAACTTGTCTCCAGGATCCTAACTTTGAGAACTGAGCCAGGTTGGAATGGCAGCACAGGAGGTTTGGGCTACGTGTAAAAATCCCCCTACATATTGAAATGAGATGTAGAAATTGATTGTGGAGTTCCATTCCAAAGGGTCTTCTAAAAGTGAGGTGATTCTCCATGGTCTTAAAGATTGTAAGAACGTCTGGCTAATGGCAGAAGTGTGGATCAGTGGACTTTCCGTTGTATTGACTTTGGCTGCAAGTCACTGAAAATGTGAATTCACATTGGCTTAAGGAGAAAGATAATTTATTATCTCACATAAAAGGAAGTCAGTAGTTGGATCCCAGAAATCCTCATCAATCTGTTGAGTTTCCTTTTGCTTTTTCAGTTAACTCTGATTAAACTGTCTTGGTTTTTCTTCAGGCAAGACAAAAAAACATTTACTGTGTCCTTTTTTCAGAAAGGAAAGTGACAATGTTAACCCTTCCTTGCCCTGGGGCTTGACCAGGCCATTCAAGGACCCAAGTCTCTGACCTGGACTTGACTTCTGAGCAGACTGTCTCAGTGCTCTTGAGGACTGCAGTGCACTTATGAAAATGCCCAGAGGAAGGAAAGGGATATTTTTTTCCCACTGTTAGCATTTTAGGAGGAGGGACCATTCCCTGGACTCCCTGTTGACTTCCTCTTGCACATCATTGGTCAGAAACAGACAAAAGCCAGGGAAATGGGGCCTGAACATCAACGTGGTCCATCAGCCGTTCCTGCTGCAGCTGGGGATGAAGAGCGGACTTAAGTAAAATCATGACTTTACCAGAAAGGAGGAAGGTCGTTTTCTAAACAGTGTCCACCTCAGGGGCTTTTCAAGGTCACTAGAAGACATAAGGGATCCTAACAGGTAACATCTACCTGTGCTAGTTTGCAGTCTTGGAGTAAGGCATGTAGTGAGGAGGCCTCTCTGTTCTGATCCATCTTCTGACCCCTGGGCCATTTGAGCCCAACTGGATGGTGACAAAGGGACAACCACAGATAAAGCCAACCTGTGAGGCAAATGTTAATATAATCATTTTTCATCCTGGAAAGTCATTCAGGTGACATTTTATTCTTAAGAAAACTTAGAAGAGATGAGATGAAGACATGAGGAAAAGCAGGAGGAAACTCAGCACTTTAACAAACTTTTCTGGAAAATAAAGCACGAGATCTAGTTGTCAGTTGGGACAGGAGACTTCACTATGCATCTCAGGGAGAAGAATCAAAAAGGGCGGGAGAGGGCTGGGTGAAGAGGTCACAGGTGCCTTGGTGGGACCAGGATTCCCTCCTTCCTTCTGTAGGAGAGAATGATACTGGAGCCAAATTGTAGGAAATTGCCATAGTTCTTTCCTGTTTGACTTACAAAAGTGGCGATTTTATGGAGTTCAACTTAATATTTAGTTAAGAAATGCCCAATGAGGGAAAACACTATGAATAAAAACGAATACTGAATACCCAAAGTTCTTAAACCTTAAAGTTCCTTGCATTATAAGGAATCCAGCCAGAAGCATCACTCCCTTCCATCACCAATCCCATTTTCCCAAGCCAAATATCCTTCCCACACCAATCCTTTGCCCTTATACCTCCTCCAACTCCCCCCCTCACACACACACCCCGGACTTCTCGACCCTCATCCCTCCTCCCCTTCCTCCTGGAGAAGGTTTCTGATATGTGCACCTGATCCTAACAAGCAAAAGCAGGAGAATGAAGGAATTCTTCCTCTCTTTCTCTTTCCTTAAGAAAGCTTTACCTGCCATTCTTTACTGAAACACAACAGAGTGCAAAATCTACCATAAAAGAGTCTCTTTTCTGTGCATTTACAATTCAAATTAAAACAAGTCCCATAGACTAAAATTCTCATCTAGATAAGGATTTAACAGACTGTAAACTTTAGTGAAATCCCAAGAAGAAAATTCCATCTGTTTTCTAAAGAACAGGTGCATGAGCTGGAAAATGTTAAAGGATATAGAAATGTGTCCAGAGTGTTGTGATAGAAACACATCCCCAAAGTCTTCTTAATTTCAAAAAGAGACTCATCATGATTACCTCCATTAACCAGCTCAAATAAAATGTGATGGTTTCTATAATCTAAGCAGTACTCCCCACATCAGGAATATTTACTGAAATAAATCAATGTATTATTGCCCCAAGAGGGAAAAATATGCTGATGGGTGGTGGTTTGTTGCAGAGTAATCACTAACATTTAAGTGACAGGTATTGTGCTGAGTGTTTACATCAGTTTCCTCACTTTATCTTATCAATGATTACATGACAAAGAAACTGGCATAGAGTGTTGTCACATAGGAGCAAGTGTCAGAGCTGGGATTTGAACCTTGGGCAATATGAAAGCCAGCCTTAGGTTTAACCGCTGATTGCCATAGCTCCCCAAAGGGGGTGTGTACAATCTTTTCCGATCCACTTACCTTGTGTTGTAAGATCCCTAGGGCCCAAATATCTGGACTGTGTTCTACTTTCTGTCTCCTGGATAGATCCCTAGGGCCCAAATATCTGGACTGTGTTCTACTTTCTGTCTCCTGGATATATCTCTGGCAGGTCCTCCCTCATGATGGGAATCTCACAATTATTACGCTTTTTATTTATTTATTTATTTATTTATTTATTTATTTATTTATTATTGACTCATTGCCCTTTCATTTTACTCGAATTTTAGAAACTGCAGAGGGTAAAACAGACTTTACTTTCTTAAGCAGCTTCACTGTTGCAGACCAGTGCACTGAGACAGTTTTAGCGCCTCCCTTTGAATCTTGACATGAATTAAGAGCATCCTTTCCACCTTGTGCTTCCTGGTCAAGCCACAGGTGACACCTAACAGTGATGCTGTCTGGAATAGTGATTTCAGAATCTGGGACATTAGTTGCCAAGTTCCCTGGTTGTGTTTAGGGAAAACTTCCAGGAAGATTGGAATCCAGGGCCATGGTGGACGGTGTCTAGACCCATTGGCTTTACTTTTCATTATTCATTCTTAAACATAAAGAAACAAAACGGAAGTTGCAGACTCAATGTGTTCTATAGCTTAGATCACAGAAGGACAATGGTGTACCTGCTGACCCATCAGGATTCTGGACCAGTGCCTGTCTGCTGAAGAAGCACAGGGTTGAAGTCCAGACTCTGGTCCCACTATAGCAGACATATATTTCCACCTTTGCAGGCGTTCTGTTCAGTCTAGTCTCTGAAGGGAGTGAAACCACTGATCACAACCAGGAACAGTGCTGGGATTCAGAAGGATTGACACAGTCTGAATTCACTTAGCTTTTGTCTGCAAGGTAACTTGGTTTCTTTGCAGAATAGGGTGATTTACTTGAACAAACAGTGAATAAATGTTCCTGTCAGTCTGACCATGCCATGGTTCCTGAGAAGCTGGGGCATCTCCTGACAGCTGATGATTCCTCTCTGGGGGTGTCCCCAGGGCAGCCTCCTCCCAGTCTCCCCCAGCTCATGAGGTGGGTTTGTTCTCTACTGTTCATTCCTGCATCTCAACTTAGACATCAGGTTTACTTGACAAATACTTGCAAATGTTTTCCACCTTCTTCCGTCTGTGGGATTTGTATTTGTCCTCCAGCCTATCCGGGCAGAGGCAGACACTCCCTCCTCATCCTTACACCCCCTGCCTTTGCCTTTTTGGGAGGTCGATCACATTGTCTGGGCATTAATTTTCTGTTTGCTGATTGTCCTCACTCTACTATGAACTCCCTTGTACTCAAGAGATGTTTATTGAAGTGAACTTAATCATTTCATTGAAGCTTATAAACCACACTTGCTACAGAAGGAGAAACAGTCCAAGAGTGTCCAGTGGCCTTTCCATTGTCCTTCGGCTCAGCTGGCTAAATTACACCTGCTCATTGACACTGGGTACTGTGCTTTCAAGAGAGCTGGCTACAATGCTGCCAGAACTAATTGGGTTTCCAACACAATGGGGTCAGGTGAACGGTCACCTCCTGCTGTTGAGGACACCTTTGGACCTGCAAAAACCTTGGTCTTAGGACGAGCTCATGGAGTCCTCATGCTCAGGCAAGGCAGCCATCCATGGGAGCCTCTGAGAGTCCCAGGCCCTGGGTCAGCCTCCCCTTCTCCTATTATTGGGGCATTGATCACATAGCTGAGGATGCCCAGTTCCCATGACAATACAATGGCTTCCCCATGGGGCCTCTTCCCACATGACAGTCCCATTTTGACCTTGGTAAAAATTTAAGTCTAGCTTCCCTGGGAGGCCAGGAGCAGGGTCCACAAACATTGAAAGTTGAAAATCTCCTTCATCATTATCTTCTATCAACTAGGTTGCTGTGTTAGTTTGAAATCTGTATTAGCTTGGTCCATGGTGGCCAAGTTCTATTACACTGGGTGTCTTAACCGGTTAATAGAAGTGTATTTCTCATGGTCTGGGGCTGGGAAGTCCAAGGTCATGATGCTAGCTGATTTGGTTCCTGGGGAGGACCTTCTTTCTGGTTTGTAGACAGTTGCCCTCTCTCTGTGTCCTCATATGGCAGTGGCTGGGGTGGGAGGGGGATGTCTCTTTGCTGTCACCTCTTATAGGGGCATCAATTCCCATTATGTCCTCATTCAACCCTAAGCACCCCTAAAGGCTCCAGCTCCAAAATTGGGAGTTAGGGCTTCAACATAGGAACTTTGGAGGAACACAAACATTTAGTCCACAGCAGTCATGATGCTGTGGTGTAGACATTATGTCTACATCCTTTGGAGGCAGACTGCCTGAGGTTCAAATCCTGCCTCTGACCCTTGCATGCAGTGGGACCCTAGACAAAATTTTAAATCTCTCTAGGCCTTAGTTTCCCCATCTGTAAAGTGAGGACATGAAAAAAAATTCCTACATTGGAATAAAAGTAAATGTCAAATAAGGCTCTATTGAATGAACTGTAACATCTACTCACATAGGTTTTCATAGTCAATAAAATTCCTTAAGATGCTCTGAACCAACCTGGCCTCTATCTTCTTCCTTTCTTCAGGAAGGCAGGAACTCTGACACTGATAATCTTTCATGCCTGGAAGCCAGGGTGCCAGGACAGGATGCTCTCAACTGTTTTCTTCACTATATAAAGACTTGTCTATAAGTCAAGCCCTATTTTTTTCCCCCATTGAGGATTCATAGTTTATTAACTATAAAGCACGTGTGTGTGTGTGTGTGTGTGCGCGCACACACGCCTGTTTATACACACACCTCACCAAATAAGCCTGCATGGAACCTCACTGTGGGCCTTGCTCCCAGCTGCCAGGTGGCTAGGGAAGCCCTCATCCTGGGACGTGGGGTGGTGGGGGGGTGTAAGGGAAAAGTTTTCTTGATGTGTGGATCTGCTCCCCTCTCCTTATCTTCGTGACTCTGTGTTGTCTGGTATTTGACCTGTGGTGTCCATGTCTGTGTCCAACACTGGTCTGGTGGTCCTAAGCCTCAAGGCCGAGAAGCTAAGTCCCACTGTTTCCTGCCTGCAATGCCCAGTGTGGAGTTTCTCAACAACCAGGTTCCTATTATTTCTAATAGTTTTATATTTTACACAAATTTGTGCATCACAGGAACTGCAGGGAACAAGGTCCTATGGGTAACTTCCCTCGAATTAATTGGGACCAATGCCTACTGGGTTCCTTTGTCCCTGAGATGAGCCCCTGCTCCTTCCCCCTGCTCGCACCCATGAAAGCCTTAAGAAAAGTAATTTCAGGGAAGAGTATGTTAGTTTCCCGTGGCAACTACAACAAATTACCACAAGTTTAGTGGCTTAAAACAATGAGAATTTATCATTTTAGAATTCTGGAGGTCAGAAGTTCATAATCAGTCTCAGTGGGCTAAAATCAATCAAGGCTGGCTGCTTCTGGAGGCTCTAGAGAAGGATCTGCTTTGTTGCCTTTCCCAGCTTCTGAAGCCACCTGGACCCCTCCCCACCCTCACAGCCGGCAGGGGGCTACCTTCCTCACTCTACTCTCTGACTCCATTGCAACACCCTCCCGCCTCCCTTTTATGAGGACCCTGTGGTTACATTGAGCCCACCCATATAATCCAAGACAGTCTCCTCATCCTCAAATCCTTAGTTTAACCCCACCTGTGTCCAAGTCCATAAAGGGAAACCTCACTAGCGTGGACTTAAAATGCTACAAAGGGGCCTGGTATGGGGAGCGGTGCCACTGAGGAAAAAAAATGTCCATTTTATAGGAAATTTTACAGGAAAAATTGTCAGTCATGGGCCCCAAGAGAAGAATTGCAACAGAAAAGACTCATTGATGACAGGGCCCCATGGGGAAAGATAGATATGGCATCTCCTACAAGTCATTGACTGCTCCTGCCACCCAACTGACAAGAAACCCTCATAACTGGGAACTCTTGCTTGTCTCCCAAGTACCTGGTTCAAAATAACCCCTCCCAGGTTCCTCGTCCTTCTCCATAAAATAATGTTCCTGTCTTTGGTTTGTCAGACTCACCTGTGGTTTTTCTTGCTTATCCTGGATTGGCGTTCTCTACTATTCTTGAGAAAACCCCTTTTTGCTGGTAAAATAACTGGCAGTTTCATTTTTAAGGTTAATGCCTGCAAAGTCCTCTTACCATGAAAGGTAACACAGCTACGGATTCTGGAGATCAGGATGTGGACATCTTTGCGGGGGCAAGTTTGCGTCTCTTCCCAAATTAAACACAAACAGATGCTCCCATTTGTCAGGCTCTGTCTAGGGCTGCACATGAATCCTATAATTTAAGCCTGATAAGGGTCCCACAAGGTGGGCACGTTTCTCACTCCCAACACGCTGATACAAGAGTTGAGCCTCAGGGAGGTCGGCTTCATGCAGGGGTGAGTTCGGAATTCAGACACACTGTGGTCTGTCTTAAGAGCTTCTTTTCTGAACCACAGTCTCCAGAGGCTCAACCCAGTGTCTCAAACCACACTGCAGCCCAAGGCTGGCTGGCCTTCCCTAAAGGTCCCCTCTCAGGCTATGCCTCTTTCCTATCCCCTCTGGGGTGATTCATTGCCCATGCTGCATGACAAATGACCCCAAGATTAGCACCTGAAACAACAGCCAGTCACCTTGAGTCAGAATTTCGGTTTAGTGCGGTTCCCAGCACCCCCAGGCTGAAACTGAGTGTCAGCGGGGCAGGGTTTCTGCAGGAGGAACCTGCTTGCGGGCTCCTGTAAGTGGTCAGCAGAACTCAGTTCCTGGAAATTCAGGTCCCCATTTCCTTTGCTGGCTGTCAGCGGGGGTGTTCTCAGCTCCTGGACACTGTCTGCATCACTCCATCATCATGGATTTGCAAAGGCATGCGGGCGTTTAATGCTAGGACTTCTGTCTCTTCCACCCGCTGGAGAAAATTGTCTGCTGGGAAAGCATTCATGAGCATAGCTCTGGTCCACCTGGATAATCTCCCTTTTGTCATTGAAACTGCCATAATCACAGGGAAAGTATCTCAACCTAAGTGTGAAGGAGGGGTCACTAGAGGCCTCCTCAGAATTCTGCCCTCCACAGGGGCTTGTCAGCACATCCAGACCCTGTCCCCTCTATCGCACCCCATCTCAGTTTCCTGCATGGGGGTCCTGCCCATTCACAAGGCTTAGCACCTAGTGGAGAGATGTGGGGGGTGCACAGGTGAAATGGTAATTGAGAGAGAAGCACAGACTTCCTGTGCCAGCCCCAGGGGAAGGTACAGGTGGGAAAATATCCAAATATGGAAAAGACTCCAATGGGCTATGGGGTTAGGATGTGTTTTCTTAGACACAAGGATGGTTTCAAAGGAGTTTCTGGAGACTGTGAGTTTTCCAAGAACATTTCTGTGGAATCTAGGGTTGGAATTGAAGGCTCTCAAAAGCCTTTCTTTAGTGTATCCAAGTCTATGTTTTATCCTTTCCTCAAAATAGTCCGCTGTAGCATTTCTAGTTGTGTGACGGTGGGCAAAGCTAGTAACAGCTTTGTGACTCAGTTTCCCCATGGATGAAGTACAGATGATCACTGTCTTTCCCCACTCAGGGCTGTTAGAGGCTAAGTGTTTGGAACATATAAACACATCCAGTGCAGGAGACAAAATAAGGGCAAGCGTTCAGTCTTTTTTTTAAGATTTTTTTTTTTAAATTTGTTTATTTGACAGACAGAGATCACAAGTAGGCAGAGAGACAGGCAGAGAGAGAGAGAAGGAGAAGCAGGCTCCCTGCCAAGCAGAGAGCCCAATGCGGGACTCAATCCCAGGACCCTGAGATCATTACCTGAGCTGAAGGCAGAGGCTTAACCCACTGAGCCACCCAGGCACAGTCTTAAGATGTAGCTGAAAGGTGTTCTAATTTTATAGAATGAAATGGATCCTTTACTGTGAGAGCAAATAAAATGTCTTTAATGATGGGGAATGTTCAGGTGTATCAACGGGGAGCATTCAAGCTGAACAACTGTCCCAAGGCAGGTGGAGGACACCCACTGGTTTCCAGGGTGCGGGAATGTCATCTTTGCAGATGGACATGTCACTGGTCACCCAGGGCACTTGGGGGAAGGCGATGAAGGCACTCCCTCCACCAGCTTTGCCTAACTCCAACAACAGAAGAAGTTGGGGACCAGCGGAGAAGCAGGAATGTTGAGTGAGGCCTTGAGCAGGGTCCTGTGGCCATCCTAACTGCTCCTGGCTTTTACACTTAGTGAACTTTTCCTCCTAAATTCACTTGGGCTGTTTAGGGTTCTTGGGCTCCCTGGAATTTTACGGAGAGTCTCAGATTTTTCCAGCAACTTATTCTGCTGGCTTCATAAGCAGCTATCTGGGTCAAAACTAAAGATTTATGTGGCTTCATTCCTGAGACTCTGCTATGTCTGTGGTTCAGAACTACCTGTTTTGCTTTGGAAAGTTTCTGGGCTAAAATATTTTGGCTGTTAGCAAGTGAGGAACATGAGCGTTATGTTAGAAACATGAGCTTTCATATGCTGAAATTAAAATTGTTTTGTGTGTACTTGTGTGTGCCTTTGTGCACCTATGTGTAAATTGTTGTGTGTGTGACTGTGTATGTATGTGTGTGTGTATGCATTTGTGTAAACCTGGTCCCATCTATACATTCTTCCTTGTCCTGAGACAGTCTAGGGAATGCAGGAGAAGTTGAACTCCTATAAAGCCACTGATCTGAGTCAGGGGTTAAAAGTTTCCATATACTTAGGGACAAATACCTCCTTCTGGGAACGAAAAGAAATGAGAGGTAACGGCCATCAGCAAGAACTGGTTGTCTGGAAAAAATTAGAAGTAACAATTTAAAGCCTCCTTGCACAAATATTTCTGTTTTCCAGGAGCCCAATAAAAGTATCGATCATGAAGAAAGGCATCCTGTGATGTCTTGTGTCCACTAACAGTGATAATCATGAGATAATGACAGTAGGACAGAAGGATGTTTCCCTACTCCAGCTGCTCATTCTTGGGAAAAGTGTCTTTATAAACCAGCATACTATGCTTTGAGAGCAATCCTTTCTTGTTGGCTCCCTTTAATGCAAGCTATGTATGACATTGAGGCTCAAGAACCTGGTGTTGAGGGTCTGGTAAAGGTTCCACCTTGGTTATTGTCCAAAGGGCTTTGGACAGTCTTGTCTATCTTCATAGAAGTCTGCCTATCGAGCTGAGCTTATTTAGAAACTTTACGGGTGAGGGGCGCCTCAGTGGTGCAGCTGGTTAAGTGCCTGACTCTTGGTTTTGGTTCAGGTCTGATTTCAGTGTCGTGAGGTTGAGCCCGACAATGCACTCAATGGGAAATCTGCTTAAGATTCGCTGCCCCCACCCCCAAATAAATAAATAAATCTTTAAAAAAATAAAAATTTTAGGAGAGGTCAATAGAGAATACCTGTCCACATGATCCTAGGAGGTGAGAGCCTGGACTGCCAGTTGTCCACTGTGGGAGAGAGAAAGGGTATTTGGAGGGTGTTTGTAGGACACAGAACCTCAACCCTTGAGAGTGTGTTGTCTCTGCAATTCCTAGCCTCCTGCAGGTCCTTCTTCACTGAGCCCAGTTTGCAGCGGGCTATCCTCACACTGAGGGGTGGGCGGGTCAGGAAATAATAGAGAGACCCCAAGCTGTGCTTCAGGGATGCTGCCCAAGGGTTTTTAGCACAGCAACCTGGGTTCAGAAGACAAATTTTTCTCTGGCTTCTGGCTATGCTACTTGGGAAAGAATTGGTTTTTCTAAGGAGCTAGCTCTACTTCTGCACAGAGTTAACTTTGTAACTGATTGTGTTTTTCTTTTTGCTATGTTCACTGGGGAGCTGAGAATAAAATTCATATTCAAGTTTAAGAACTGGGTTAGAGAGTAGAACATGGACTTCTAACCTTCCCTTAGACTTGATTTTCTATGCTAATCTAGAGTTTGAGAACATTTATTTACATTTTTCCCATTTTAATGCTAGTGAACTCTATCAAATCCTCTGTGGAATCAGTCAACTGCAAATGATAAGTATTAAAAAAAATTTTAAAAAACCTGTTGTATTTACTAATAGGCCAGCAGGCTACAGACACCCCTCCCCCCCTCCACACACACCAGGAGGAGGACAGGGATCCAGTACTAAGGTGGGGATGGGCTGTGTGCAGATGGGGTGATGAAAGGTCTCAGTTTAGGGTCAGAAGTCTGGGAAAGGTATCCAAGCACTTGGGAGGCCCACAGAGAGGTGAAACTAACCGTGACTGCTCAGTTCCTGAGTAAGGAGCATGAGCTACCAGCTCTGGGGCCATCTCTTCCAGCCCGTTGCGTATACTGGCTGTGTTGCCTAACCTCTCTGAGCCTCAGTTTTCTTCTCTGCAAAATGGGATCAGTAACAGAGTCAACTACATAAAAGATAGTGAGTCTTAAGTGAGATCAAATTGCTGAGCAGAGGTGCTGAGCAGAGGGCTTGGCATTAGGGACCAGCTGTCATGGTGATGATGATGATGATGAGGATTAGTGCAATCATAAAGTCCAGAAATTGTGTGTCGGGGAATGCTGGAAAAGTGATGTGCTTCATTTTTTGACTTTTGAGCTTCCAGTAAGTGTTGCTTATTCCCTGGGGCTGGGGGGAGGGTGGAGATTCAAAGATGTTCCCAAACTAAATTTCCCACCCTAATTCCAAGATCTTGCCTATGGCAGGTATTAGTCCTTCTGAATGACCGTGCCTAAAGTGACATACATATGCAGATGTGATTAGGATTGCTAATCCTTCAGCATTAAAATCAGGAAGTGTTCCAGGTGGGCATAAGCAGAGAAAAGTTTCTTGCTGATGGTGGAAGTCTGAGAGATGCAAAGGTGAGAGGGTTTGACCCTAGCAAGGATCTCTTTCCTAGCCTTGGCATAGAGGGGTCATGGTGGGGACTGACAGCACCCTCCAGGAGCTCAGGACAGTCTTTAATGGGTGGCTGGCCAGGAAATGGGGGTTGCTAGTCCTACCACAGCAAGGAACTGAATTCTGCCAAAACCTGACGGATCCTGGAAGCAGGCCTTCCCTAGGCCCTCCAGATAAAGCATGGTATGGCCAACACTTGATTTGCATCTGTGAGAGCCCAGTCACACCCTCCAAGACTTCTGAGCTACAGAAGTGGACAATAATAAATGGGAACTGTGCAAGGCTGCCAAGCTTGTGGTGTTTGTTACACAGCAAAGATATCCTCTAGCAGGGTCCCTTGTACACGGAGCTGTCCACCTTACAGACCGTGGGTGCCCTGGAAGCAGATGCCACCGCCCAGGGAAGGGACATACCTGTGCCTGGGAGGTTAATTAAGAGCATACAGAGATGGGGCCGTGGGACGCCCCAGGAGAAGGTTCTCTTGCTTCTCCCAGGAGGATGATATGTGACATAGGAGCCTGGATAAAGACAGCCAGCTGGAGGGATAGAAGGTCCTTACAGCATTGCTTTAATTCTGGCTTTCAATTAGATCAGTGATGCCCTTCTGGTGAAATGTGCGTGGCTTAAACCCAAGACTGTAAACCTAATAGGAATTTGGTTCGCTTCACGAATCAAGATAATTGTACTTTGAAAAATGTTTTCGACATAACATTAATTTTGACCTTTACGTAAAGTGTGAGATAAGTGTGTTTTTAAAATGGATATTCATGCATGACACATTTTCCATTACTACCTTATCAGATTTTCTGAGTTCCTGCAGGAGTAGATAGTTCAGGTGTTGAAAATAAGCAATCACTTATTTTTATGTTCTTGCAGGGACATGTTATGGTGATTGAATGGAATTTGCTTTCTCTTTTTCCTACAGGAGCCACAAGAACTAAGACCAGGGGACAGTGTTGGGTCCTGCCTCCCAGAGACCACCAGCTGTGATTGAGGTTGATTAAAAATGAAAAACAAGCAAAGCATTCACCCATCTCCTGTCCTCTCCATACCTCTGTTTCCTGCCCCTGGAAAGATTCTCCTATATCCTTGGCTCTAAGTTCCTTTCTGTGACATAGTTAAAAAGCAGGTTAAAGATTTATTTGTGAATTTCCACTGGATTTCCTTGGCTTCTCGAGTCAATTCAACACTGTCTCCCTCCCACCTGTGAACTCAGGTTAGTGAGTTTACTTCCCTAACCTCACTGGCCTTGTTTGGACAAAGGAGGCCTGTCCAGATGCTGGCCCTGCAGAATTAAAACAAAACAAAACAAAAAACCAAATCAAATAGGGGCACCTGCATAGCTCAGTGGGTTAAAGCCTCTGCCTTCAGCTCAGGTCATGATCCCAGGGTCCTGGGATCCAGCCAGGTGTCAGCTCTCTGCCCAGCAGGGAGCCTGCTTCCCTTCCTCTCTCTGCCTGCCTCTCTGCCTGCTTGTGATCTCTGTCACATAAATAAACAAAATCTTAAAAAAAAAAAAATACCAAATAGAGTTTTAAAAAAATTAAGACAAAATTCATACAACACAGTTTTTAACTATTTTAAAGTATGCCATCTCATGGCTTTTAGTACATTTACAATATTCTCCAAACATTACCACTATCTGAATTTGGAACATTTTCACCAAAAACAAACTCTGGACCCATTAAGCATCATTCTGGCTGAATATGGATTTGCCTGTTCTGGACATTTCACAGAAATGGAATCATACCGTTACAGGATTATAGGGTTCTTGTCTCACGGAGTCAAAGAATGAATCTCGCAGACACAAAAGGGTGAAGTGAAGTGGAAGTTTGTTAAGTGGAGGTAAGAGCAGAAGGGGAAGAAGCAGCTCCCCAGAGTGAGAGGCCTCCCGAATGGGTTGCCACTGCAGGCTTCTAGTGGCAGTCTTTTATTCAGAACTGACTGGGAAGCTTCTAGCCTGCCTTGAGTTTCTTGTGCATTCTTGGTTTGAGCACCGACTCTTGATAACACTCTTAATGACTCAATTCTTTGAGGTTTGGTCATTTTCTGTGTTACACTGTAGCTGCCAAAGAAAAGTACTCTGGACCATCTGAGGCCCGGTAGTCTATTTCCTTATCTCTTGTTGGCTCTGTCTGGCATTTCTGCCTGCCAGGAATAGTTTCAGAGCCCAGCCAGGGTCCCCCTACTTCTCCCTGCCTAGACCGTAACCCTTTCCTTACTCAATACAGAATAGGACCTTTCTGACCTAACATGTTTTCAAGATTCATGCATGCTGTAGCAGGTGTCAACGTTGCACTCTTTTTTATAGTAGAATAATATTCCGTTCTTTGGATATACCACATTTGTGTAACCATTCATCTGCTGATGGACATCTGGATTGTTCCGACTTTGGAGTTATTATAAGCATGCTGCTATGAATATCTGTGTACAAGTTTTACTTTAAGTGAGCCCTGCAGAATTTCTGATGTGAGCTAACTATTGGGTTTTATTTGAACATAGTGATGTTCCCTTGGTGAGTGACTGTTAACAAGACTTTAATTCATTGATTGGCTGCCCGGACATTTGTTTTTCTTCAGAGAAGACTGTATTGTGTTAAATGCAATGGGTTACTTAAAAGACGTTTTTTAAGGACATAATACTATAATGCCTACCCTATACTGCCTGAAAGTCTTCCCATGTTTTGTCTTGGCCAAGAAGCCTCCCATGTGGGTGAGGATTCTCTGATTTTTTTTTTTTTTTTAATTCTCCTACTCTCTTCATTTCCTCTGGACCCATCCCCTGTTACCTGTCTTATTAGATCTAATATCTCAGAGACTGAATTAAAGAGGTCAGGCCACTTTGCTGAGAATTCTTGCAGTAATCATGATTTCTAAAACAGGTATATACCGGAAAACATGTGCACAGACCCCATGGCCTTATGTCATATCATGCAGTGTAAATCCAGCCATTTGGGTTGGGGTGCATTTGCTCTCACTAAGATGGATTTAGGCTGAGAAGTATTTTGAGCTGCATTGCTGGAAGTGTGGGGGTCTGAGGAAGACTGAATGCTGGGGGTTATGCATGGAGTCCATGTGTGGGACAAATGCTCCACATCTCTCACAAAGTCCCTTCTGCTCAAGGCCCCCCATGCTTGACTCTCTGTACCAAGCTCCACACTGTGGGGCACACCACACAGCCTCTCCAGCTGAGCAACGGGGCTGGGGTGGTAACTAGCTGGCTAGGTGTCCTGTTGCCTCATGTATTTTCAAACACTGGAATTACAGCTCGGCAATCACAACTTGGCAAAACAACCTCTTTACTGAAAGCACAGAACTGCTGCGTCTGACCCAGAGAATTGCAAAATTTGTGTCTCAGGCTTTCCTGGGGGGTAGGAGTTTGCTGGGTAGGGATTTTGATGATATTGACATGCCCTGCTTTTTTTCCAGGTCTTTCTTTTTAAAAATTTTGACCAACACAAATTATTGAATTTGGGTGCATAAACTGTACGTATGGTGGGATCTCTCAGCTCTCCAAGGGGTGGGGTAGTCCAGAGCCCTGGTCCCTCTACAAGAGAGCCCCCACTTCACTGCAGACTGTCTGCAGTTCCAGAGTGATGAAGCAAAGACTCACACTTGTTTTGGTAACCCCAAGTTTTTTGCCTCTGTCCTTCTGCTGGTTTATGCAGACACACACATCATTGTAGCTCTCAGCCCCTTTCCCTGCTCATTGGTTGGTTTCATTAACTGAGCTGCAAGAGACCCAGGAATTAGGATGATCTCATGAAGGGGAGAAATCCTGACCTTTGCAAACCTCTCTTTGTATCAATATACATACACACACACACACACACACACACACACACACACACACACATACACACACGTGTATGCATACATACGTATGTTTATTTCATTATTTGTTTCAGCACTTCTCTGAAAATACTAGAAGAAGAAGAGGGAAAAGAAAGGCAAGCTATTAGAAGACCCCACTCTCTGTGAGCTGCTTTTTGCTACAGGCAAACCCATCACAGATCAAGAAGACATTAACTCACACTTTCTCCAACAACTTTTAAAAGAGATACAAGTAACCCAGTGCATGTCCTGCAAAGCTTTCAAAATGTGAAGGCAAGCAAAACTGTGGCTAAGTAAATGCTTCACATTTGTCAACGTTAGCATATTATATGAGATCAGCTAAATGTGTCACTCAGGTGAGCTGAGCTTTTATGGTCCATACATAGCTTTCCATAGTGTGTTCTCCATGTTCCATCAGCGTTCGCAGTACATATGTTTTCTGTTTATAGGGCTTTTATTAGCAGGCAATGTGGCATGCAGAGAGTGCACTGGGGTGGGAAGGAGTGGGAGAGGGGGCAGCTTTCTAGTTCTGGCTCCTTGGGTACTTTGGAAAAAGTCTTGTCCTTGAGCCATATCTTCAGGGAAAACTGGGGTAGTTTCTTACATCCCAATCTTTGAAATTACTGTAGAATTTCAGAGGCATTAATATTTTGACTTTTTAGAATAAATTTTTGGCACACCCCTGGTTTTCAGTTATTGCTCTATAGCTGACCACCCCACCTACCTGCGCCTAGTTACTACTGTTGTCATTGAGTGGGTCAAGAATCTAGAAAAGGCACAATGTGCAGAGCTTTGCTGGAAGTCTGGAGAGTCACTGGATGGTTTCTTCACTCTCGTGTTTGGTGCTGGCACCTGCATCGCCCCACATGACCTCTGCAGAGCTGGGCTTACTCACATGGTGGCCTCTGTGGAAGGGGGGTGTGTCTTCTCCACGGAATGGCCCACTCTGGGCTCCAGGCAGGGGTGTCACAGATAGCAGGGAGCGGGTGGCATCACCTGTGGCCCAGCTCTGCCACACCGAATCACCTGATCCCCTCACCCTCCACTTCTCTCTTCCTCAAGACCATGACCACATTTCATACTTATCCTGCAGTGTCCTGCTTAGGAGTGTAGTCTTTAGCAGCTGGATTTAAGTATTTTTCCTTGTGAAATGAGAATGTTAGCTCATGGGTGCCTGGGTGGTTAAGCTTCTGCCTTTGGCTCAGGTCATGATCACAGGTTCATGGGATGGAGCCCCATGTTGGGCTCCCTCCCTGCTCAATGGGGAGTCCGCTTCTCCCCCTGCTCCACCTCCTTCTCCTGCTGTCTCTTTCTCTCTCGCAAAATAAAATGAAAATAAAAATAAAAATAAAATCTTAAATGTTAACTCCTATCCCCAAGAACCAGGGAGTAACTTCATGCAAAGCACCTAGAACAGAGCCTGGTACCAGGTGCATCTTCGAGGAATGGCCATGACTCTTCTCTCCTGCCATGTGGTGCAGAGCAGGACAGCTCTGAGTCTTAGTCACCTCAGCCTTCAGTACTTGGTGAACAGAACACAATTGGCACAAATCGGCACAAACTCAGCCTTGATGTTTGCAGGGACATAGTCCCACCATGAGTCATGTTCCCTCTGTGTGGGGTCTTTGGCGGGGTCTGTCTTCTCAGCTTACCCCACTGTCTGGGTGCCATCACTGACCATCCCCCATAGGAGCCGTCCTTGCCCCCATGACATCCTGTTTCATTTTGTTCTTAGCTACTTGCTTCTCTTGGACCAGGAGGTGAGCTCCTGAGTGCCAGATTTCAGTCTGTCATGTTTCCTGCTGTGTCCTTAGTGCCTAGAACTGGGTCATCGAAGGGGGAAGGAAGGGGAAAAGAGATCGGCTTCATGCTGATTTCAGAAACACGTTGCAGAGGAATGCTGCCTCCTATGCTGGACTGAGATTTACTTCCTTTTTAAGCAGGATTCAGTCTCATTCAGTCCACTCGGATTCGTATTCAGTCCATTCAGTCTTATTATATTTATGTAAAATCCATTCATAATAAAAATAAAACTGTATCTTTCCAACATCAGCTTAATTTTGAATGAAAACATTGGGGGGGTCTTAATATGGACACTCAAAGTGCTTGGCCACTTTGTAGCTGTCTCCAACTCTGGCTTTGCCCTGAGTCTGCTGTCCTCCCTGTTTGAATCCATGGCTCCTGGCAGAGTTACTTGGAGTCCACTAACTTCTCAGACTGTTAGCTGGGTCACCCTCACCCTCAGCCCCCCGTCCTGTGGCTGGGATGATCCACGCCCACCCCAGCAGAGAGGACAGACTCCATTCCTGCTGTCCACCCAGTGCGATTCTCAGAACAAAAGAGAGGAGACAGACTCCTTTTTATTTTATGCAAACATAACTTTGAGCATGTCTTGGTTTTTCCTTCTTGCAACTTGAGCTGGGAGCAGCTATCTGAGTAGTTTATAGGGTAAACTAAATTTATGCTGGATAAATTACTGGAACCTGGAAATTATTGGTTTTACTTTATTTTAAACATGAAAATTTAGGTTTGCTATGTACCACTCAGTATAAAAGTTCTTAGTTTTCCTGTTTGGTGTACACTCTAGAGTCTGGCTTTGGAACTTCCAGATGTCTGCTGGGTGCGTGGGGTTGCTTGTGTGAGTTTCATTTCCATGATTCTGTCTTTCTCAAGTCTCTCTGTCTCTCACTTATCTACTGTCTCTGTCTCCTGCAGAGATGGACTTCAAGGGACTCATGTCATTCTGTGTGCCTCTGTGACATCTGGGTCATGTGGTGAGGGTTATTATGACTTTCATGATCTTATCATGCACCCAGGGGCTGATCTAATTCTTAATTGGAGAATGTGGGGTACATAGAATGAAGTCTGACCATATGCACACCTTGAATGCCTGAATGGAGGTTCTCAGGCTTGGCCACTCACTAGGACCTGCAGGGAGCACTGGGGCCAGGTCCTCTCTCCCAGCAGGGGACTTAACTGGCCTGGGTTGCATGTGGCCTTGGCACTGGGGTCACAGATCTGAGGGGTGCTGACTGGTGCCAGGCTTGTGGACCCTTGGGTTCTCTGGATTGTCAGTGGAAACAGGTGCTTCATGGGCTCTGGGAAGGGAGGGGGGTAGCAATCAGACAGCATGCCTCTGTCACCGAGCCTTCTTCTCAGGGACTACATGCTGTTCTGGATTAGTAAATGATCAATAGGTTGGATTATTTATTGGAGAAAGATGTCTGCAGGGAAAAGAACGACTGACTGGTATTGAAATGTAATCACGGATAGATTTGGCAGTTTGGTCGTATTTAACATTGAGACATTATGGTGTCATGTTACCGATCATTTTTATTGATTGTCCCCATGTTCAAATTTGGGACTTAGGTCAAGTTGGAACCACTTCATCTGACAGCAGCTGGCTGCCTGGGAAGGCCATGAGGGCACGCAGTGAGATGAGGTGGAGTCCGGCAGGGCGTGCTTGAACCCGGGCCGGGTGTGCCCACGTCATTCCAGGCTCACAGAGAGTAGATGGGGGACAAGTGGAAGACCTCTGAAAGCCACCAGGCCCGTATTGTCCTTGGGACCCACGTCCCTGAGGTGTTGGGGACAGTGGACACGACAACCCACAGCCCAGGCCTTCCTCCCACACAGTCTCCTCCTTCTCCCTCAGCACCATCTGCTTGGCTGAAGGATGAGCACAGGTCTCTGTTCTGTCCTTTTTTGTCTCACCCACTGGGAGAGTCCCCCACCTTTTGGCTCGGTTCCGATAGATCCATCACGGCTTCCTTCTAACATCAATCCCATCTGCCTCAGCATGCCTTGTCTCCCCTGCCAGAGGAGGACATGAGGAGGGATGGGGCCCTAGGGCGGCACGTTCTCCTGGGGGCGGGGACTGTGGAGTGCCCTGTCCTGCTTTGCTCCCAGAGCTTGTTGTGCTGCTCCTCCATTCTGCTTCAACCCCACTTGAGTCACATATTGTCCCCAGGCCTGGGTCAAGGTGCTGGCCGAGGCCACCTCCTGTCTCCAAGTCTGTTTCCCTTTGAGGTCACACATAGGGTTCGGGGAGTCCTCCACCCAATCCTGATGGAACTTTCAGTCAGCCTCAACCTTTGGTCCTCACCTCCTGCGTGGGTGGTAGAAGGACCCTTTATCCTTCAGGAAAAGACAGCATCAATGACAGCCACTTTCAGAATCACCCTAGATCAGAGAGGGGAGACTGTTTTTCCTTAGAGGCACTGAAGAGTTTCCCACCAAACATGTGACCTATTGCCATGGAAACACATGATGTGGGGGGATCATTAGCAGCCCATCCAGGGACAAGCTCTGTGGATCTGTGGGACATCAGGATAGTGGATGCCCTTGTCCCAGGGACAGTCTGTGATGAGCACAAATGCTTCTTTGGTGAGTCTGATGAGACAAACCTGTAGACCTGGGACCCTTCATCCTGAGAGCAGAAGTGGACAGAGAAGTGGAAGGTGACCCTTCACCTTGCTGTGTGACTGCTGATGAAGGAAGAAAACTCGGGCTCCTGTTAGGGTACAACCTACTGGGAGGACGGCCCTCCACTGAGCAGAGTGGGAGTGCGGCTGTCAGGGCACAGAGGTGGTGACAACATGACTATGCCGCCTCTCAATACATAGGATGGACAGACACAAAGATGAGGATGGAGAGGTGAGAACCACAGGCCACAGCAAGAGTCCATGAGAAATACGGCATTTCTTTATTTTTTGTAAGCGAACTGAAGCACTCACTTCTCTGGATTCTGGTTTGTAAGAGGGGTTCCTGATTCCTGGCCCCTCCTCACGGCCTCTTTAGGGTCATCTCAAGGACTTGGGCACAGCCAAGGCACAGAGAAGACCTCCGACTATAGGTGGTCCCCACTGAGTCCTGCATCCTTACATTCCTCTGTGCTGTGCTCTGAAGAGACCAGGAGCTGCACATAATCTCCTCCCAGCATGGGCTACATTCTCCCTGGGCAGAGGAGGTAAGGCAGCTCTGTCCCTGGGTCCCAGCCTCTCCTCTCCTTCAGGGCCAGGGGATGGTCTGTTTTATCTGAAGGAAGCCCCTGCCCCCTGTACCTTCTGAGACTCCCACCTCTTCCCTCTAGACCGGACTTGGGATTTGTGAAAACAGAAGCCAGGAGATGTCCACAACCATGTCTATTTTCTGCCCGCCACAAGCCACCTCTAAGACACTGCAAGCAATACCTGCCCTAGGAGAAGAAGGAGAAGGGAGAGAACCCAGAAGATAACATCACAGTCCTTTACCCACCACACATGGAGGGCCTGTGGTAAGGTAATTTGGATTCTTCTCTTAGAGAGAAATGTTTTGAAGAATGTTGCTTTGTTTGGGAAAGAGCTGAAGCATATCCTTACCCCAGAGATGGGATAGGGATATGAGTCTTGGACAGGCAGAGCTTGGCCTGAGAGGTCAAGAGCAACCAGACAGTGATTGGTCTCAGGGGACACTGCAGAGCCCAGGTTCCCCCTGTGAGGGTAAAGATGACAGAAGGTGAATCAGAGAACACAGTTGTTTTCAGGGATAGCTAAGTTGGACTTCTTGAGATGGTGTTCTTAACATGCATAAGCTTCAGTACTCTGATCCTGTAGGAGGAAATGAGGAGGTTGGTCCCAAGAACAAGTTGACCCCATGCCACTTCCTCTACCCCTTTCTTTGCTGAATGTGCACATTCTCTGCATTAGAACTGAGGACAAGGTTAAGAATAATTTTCTGCTCCTTGCTGGTGGTCTTCTGATTCTCTAGCAACATTCTGGCACTCTTGAGGGCACTGTTGCTTCCTGTCTTATTTTGTGATTGAGGGTTTTGTCTGTGCCATTGAGCCCCCAAGGACAAGAACCATTTCTGAGTCACCTTGATTCCCACACAGTGGAGCAGTACATTTCCAGCTTCAGGTAAGGCTTGTTTCAGGGCATAAGTAATATGATGTCTAATTTCAGGCAGCTTTTCAACCTCATGGTCCCAAGCTGGTTACCAACATCTTGAAGGAATATCAAACTCTTCATTCCAGGTAAGCAAACAAACACAAAACAAAACAAAACAAAACAAAACAAAACAAAACAAAAAAAATCCCAAACAAAACAGAACAAAAAACACACGAGTCTCATCTGAGCTCCCATGGAAGAAGTTCGAGTCTTCTCTCACAAGTCCTTCCTTTTCATTGTCTGTCTCTAGGTTATGTCTATACACCCCGAGTCCACCATGATGGTTAGGGTAAAGACAGTAAGATTAGTTCCCATACCTGGAACTCATGGGTAGAGAGAGGGATCACTGAGAAACCAAATTCCACAAAAGGGAGTCAGGGTGTTTTGGTGGAGGAATTGAAGCCCATGACTTGTATGTGGCAGGGCTGTCCAAATCATTCATTCATTCATATATATATAATTTTTTTTGAGAGAGAGAGAGAGAGAGAGAGAGAGCAGGGGTGGGGGGGCAGAGGGAGAGGGAGAGAGAGGGAGAATCTTAAGCAGGATCTATGCCTAGTGTGCAAAAAGATGTGGGGCTGGATCCAGAAATGCAAA
This sequence comes from Mustela nivalis, assembly GCF_964662115.1. Lineage (NCBI taxonomy): Eukaryota > Metazoa > Chordata > Mammalia > Carnivora > Mustelidae > Mustela > Mustela nivalis. Next base: position 96,339,415 of record NC_139027.1, read on the forward strand.
TTCTCTGTTCTTCTCTTTAAAATATGCTCCCTGCTTCATCCAGCCAGAGGAGCATCCGGCAATGCAAGGGCCAGCCAAGCTGTCTAAAGAAGGCTGACACCATGACACCATGACCTGAGCCAAAATCAAGAATCAGATGCTTAACTGGCTGAGCCATCCAGGGGTTCCTGTCCAAATCATCTTCCCTTCACTATACCATTTTGTTGTTTGAGGTATTCTTTTTAAAAATTTTATTTGTTCAATTTATCAAAATGTGTTAATTCAATAAAATTTATTTTAAATATGATCAAAGTGAAACCCTTTCTGGTATGTGGTTCTAAGACTGATACACAAAGTCATGAAACCATCATCCCAAAGGAGCTACAGATCAATCCCTTTTCTGTCAAATTCCTTTGTGATGCTAATCTCTCCCCAGTCCTCACCTGGAAACCACGGATCTGTTTTTGGTTGTTATCATTTTTTGTCTCCCAAGGATTCCTTTTTAACATCAAGAAAATACCACAGTGAAATATGATAGTGTTTTGAGTTTCCAGAAAATAGTGATCAAAAGCTCCCCTGGATTCGGGTATGCTCTAGAATGAGTTTGCATTAATCAGTCACCATCGACATCCTTTTGAAAAATGGCACTATTTGTGTGTGTGAGGCATTGCTCTTTTGTTTATGGGTTATTCCTGGGGGACTTATCGATCCACAATCTCCCTGCAATAATTTACAGCCTACAGGTTGGCAGCCACGGTGGTTCTGTCAAACCAAGGGAGCCTCAGAGGCTTCGAAGAAAACAAGGACAGACTTATGCTCCTCCTGCCATCCTGGCACGCTTGTTGGACAAAGCTGGAACAGCTTTGACGGCTCAGTGTGTGCCCTCAGTCCCAGTACAAACAACAGGGATTGAAGGGAGAGATTAAAAGATTTTCACCAATTTGACTTTTTTACTTTTCAGATCAAACATAACTCGGTTTTGCACAAGGAATATTAAAAACAAATGATATGTCAAGTTGGTGAGAGAACCAACCTTACTGGAAGTTCTTTGTGTTTATTTTATGTTAAAATGGATGAGAGCATTTTGAAAAGAATATGCACTGGAAAAAGAATCCATATACTCGTCCAATGAAGGGATCCTTGTGCTGTGATCACATCCTCCATGGTGACGGTGATGGACATAGGGATGTGGGTCAAGATACAAGATCTAGCTGGTGCTGGCTGTCTGGCAGGATGGTAGTGGGCAGCCTTCTTTAGACAGCTTGGCTGGCCCTTGCATTGCCGGATGCTCCTCTGGCTGGATGAAGCAGGGAGCATATTTTAAAGAGAAGAACAGAGAGTTTGCATTTCTAATTTGTCATTAGATCAAAGATAAATTATGCATGTGACACCAGAATCCTACCACCTCACTTGCTTCTTTGTAATCAGAACTTCCAGGACCCACATATCTCTCCCTGTCTCTGTCTCTCTTTTTCACAGACACAGACACAGACACAGATACAGACACAGACACAGACACAGACACAGACACAGACACAGACACAGCTTTTCTGAATATTTCTGCTTTCATTACAATTTCCCATTCATGGTCTGTCACTCCAGTCCCCCTAGTCCCTTGCCATCAGGAGGAGAGGTTATTAAAAACAGGCTCATGGATTCTGCTCTGGAGACTCTGAGTCAATCAACTAGTCTGGAATTTGCATTTTTAGTAAGCAATTTTAGTAAGCAGGTAAGTTCTGATACAGATGGTCTGCATGCTACACAGACGTCTGTTAAACATTTTAGAGATATTTCTGATTGTCCATGAGTTAGCACATTTCTATGCGGGATCCATCTGAAAGGGGCTGACAACTCAAAGGAAAAAAAATCTAAATCCTGTTTTATAAGCATGTGGTTTGGGCACACTGGGTTATAGGTATGTCCCACTTTTGCAAAACGAAAGCACAAAAAAATCTACCAAACAAACACAGAAAATTATTATTTGTTTATAAACTATAAATGTATTTGTCCTTGGGGCTTCCCAGCCCCTCAGTCTTGAACTCTCCCCAAGCAAAGTCACTGTGAGCAATGGCAGGGAGCAGCAGGTGGCAAAAGTCAAAGAGCCCACCCATATCCCCCTCTTGTGCTCTGGGATGTCTGGGACAGAAATGGTCTGGGGACAGGCAGGCTTGAAGACCCCCAACTTCAGCACGCCTATCCCTTTTTCTCTTCCAGCAAGTTCCCATCCCGTGCAGGGCTTTGCCCACCTGGGTTGGGAGAGGTTGATTCCCGTCCCCACCCTGCACATGACCCAGCCTGCCCAATCAAATGTCTCCACCCCCCCACCCCCAACTTCACTCCAGACACAGGGATTGGTTCAGCCATGGCCAATAGGAAGTTCCTAGAAACTCACTGGAATTTTGGGGGAAAAGTCACCTCACCCACCCACCCACCCCCCAGCCCCCATCCTCGTTGCAGGAACATGTTTCTTCGCACCTGGGAGCCCAGCTTGATTCAGCTTCTGCAAAGCTTCACAGACCAGAGGTGCAGGAAGGAGGCAGGTTCCCAAAGTCAGAACAGATCTCTCACAGTGCGTAGGTCCCATCCATTCCCTCCTCTGTTTAGGCAGGTGAAGGTTGGGTGAGCATGGTCAGCCTGTTGATGGATGCATAAAGCAAGCCTTGAGTGTGTGCCTGGTTCTTCCCCACTTCCATCGGTAATGCCTCAGTGTCCTGAGATAGACAGGGGCACTTATATTTCCACTGGAGAAATCCCGGTTTCTCTCTGTGGTTGTACTTACATCATCAACAACAATATATTTTAATTTTGAAACAATGTCAAAGTTAAACAAGAATTGCAAGAACAATACAAAGAAAGACCTTCCCTCCCAAAGGTTTAAGATTAAATTACCTGTGTGATGATCCCTCATTCCCAAATAGCTTAGTGTGTAACTGTGTAATTCCTACAAATAAGGACATTCTCCTCTGTAACCACAAAACAATTATCATCAAAATCAGGGAATTATCATGGACACATTAATAACTTCTAGTCCTTAAGCCCCATTAAAATTTTTCCACTTGTCCGAATAATGTCTTTTAGAGCAAAAGGATTGGTTCAGAATCAACATGTTCCATTCAGTTGTCTGTCCTTCAGTCTGAAGTAGTTCTTCAGTCTTTGTAGACTCTCATGACCTCCACACATCTGGAGATTAAAGATTAGGAGTCTTTTGTCTGGTATTGTTTACTACCAGGACCAGGTGCATCATGGGCAGGAATATCACAGAAATGAGGTTGTGTTCATGCACAGTATCCTTGAGGGTGACACCAAGGGCTAAACACTCATTATATCAATCCTGGTTCTGCAGCAGCAGCAGAGGGCCATTTATGTGGAAGGCTATAGGTGTCCATCTTGGAGGAGCAGGGAGGTAGAGAATTCCAGCATGACTATATTACATGGAGCACTGGGTGTGGTGCATAAACAATGAATCTTGGAATACTGAAAAATAAAATAAAATAAAATAAAATAAAATAAAATAAAATAAAATAAAATAAAATAAAGTAAGAATTCCAGTGTGATCAATGAGATTTACTACTAGGGACTTTGGGAAACAGGACAGAAATAAAGGGTCCTCATCCCTAGAGGCAGAAGAGTCATAATACTTGGTCCAGACTTCCATCTGTGGCTTTGTTATTGACTTGTTGTATGACCCTGGACCCACATATCCCTGTGCTAGTCTCCATTCTTTTATCATAAAATGAAGACAATAGTCTGTCCTCCCTAATTTGCAGGCTGGTGTGTGAGTTAGATACAAGGAGAAGGATTTCAGTATCAGAAATCCCCGAGCAAACATATGGCATAGCTTTCCTTACTTGGGCTTGAGCTGGAATCTTGGGGATACTTCACACCACTGTCTCACATTTCTACCAGCTTTGGTCCCTTTCTCAGATGACAGCCCTTTTGGGAGAAGAACAAAGCTAGAGGAAAGACACTATTCACCTTCAAAACTTACTATAAAGCTACAGTAATCAAGATTTGTGGATTGGTGAAAAATAGATCAATGTAACAGAATAGAGCTAGAAAGAAAGAAAGAAAGAAAGAAAGAAAGAAAGAAAGAAAGAAAAGATAGCAGCCAGAAACAAACCCACATATACAGTCAACTGATCTTTCACAAAATAAAGAAACACAATGAAACAAAAATAGTGTATTTGACAAATGGTGCTAGGATAATTGGACATCAACATGCAAACAAATAAAAAACAAAAATAAAAAGAGAATTTAGACACAGCTTACACCCTTCCAAAAATTAACTCAAAGGATCACAGACATAAATGTAAAATGTGAAATTTCAAGACTTCTTGAAAACAACACAGAAGAAAGTCTAGATGACCTTGGATTTGATGATGACGTTTAAGATACAACATCAAAGGCATGATCAATGAAAGAAGCGTGACAAACTGGACTTCATTAAAATTAAACATTTCTGTTCTGTGAGAGACTCTGTCAAGAGAATGAGAAGATGAGCCACAGACTGGGAGAAAATATTTACAAAAGACTCATCTGATAAAGATCTGTTGTCCAAAATATAGGGAGAACTCTTAAAACTTAACAGTAGGAAAACAAAAAACATGGTTAAAAAATGAGCCAGACCTTAACAGACACCTCACCAAAAAAGGTAGACAGCAAATAACTATGAGAAGATTCTCCACATCATATGTCAGCAGGGGAATGCAAGTTAAAATAATGGTACCATGACACACATATTAGAATGGCCAAAACCCAGAAAACTGACACCACCAAATTCTGGCAATTATGTGGAGCAGCAGGAACTCCCATTCACTGCTGGTGGGAATATAAAATGGTAACAGTTACTTTGGAAGACAGCTTAGCAGTTTCTTACAAAACTAAATATACTTTTATTCATAGGATTCAGTAATCCTGCAAAACTGTGGGGACAATAAAATGATCAGTGGCTGCCAGGGATTAAGGAAAATCATGGGAATGAAATAGACAGGACACAGGGGATTTTTAGGGCAGTGAAAATATTCTGTATTGATACTATAAGGATTGATGCATATCATTATACATTTGTCCAAACCCATAGAATGTATAACACTAAGATTGAACTCTAATGTAAACTATGGACTTTGGGTAATAATGATGTTTCAATATAAATTCATCAGTTGTAACAAATACACCATTCTGATGCATAAGGTTGATGATTGGAGAGGCTATGTATTTGTGGGGACAGGGAGATATGGGAAATGTCCATAGCTTCTTCTCAATTTTGTTGTGTACCTAAAACTGCTCTGAAAAAAAAAATGGGAAAAAATATGTATTTCTATCTAGCTGTCTCAGAAGTCCTAGTCTTCAGGAAATCCAGATCATTTAATTCATTTAATGTTGCTACACTCCACCAGGGGTTCAAAGTATGAGAGGCTTTTCATTTAGTTTGAAAGAAGACCCTGGGAAGCTTGTCATGGTGTAATTGGCAGGAAATCCCAGTTTAAAAAAAAAAAAAAGGAAAGGAAAGGAAAGAGGATGTCAATAACTTATATCAAAGAAGTCTTGTGAACTTCATTTTCATAGAAAGTTTGAAAGTTAAGCCCTTCTCTGACCACCAACGCGCGCGCACGCGCGCGCGTGTGTGTGTATCACATATATATGGTATTTGTATATATGCGTGTGTATCTATGTGTGCATACATATGTATTTATGTGTGTGTGTGTGTGTGTGTGTAAGATGAAATAAAGCCTTTCTGCATTTCAGCCTAAAACATCCCCAAGTCCTAGTCCTAGGGAGCCCTTGTGGCATTGTGAATATGCTTTGCTACATCACCAGCTTTCATAGGATGCTCCTGCCTCTTTTGTGCTGTGACCAAACACCAGCCAAACACAAGCCCTTCTCCTGAGGGCTTCATTTCCTTTGCCACCCTGATGGGCTTAACTTCCAAACTTTGTATGAAAATGAAGTTCACAAGACTTCTTTGATATTAGTTACTGACATTCTCTTTCCTTTCCTTTTTTTTTTTTTTTTTAAACTGGGATTTCTTCCCAATTACACCATAACATACTTCCCAGGGGCTTCTTTCAAACTGAATGAAAGGCCTCTCAAGCTTTTTCCATTTGGGCCTCTGGTGGGGTGTAGCAGGATTAAATGATCTGGATTTCCTGAAGCCTAGGACTTTTGACATCCACCTTTGCAGGACGTGCTGCTGGGATGGCAATTCAAGTCAGGTAGCAATGGGTCTGCAGCACTCCCTCCTGCCTGCATCATGAGCTCACTGCATCACCGTGTACCATGAGTGGGGAGATTGTTGGTTCCTTCAGTGTGCACACCTGGGACACATGAATAAAAAGGTCATTTGTGGGAAGAGAGAAGGCTCATATTTACGTCCATTTTTTTTTTTTTTTAGATTCATTGCCAAGTTTAACACAGAGAATAACTTAATGCTCAAAGGAAAAAGAAACAAATCCTAACTGGACATACAAGGCAGTCTGGAAGGCTTGAGAATCAAAGGTATAATAAGCATAATGTTCATACATTTTGTTTTGTAGTTTTATTTTAGTTTTTAAGTAATTTTAAAAAGATTTATTTATTTATTTGAGAGAGTGGGGAGGGGCAGAGGGGGAGGGAGAGAGAGAGAATCTGAAGCAGACTTCCTGCTGATTGTAGTGTCCTATGCAGAGCTTGATCTCATGACCTCAAGATCATGACCTGAGCTACTATCAACTCGGATGCTTAACTGACTGAACCACCCAGGTTCTCCAAGTTTTTAAGTATTTTTAATTTTATTTTTTCCAGCATTATTGGTATAATTAGCATATAAGATTGTTTAGGTCCAACAAGTAAAATGTATTGATTTGATACACTTATATTGCAAAATTATTATTACCATAGTATTAGCTAACATCTCCATCCTTTTACATACTTAACATTTCTTTTTTATAATGAAAACATTTAAAATCTCTTTTCTTAGTTACATTCAAGTATATAATACAGTATTATTAGCTATAGTTGCCATGTTGTACATTACATCCTCAGAACTTGTTTGTCTTATTACTGGAAGTTTATACCCTTCAACCGCCAACTCCTTATTTCCCTCATCCCCCAGCCCCAGGTAACCACCATCCTACCCTGTTTCTACAAGTTCAGCTTTTTTAGATTCTATGTATAAATGATTTATCTTTCTCTCTCTGACTTACTTCACTTAGTATAATGCCCTCAAGATAATATGCAAATGGCAGGATTTTCTTCTTTCTCATGATTGAAAAAAAAAATATGTATATATATATTCATATATGTGTGTGTGTATGTGTGTTTGTGTGTGTGTGTGTGCACATTTACATTTTTATCCGTTCATCCACTCACTGATGGACACTTAGGTTGTATCTATGTCTTGGCTGTTGTAATAATGTTGCAGTAAATAATGCTGCAGAATATGGGGGTATAGATATCTCTTTGGGATCTTGATTTCAATTTCTTTGGATATATATCTATAAGTAGAATTGTTGGATCATATGGTAGTTCTATTCTTAATTTTTTGAGGACCCTCCATAATGTTTCTATAGTGTCTGCACCAATGTACAATTCCTACTAATAGCATACAAGGGTTTCCTTTTCTTCACATCCTCACGGACACTTGGTTATCTCTGGTCTTTTTGATAATAGCTTATTTTGGATCTTTAAAAAATTAAGCAAATGCTCTTTCTGTAATTTCAAAAATGGTGTATATGTTCTCCTCTTCCTTAGATTCCATGACCTCTCCTTCTAAACCTCAAATACTTCAGTGGTTTGCAGGAGTCATGCTCCCGTTTCTTCCTTGATGAGAGAACCCCATTTTTGAGCCATAATGCTAAGTGCCTAGCTCCAAAGGGTGACCATGGCTGGTCTGAGTCCCGAAGGCGGTATCACATCATCTTCCTGAATCCTCACTTTACCAACCTCCTGAATCCTCACTTTACCAACCTCCTTCAAAGCTGGGGGAGATCCATTTCTGGCCAATGAGTCTTTTTTTTTTTTTTGATATAATGTTCAATGATTCCTTAGTTGATTATAACATCAAGTGTTTATCATATCACGTGCCTTCTTGGTCAATAAGTCTTAATATATTCATCAGTTGGTACTGATGGCTTCTGGGAAGAGTTTTTGCTTTCTGATAAAAGGTAAGAGAAACTGAGAGAAGTAATCCTTGCTAGCTCATGTGCTCGTGATGCCTCATAGCCATTTAGGGGCTATGAGGCAATGGTAAGGAGGATGACAAACAGCACATGAAGAGTGGGGGAAAGGATAGACATCCTTGTGTACTTGAGCCAACACCGGCAACTGTCCATGTTCAGATGTCTTATTACAAGAGCCAATAAATCCCATTTTTAATCTATTAGACTAGTTTTCAGGTGCTGACCATCAAAGCATTCTTGCCTGACACCAGCTCCACACTGTTTTGTTGGACCAGCTTATGTCAAAGAGTGTGGTAGTTATTTCTGGAAATGTGTGAATCTGGTAACACTCCATTTAGTATCATTCCTATGGAAATGCATCACTGACACTGCCATGTATTTCTTTTTTTTTAAATTTTCTTAAAAGTTTAATTTATTTTTTATTAACATATAATGTATTATTAGCCCCAGGGGTACAGGTCTGTGAATCATTAGGCTTATATACTTCACAGTACTCACCATAGCACATACCCTCCCCAGTGTCCATAATCCAACCACCCTCTTCCCCTCCCTCTGGCAACCCTGAGTTTGTTTTGTGATATTAAGACTCTCTTATGGTTTGTCTCCCTCCTGATACCATCTTGTTTCATTTTTTCCTTCCCTACCTTCCAAACCACCCACATTGCCTCTCAAATTCCTTGTATCAAGGAGATCATATGATAATTGTCTTTCTCTGACTGACTTATTTCTCTGAGCATAATACCCTCTAGTTCTATCCACGTTGTTGCAAATGGTAAGATTTCATTTCTTCTGATGGCTATATAGTATTCCATTGTATATATATATATATATATATATATATATATATATATATACACATTTTCTTTATCCATTCATCTATTAATAACAAAAAACAAACTATGTCATATATTTCTTAAGCTTAATGTTGAAGTGTTTCTGGGTCACAGACAGGACACAGAATGGTGAGGAGGACAGACATGAATGAGAATGAGGTATGGAGGATTATTGAGGTCTTAAAATGGCTCCATTGGTGGATAAGACTGTGCACACTCTCTTGATGCTCATGTGGCAGGTTGTATTTTCCACACATGGCCACAATGGTATCTTTGACTACATACACTTTTCCAGAATCTTGTCACATCCCCATCAGGATGTTGAACACATACCCCTTCTCTTTGGTCTGTGAAGGTCTTTGTGAGGGTTTCAACCAATAGACTATGGAGGAAGGGGCACGCTGAGTTAAGGAAAAGTGCCTTGCATTCCTCCTGGAACATTTGCTTGTGGATCCCAGCAGCCATACTGTGAGGAAGCCCAAGCACCAACACCCTGAAGAGAGCTGAGGTACTACAGTCCTGCCTGAGCTCTGAGAGAATGGTGAGTGCAACACCTGGAAATTAATCTCTTCACCCATGCTGAGTTTCTCTGGCTGACACTGCATGGGGCAGAGATGAGACCCCCCCACCCCCACCATGCCCTGACCAAACAGCAGGTTCCTGAGAATGATAAATAAATGTCATTGGTTTTAGCAGGAATAGCTTGGAGGGTTAATCTTTTACTTTGGCAAAACTTGCGCTTAAAACCCAGAGTGTATTTTAGCCATGAAATACATCTTATGTTTGCTTATTTTTGTTAAAGCAGTTGTGTTGTCTGCTGCAAATAAAAGCATTCCCCAAGGAAAATAACTGTTGATGGTAGACAGAACACTTGGAGTTAGCCATCCAACAGGTGACAGCATGTTGCAGGCAGTAAACTGATGCTCAGTGGCTGGGGGAATTAGAAGTTGCAGTGTTCCACCTGCTGAATGACATGATGGAGGAGTACTAAGTGAAGGACCTTGAGCCTGCCCAGGGCCCAGGTCCTCTTCTGCTTGGTCCGTCTGCAGGGGGCCTCCATAAATGCTCCCCAGATTTCTAAACCCCAAACAGCATCCTTGAGGTCCCACCTCCCCCAGCCACCATGTGCTTTTGGGTGGCTGCCCTGCATTGCTCCAATCTCTACTGGACTGAATCATTTGCAGGAATCCTATCTGAGACATGTCCCTCTCCAGGAAGCCCCCCCGCTCCCAAGCCAACTTGGCTGCTTCACTTCCCCCTGTGGCTCCCTAGCCAGACCCTGTACTTCCTAAGGATACTCTAAGCTGACTGGCCGCATTTATGGCATTGGTTAATTGAGGCAGTGGGCACTACATGAGACACGACTCTGCTCATGAGAGGTCCATGGCTGCCCCTGAGGGAACACTTGCTTCTCTAAAGACAGAGCCCCAGGGTGATCCTGTGGGGAGGTGAGGCTGCAGCTCACCCCACCCCATGTCATCTTATGTGTAAGAAAGCAGTGCAGCCCTCCCTTTCTCCAGAGTCAGCTCCTCTTCCAGGACCCTAACAGCCTCCCATGGAAAGCTATGACCTTGTGTTTGCTGGGAAGAAGCCTACCCAGAAAAATCTTCTTTTTGCTAAGATCTGCCTGGAGCCCTGAGATGAATCTACCACTTAGTGTCTGTAACTTCTCTGGAATTTGTAATAAGTTGGGCTTTGACAAGCCACTTTTATTTCCACAAAGCTTAATTCAAGAAATGAATGATCTGAATGATCAGTCTGCACATCAATTTCCAGCCAGAGTGTGCCGTGAAATTGTCTCTTCTCAGGTCAAGCTGGCTGCAGCAGGAATTAGCCATTTTGAAACAAGATGTAAGTGGCTTCAGGTTTATTGTGACTGATGATTCCTGGGAAGTGGGCACCTTCTTCATACTCAAATCTTCACATTCACTGCTGAAGCCATGGGATTTCCAGGATAAATGAGTTAAGAAAGTCCTTGTATTATGAGTTGTTTACCTTTTACTTCTGTATGGAGACCCCGACTTGGTCAGAGAAGGGGATTAGATAGCACGTGTGCACAAACTCCTACACACATATATGTGCACATGCATGCACACACAGAGACACATGTCTGCACACATCCACACATGCACATGATCCCCTCCACCCATGCCAACTTCCAACGGAGAGTACATTTAGCCAACAAATAATTGATGGAGCACTGCCTGATATAGTGTAGGGCTGGTCAGTTGTCCTTGGGGGACAGAGCACTGAAGTGTAGGCTTAGAAATGATCCTGTCTTCTTGACTACTGGTTCCCCAAGCAGCGGAATGGTGCACACAGCAGGGGCTCCATAAACAGAGTGGGTGACTTCCTTCTTTGGTCCCATTTTGCAGATGAACAAGCCAAGGAAAGGAAACCTCACACAGGCCCCCATTTTCTGATCTACAGCTTTCCCCCTGTTGATGTGGCTGTAGGCAAGTCCACATAGAGACCCAGTGCTGCTTGGCCTGGACAGGACTCTCTGGGGTCTGTCAGGTGCAGCAGGCCAAGGTTCCACCCTGTTCTTCCATCATCAGCATTGCCAAGGAGCCAGGCTCAGTCCCTGTGATGCTGTGTGTCCTGGTTGCAATGCCACCATGATTACAAGTCTGTACCCATGGAGTTGACTGGCCCAGGCATTTGTCAAATGCACATAATTGGGCTTCCTGTGTTGAATGCATTGAAAGTCTGAACACAGCTATGAAAGGCGAATCTTTCTTCATTGGATGCACATTAATAAGGCCCTTCAGATGCAGGAGTTGTTAGTGGAACAACATCTTTCAGCAAATACATGCATGGACATGTGCTTTTTTTATATCTTGGGGAGAGAAAATCCTTCTCTTGTAGACCTCATTCACTGGGTCCCCAGGGCTATGAGCCTGTGGACTTAAGGCTTGATTTAATTCTCTGATTGCTGTCAAAAAAGCAAAATCCCTCATTCTAGAGGGAGGCTTCCTTATAAGAAATGCAAACGCCAGTGAGTTTGTTTATTCAGAATAATATAGTGAAGCCATAAGGGAAGATGTATTTCAGTCCCAGAGTCACATAAAAAGCAGTTTGCTGTCCCTCACGCATGCAGGGCAGGTGGAGGGGAGATGCCCGGTAATTAAGAAGATGAACCTGGACGTGGGGTATGGGGGGGCCCACAGGGAGCCTAGCAGAGGAGGAGCAGGGCCTCTTAGCAAAACCAGGGCCCAGCTGTGCCCTTCAGTGACTTTTGATTCTAGGATCCTTGCTGTCAGAGTCTCTGGAGTCCCTCCAGATGTCAGGTAACTGCTGGTATCTCCTTGGCATCTCCTTGCCAAGGTGATGAAACATAGGTGGGTTGTCCACTTTCCCGAAAATAAACACCGGTCAGGTGACACAGGTGACTGCATGTCCCTGGCTTTGCAGGACAGAGGCCCTGTGTGCTAGTGGCTCTCACCATGCTGTCGCTGGAAGGACTTGGAGGGAGGAAGGCACAAGAAGAATTCTAGACCCCTCTTTAGAGCGACACAGGGTGCCCTCTTCTGTTTTATACAGGGGGCATCTGTGTAAGAATTCATAGAAGGAAGGAGTCCACTGAGAAACCACTTGCTGTGTTGTGAGAACACTCAGGAGCGCCAGGATTTTGGTGGCCATGATTCATATCCAAATGGCCTTTTGCATGCCCAAGTACCATAAGGCACTTTTGGTGGACCCGTGCTTGGCTTGAGGGCTGTTATTGTGGTGGGCTCCCTTACAGATGGCAAGCCAAGTGCACAGACCCCAGGGAAGGGCAGGCCTCCTGGGCTGGGGCCAAGGATAGCCTGTCTACCTTAGTCAAGGACTAGGACAGAGAGATACATATTCATTCTTTTGCTCCTTGTCCCTTTTCCCTCCAGCACTGTTTTATAAGAAGTATCAAACTCACAGAAAGGTGAAAGGAAGGGTGCCTTCCAGGAGGTGGAGCTTCTCCCTCCACTCCCTTCTGGAGTCCTCCTCATTCCTCTCCTGGTCAAGAGTAGCCTGAAGATAGAAGCACTGTTTTTGGTCACATGGAGAGCCCTCTGGGTGTGCCACGCCCTCCCCTTCTCAGGCCCAGAGACCTAAGGGTGCATTCTTCATGCTGTGGGGGATGAGGTCCCAGTGGATGGACCAGGGTGAGCAGTGTGGAGATAACTGGATAGCAAAGCTCTTGCGGAATGGGATGTGGGACCTTCTTTATCTTGGGGAGATGTCACCTGTCAGAGTCCTGTCCCCTCAGAGTGTGCAGCTCCAGTGTAGGGGAAGGTGAGAGCCATGGCGACCCCTGTTCTCGGACCGTCTATGGAGGGGAGCACATTCTTACCAAGCCCTTCTTGGCAACCCCACTTCGTTCTGCCAGTTTTGACTCCAGATAAGCACCAGGTGCGTCTCAGCCCCATGTAAGAGTGATGTGGTGATGCCCGCTCAGCAATGTGCTGGTTTGTGGGTCAAGAGCCTCTGTGTTGGCTAGTTTGTATGTTCAAATACATACCTATGGTAGAAATATCTGTGGAAAGAGAGGGGGTGTTCGACACACAGAGTTGAATATATTTATTTTAAAATATATATTTTAAAATATATATTATTTTAATATGAATAACTTTTTCCTGTGTAATTTTTATTCTTATGTTTTCCCACTGTTCTTACAAAGGCAGGGGGGTTGATGGTAGTTAAGGGGGGTGAGAGAAACCCTCACAAGTTTCCCCCACCCTGAGCTGACATTGTGCAGGATGTAAGGATGCTGCAGGGAAAAAGGTAGGGACCTTCTAGCCAGGAGAAGCAACTTAATGTCTGGATCAGGGGATGGGGACTTCATTGGGGAGTTCTGGGGTCTTGGAGCAGCCCTGGGGATCAGGGAAGGCTCCAGAGCAGGGGGAAAGGGGACAAAGTGCTGCAGAATCTTGGGTTTTTAACTAGTGCCCTTAGGGTACCATGCACTAGGCCAAGCACCAGGTTCGCTGGCCTATGGGTCACTTTTGTCATATAGGGACCCTGACAACCAGACTTTCTATTTGCCCAGAGACTGGGTGTGGCACAAACATAGGGAGGTAAGGGCACCTAGATAGCAGAAACATTAAATTCTGAGAAGGTTGTGAGGAATGATGAGTGGAGGGTGACAAAGCCTAAGGCCCCTCTTCCTCTTCCCTCCTCCTCCTGCCTCCTCCTTTTACTTCTTCTTCTCCTCTTTCCTTCTCCTCACTCTCTCCTCACCTCCTCCTCCTCCCACCTTCTCCTCCTCCTCCTTCTTGGATGTAGACTCAGTTTATTTTTATAATACTTGATTTCAAAAGACTAAGGCCAAACTAGCAAGGAAGATAGAGGGTAGAGGGACTTCAAAGGCTGACCCAGTCCTCTCACTTTTCTTCCTAGATGCAAACTTAACCCAACCCAACACAACCCAACCCAAACTCGACCACACTAAACCAAAACCATACCAAACTGCCCTGAGCCAACTGAAAAAAATCTGGACCAAGGTCTCCTAAAGTGGTGTGGTTGCACAGGAGTGAGTCATCCATGGTACCTTCTGGAGGAAGTTAAAATAAAAGGAACTAGAAGCATGAGGAGGACTGTCAGCACCAAGGGCAAATGTATCATCCACTTAGTCCTGGGAATGGGGTCTCTTATCCTGCCTTAATGTAATAAGGGTGGAAGGGAGGATTTGGATGATTCTTGCTGGTCCCTTCAAGGCTAAGATTTGGGAGAGAGTATTCTTGAAATCTTCACTGGATGACATGAACGGGTCAGGACACATCAATGCTATTCTTCCTCATATTTTATCACTTTCACACTTGTAAAGTTAAAAATGTCAACGTCATGGGATGGGGGTAAATCAAAGCTCTTCTACAAGTAAGACCTACCCTGGGGAATTGGAAAGACAGGTAGTAAATGGGAGGTCTCTCCCCCAGATGACCCTGGAGGACTGTGCGGCAGCCTGTGTGTGCGGGAAATGCAGTCTGAGCCATGCACACTGTGGAGATGTCAGCAAGCAAGTTTTTTAATCAGACTCACTCATTAATTTGCTGTCTTAGATGACTTGCTTTGCACCAGGCTAGCTAATGAAGTGAGATTTGGGTATCACGTGCAATTATCATTGTTCTTTGACCCGAATGTTGACATTTTCTGGGGACCTCCATGCTAGTGATGAGCATATACAAACAAGTTCTTGGAGTGTTTCACAAAAATCAAGGTGGAGGCCATTCACAGCATTTTACGGGCTTTTGTAAGTCACCAGTGACCAATGAGGGTCAGGTCAGTTACTCACCCAGAAGAGACTGAAAACAACTCTTGCTCCCAAGAAGAAGCCCTTCTGGAGAATTTTATGACTCCAAATCCAATGCCGGGCAGCACTGATCTTCTGTAAGATGTTCGTAGGAGTCACGTCGTTGGAGAGGGTGTGAGGATGATCCCATGGCTGTTGTGTTTTATGGTAGTGCTGTCTGAGGGCACCTTTAGAAATGCAGATTCCTTAGCCCTACCCTAGATCAGCAGAGTTGGGATCTCTTGGTGCGGGCCCCAAGAATTGCTCCTGCCACAAGAAGTACACACATTCCCACATACATCCCACTTGTCTGGAGTTAGCAGAGAAATTCTGGTGACCCCATGCCATCAGAATGCCCATGGAAAATGGCAGTTGACAGGATGCAGAGGAGCTGGGACAAGTCAGACTCTGAATGCTGAGTCACAAGCTGATGTGCAGGAGATGGAGGGTGGAATTGGCTTTGGTCCCTTGTCCCTTGGGGTTATGGGGAGGATCTGCTGGGGGTGTGAGAGCAGCTGCCTCATGGGCAGATCCAGGTCACCTGGTCTTGGGGATTCAATAGAGAGCATCCCTGGTCTCTGAGGCTGGGGAAAGGGCCCTCATCCTCCCTCACCTTGCTGCCTGTCCCTGACCTGGCCTCTGACTTGCTCCTGTCTGCTTGGAGATGGCTCAGACCCAGAGACACAGAGACCCCCAGGGGCTGGTCCCAGGCTTAGGGGAGGTCTTGGTGGCTCCACCAGGGGTGATAGAACATCTGGTTGGCAGGAGGAGATCCAGGAGGACGAAATAGGCATGTGTCTTGAACAGCAGGGCACAATACCAAGAGTGGGGCCCAGTTCCCACCATAAGACAGTGACTGTACCCATTCACTCTTGTCTTCTCACATTTTCTGAAACCCTTGAGCCTAGGTATGGCCATGTGACTCAGTTCTGGCCAATGTGATGAAAGTGAAGTGTTTTATAGGGCTTTCAAACAATCTTCTTAGAAGACAGGCTCTTTCTTTCTTTCTTTCTTTCTTTCTTTCTTTCTTTCTTTCTTTCTTTCTTCTTTCTTCTTTCTTTTCTTTTTTCTTTTTTCCTATCTCCTTCCTACTGCCTAGAATGTAGGTGTGATGGCTGGGGCCTAAGAAGCTATGCTGGCCTATTATGTGGTTTGCTAAGAATGTGGAGCAGCAGGACATAAAGGTCCATAATACTTTGGACTTGACAACTAAGAGCTGCCTGTCTCTGTTCTTCCTTTATGCATGAGAGCGACATATCTATCTTGTTCAAACCACTGTTTTGGTGCACTTGAACCCCAAATGGACCAATCTAAGCTAATAAACATTGACATCTGGTGGCAGGGATCTAGGCATGGAATCAGGAATCTGAGAAATATGTTCTTGCCCCAGAAGTACTGAACTGAAGAGAGGCCATACTCTGGCCTGGAACAGGTACAAGCCAGGAACTCCTCCAAAAGGCACAAGGAAAAGTCCACTACCTAGTACTGCAATCAGAATTTAGAGTAGTCTTGGTGATAGTGCTAGGCATGGAGTGCTTGTGTCCTCCTGCCCTGCCTAGAGCAGTACAGTTCTCAGAGCAGGCATGGATAATTGAAGTTGGAGCACCTGGGTGGCTCAATCAGTTAAGCATCTGCCTTCAGCTCAGGTCATGATCTTGGGGTTCTGGGATTGATTCCCATGTCAGGCTTCCTGATTAGTGGGGAACCTGTTTATCCCTTCTCCTGTTCCTCCTAGGGCTGGTATGCTCTCTCTTTCTCAAATAGGTAAATAAAATCTTAAAAAAAAAATAGGTAGGGGTAGAGGTATACAGTCCCAGTTTGAAAATGAAGAGGGTTGCAGTGGCAGAGAGGCAAGCCAGGATCCCATTTCCTTATTTCACTCTTTCTGGAATTTTCATCCTGTCTTGGCAGTTGGTTAATTCTTGCCCATGTTTCCATAATGGT
Source organism: Mustela nivalis (assembly GCF_964662115.1). NCBI lineage: Eukaryota > Metazoa > Chordata > Mammalia > Carnivora > Mustelidae > Mustela > Mustela nivalis. The sequence goes on from NC_139027.1 coordinate 96,356,592, forward strand.
GGTGCTAGGCCAAAGGCTGGTGTGTGCCTGAGGGACAACACTTGTTAGGTGGGTACCCTGCAGGGCTGAGGTCTTCCACAGGGGCTGGACAAGCTGAACAACACTGAGCTCTCCAGTTGAACTCACACCCACAAGAAGTCTTGGGATGGATGGACTCACCTGGCTTAATAGCATGGGGCTGTGATAACAAGAGTTCCTGGGAGCTGGGGACAGCCCTTTACCTAGTAACCCTTATTTCATTTAACTTGATCTACTTGTTTAGCCGAAATGAAGATTGTACTTGGAAAATTGTTCAAAGCTGCAGAACAGGATTCAAACCAGAACTGGTCTCACTTGAAAGTCTGTGATCTTTTCCTATGTTGTCCTGTACTGGGTCTCACTTAGCTCTACCACTCGCTTGTCCATGTCACCTAGTCTTTACATTTCTGTGTTCTCATTCAGTGAGAGGAACAGACTGGATAAATTACCAAGATCCCAAGCCCTAGGACTAGAAGTTGAAAACTTACGCCTACCCGATCACCCCATCTGGTACTGTGCTGCTCTCTAGAGAGCTTAGGAAGAGCTTCTCTCTAGTCATGTATGGGATATTGCTTGTTTCAGTATATCTGTTGTCATGAAACAAACTTTCCCTAACTTGAAGATGGAAAGCAACATTCTATCATCTTAGGTATATGTATGCTGTGGTCCGGGAAAAGGACACAGGCACAGTGAGAAGACTTGCCTCCATTGGACAATGTTTGCCTCCACCTGGAGAGTGCAGCACTATCTGTGCCCTCCCTGTGGGGTTTCTTCATGGTGATTGGCTTCAAGAGGGAGTGTCCCAGTGGGTCGCAAGAGAGTCAGGCAAATTGGTGTGGCTTCTTCTGACCCAGCCTTGGAAGCCACAGCTCACTTTGCCATGCTCTGTTGGTCAAACAGTTACAACCCACCCAGATTTAAGCCGAAGGACACAGATCCCACTCCTTGCTGGGAGGAATGTCAAAGAATTGCAGGGCCCCATTTTATTCTGTGATGGTAAAGTGGTAAAGGCACACACTACACTCATGTACTCATGTCACTGTGATCTTACTCGTTGACTTGCAGGGGGCAAGGACATCAAATGGACTTCATGTAAGTTTAGTCATGTTGTTTCTCACTTGGTCCTGAGCAATCCTGCAGGTACGTGAACTTGGTATTGGGTTTGCTAGAGAGGTGCTTCAACATCCCCTAGAGGGCTTATTGACGCACAGATTCCTGATCTCACCTCCAGAATTTCTGACTCAATGGGTCTGATATGGAGCTTGAGAATGTCTTCTGAGATGTTTCCAGGAGAGGCTGATCCTGCTGGTCTCGGGACCAGCACTGAGAACTACTGAGAACCAGCTATCGATGACCAACCAGGCCTCGTGACTTTGGAGGCTCCAATGATTAGAACAATGCTCTGCATGCATATTGACAATGCTCCATCAGTTAAGGAAATTGAGAACAACCCAGATATATACATTTTAAAGTTACACCTGAGCATAATCACATATTAAATATGATATTTACATATCACATATTTATATTTATATATTGCATTTACATATTATATCCACAGTTACATATTAAACTATTAATATAATTAATCACATATTAAATATTAATGAAACCTAATACACATATCTTATGTTACCAGTTTAAAATATATGTGAATAAAAAAGTTCTAGTATTTTCTTTCTGTATTCCAGGGCATGGCTTGGGAGCCTGCTGAGTGTCACAGCCTATACTGGAATCCCTTTGGCAGAGCACAGTAAGTGCCTTCAAGGCCCGAAGGTTCTTAGTGCTCAAGCACAGAATTTGTCATTGTAGCTCATGAATATTCATTGAATGCTACATCTATGGAAGGCAGTAGGTCAGCACAATAAAACATTCAAAGGAAGCAAAAAATTAATCTCACAACCTAGTTGCTACTTTTGAGTATGTATTTCTTGTCTTGTTTCAAAGCGGACTTAAGGCAGCAGAACAAACTAGTTAGAAAGCTTTAGTCCATAGACAGATAAGCTATATGATCACATGAATGATTCAAATGCCAATTCAGCATTTATAAGCTGCATGGCTTAGTGAGCTGTTATGGGCTGGACCATATGCACACCAAGTTCCTAGGTTGAGGGCCTAACCCTCAGGACCTCAGAATGTGAGGTCTTCAAAGAGGTAACTAAGTTTAAACGAGATCACTAGGGTGGGCTGTCGTCAGATATGACTGGTATCCTTTAAGAAGATGAGATGAAGGAGGTGCCTGGTTAGCTTAGTCAGTTAAGTGTTCAACTCCTGGTTTCAGCCCAGATCATGATCTCAGAGTCCTGGTATCAAGCCCCACGGGGCTGTGCACTTAGCAGGGAGTCTGCTTAAGATTCTCTCTCTCCCTCTGCCTCTGGCCCCCTTTCTGCCCACTGCTCACATGTGCATGTACTCTTTCTCTCTCTCAAACAAATAAATAAACCTTAAAAAGAAAAAAAAAAAAAAAGAAGAAGAAGAAGAGATTAGGACAGAGATAGACACAGAAGGAAGACCACGTAGAGACACAGGGAGAAGGAGGCCATCCTCAAGCCAGGGAGAGAGGCTTCAGGAGAAACTAGCCCTGTCAACACCTTCAGCGTGGACTTGTGGCCTCTAGAAGTGTGAGGAAATTAATTTCCATTGTTTAAGCTCCTCCATCTTTTGTACTTTGTTATGGCAGGCTGAGAAGACTCACACCCATTCACATCCATTTAGGCATAGAAAGCATTTTCATCGCTCTTGTGACTGGGAGACTCAGGGCTGAGTCTGGAGGTCACAGTGTCCACTGCAAGGATGTTGTCAGGCTCTGTCTTGCCCTCTCTCTACCCAGGCTTCTTCTGGGTCTGGCTGCTTCCCCACCTGCTATGGCTGCCACACATTTCCCAAGAGTCTGTCCCCACCTTCCACGTGGCTGTGCTTTGAAGGATCTAATGGCCCCCCTGGAGGCAGAGTCCCCTGCAGACCCACGACTGTGTGCCCCTGTGGGCTGTGAGGGCCCATGTCTATGTGCAGCCGCTGAAAGGGTGGGGTGCTGCCAAGTGAGGGATGGAGGCCACAAACCAAGCTACAGTCATGTGGACAGACAACAGAATCTGGGGAATAGTTTATGTTATTTGCTAATTAAACGTTATTTAGTGATTAGGAGTGTTATATATCACAGTGCAGAGAAACCCTAAATTATCCAACGAAGGGTTTAATATTCCAGGTTGATTTTCAGTACTTTGGGGAGATTTTAATAAGTGCTAACCACAACAAAAGGTCCCGTAGGGGTGCCTGGGCAGCTCAGTCATTAAGCATCTGGCTTCAAGCTCAGGTCCATCCCAGGGTTCTGCTCCCTGCTCATCGGAGAGTCTGCTTCTCCCACTCCCACTTACCCCTGCTTGTGTTCCCTCTCTCACTGTGTTACTCTCTGTCAAATAAATAAATAAAATCTTAAACAAAAAAATTTTAAAAAAGGAAAAACAAGTGTCTTGTAGTTAAATATGTTTGGAAAATCGTCGTTAACCTTCCTGGAAATTCAAAATGAATGTTCCTGAATTGAAAGCCCTGAGAATTCCACTTTGAAAGAAAACTCTTTTACACAGTTTCAGCCCAAGTTTCCCAAGTTCCTCATCCTCCCCTACCTGCTTCTAGAAATCAACAGCCTGAAGGATGGAACTAGTGCTCCTGGAAGCTGTCTTCCAAGGGGAGGCGGGCTCACACACACCTGCGGATCTCTGCAGTAATGGGTGGCAAGGGGGTCTCTATTTCAGACCTATGGTAACCAAGGCTGATGGACAAAGCCATGTGCCTAAGTGTTCCCAGTGGGTGAGGCCTATGGCCAACTTCAACTCCAGGCATCCTACTGCCAACCTCGTTCTCTTTCCACTAAGTCCTGTAGGAGCTACAGCTTCCATTATGCCTGCTTCCTTCCCCAACTCACACACAGTGCAGGTAGAAGGAGTTGGGGCTGGTACTCCAGTGAGAGGTTGTCTCCCTGTCACTCTCTTTGTGGCCTTTGGTGTCTTCTTCCAGCCTGAAGTTTCCTCCTGAAGTGCTGCCTGGCAGTGCTGACCACAGCCACATCCAGCTCCTGACTGCCTCTGAGGTGAGGTCCCTGGTGAAGGAACATGGCGGTGAGCCAGAGGTCCTCACTCCCTGCCCTGCCTCCCAATCAAGATGTCATGGGAGACAGAATCCTTTCTTCCCTTTTAAATTCTCACAACTGTTTAGAAAGGCTTTCAGACATTTCAGGATGCCTGCCATGCAGACCCTTCTGCTTCTACAGGCCCCTCAGCCTTCGGGTGTCCCCCTGCACAGACTGAGTGGGGATGGAGGGCATGGGGGCAGCCCTGGTCTTTTGCAGTCCGAGGGCGGTTGTTCCCAACAGCCTGCCCTGTGTCTCCCAGGCCCTGAAGTAGTTATCTCTCACTGCTTTCAGAAATGATTTCTCACTTCCCACCAGTCGCATGCCATCCCAGTTTCACAAAGCCCTTTAGTTTTACATCTGAGGGGAAGATTTAAGCATCTGGAGTCAGTGGCAGGTGGAAGCGGCGAATCGGGCTAGGTGGAAAACACGTGATGGCCAGCAACTCCTTCACCTGTGAAAGGAGCGGCTTCCATGAAAGCAGCCACTCCGATGATGGTAGCCCTCAGAAATGACCCCCTGGCGTCCACTGCGGAAGTACAATACTTTTAGCAGGATGGGCACAGCAGCCACTCTCCTCTGTCTACAGAGTCATCCCCCCATGTCCCGCCACCCCCAGCCACAGCCTCTCACACCTCAGGACCCTGGCCTCTAATTTCAAAGAAAGAGTGAGCTCCAGCCTTGTAGCTTTAGGGCTTCTGCCTGAACCTGGATCAACAGCAAATCACACAGGGTAGTTATTAATGGACAAGATTGTGGTGGTAGGGATATCAACTAAATGAAAGCTAGCTCTGCTGTACACTTAGGTCATTAGTTCTCTCAGTGACATGCTTCTGTTCCAGGCTTGCTTCTGGTTCAGGAGCTGGCTCTCAGACACTCAGTGTCTTTGATTTTCCAGAGTTGAGCCCATTTGGAAGTGATGACTCACATTGGCAAAACTCACGTGAGACAGATGTATAAATCAGAAGATCAGTTTGCTAATTTTCCAGGTGAAGTGAGAAATTCTCAGTAGACCAAATTTCTTTGTAAGTCTCTGTCTGCCAACACCTTCTCCCATGGCAAGTGATGTAGGAAACCGAAGTTTGAGTTGAAGCCTTTTTGATGAGCATAAAAACAGCACAGGGAGTGGTTATGTTTTGAATGTTCACTAACAGTAAGCCTTTTTCATTCATCCTGATGTATCCATCTACACAACAAGGTTGGCTCATTAGGAAGTAAGACCATAACACTTGAAATGTATTGCTTGAGATCTCTAGGCTGAAAGTGTAGAATGCCCCAACCCAATACTCCATTTTCTGTGTTGTATGGCTGAGTCCCTCCCCAGCTACACACGTGACAAACAGCTACCATCCATTTTCCCCATCTTCCTTTTAATAATGGAAGCCCTGAGTTTTTGTCCAGTGTGTAACCACCCATTCAGATATTGGTCCTGTGACCTGCTTCCTGCCAACAAGATGTGAGAAGGTGTGCAAAGCTTCAGTCATTGGCATTTAAAATGGAATTCTGTGTGCCCCACTTTTCTTCCCTTCTCACCAGCTCAGATGTGGCTAAAATGGCATGAGGCAGCTTTGTCATGCCATATCATGAAGACAACACTGAGAAGCAATGTTTGTGTTCTTGGTACTCTAACATGCACACACTTTCACTACACACAGTTGTGTACATCACTTCCTCACCACCAACTTGTAGACTTCCAACCCCCCTAAAAAGCCCATGTTCCATTTCCATGACATTTTTTGAAAACCTCTCCTATTCTTTTGATGCAGGAACATCTTTCTCTACTTCTTTACTCTGGGCCAATTTTACGTCTTTATTCTCGTTTTCTCCCCAAATATGTCTGCTTGTGTTTGGGACACATGGGGGACAGGACATGCAGGGGACACTATGGTTGGAACAACCTCTGGCCCTGGACTGGCCCTCTTTCCCAGGACAGACCCTGGCAGAGATGGGTGAGCCCTGGGGTGAACGTGTTCCAGGATAGTCTCTCCTGTGGCGGAGGCTGGCGACTGTTGGCATCTCTTGTGGGCATCTGTCAATGCCCAGGGCTCCTCCCCTGGCTATCCTACCCACTCAGCTCAGTTGGCTTCCCCTGGCCCTGGGAGAGGCTTGCTCTCTACCTAGGCCCCTTCCCCAAGGAACTAGAGGGAAGAAAGCCTTTAGATAATTACCTTTTACACACAAGATAGTTCCTGTTTGTCAGAATCTTAGTTGGTCACCAAAGCAGTGACTTATGGAGATGGGGGTTTCTGTCCCTTGGTTCTGAGATGAGCTGGGGGTTGGTTCCCTGTCCTTGTCTCTGGGTAATTTAGGCCAACAGCCTGAGGGTGGGAGAGAGAAAGCAATAAAGACTGTGTAATTCATTTTCTTTATTTTTGTAGAGGCCCAGGTCATCAGAAATCTTTCTTGGCCTCTCAACTTCAAAGCCAGATCCTATCATCCTTCTTCCTTCCCTTTATTTTTTTTTTATTCCTTTATACCAGGTCAAATTCAGGCTTTGGAGAAAGGAGCAAAGCTGGGTATGCTTCCTAGTTTCATAAATAAGAAGCAAAACTAGGCCACTCACCTTTCAAATTCCCTTATGTGAGACAAAAGTGTTCCTGAAAACTGGCAGGATAACAACAAAAGAAAATGTTGGTTTAACTTTTTTTTTTTTTTTAATATTCTAGCGGGCAGGTGGAGTTGGAGTGGACAGCAAGCCATACTTGACCTCTGTCTGGTGTTGGGCCGGGACACGGCAGAGGGGCCCTAATTCTTGAGAACTGTAAACTGCTCACAGCCCTGTGGGGTCAGCTTCCTCATCCCTAATCTCAGTTGCAGTTAAGTCACTCACCTCAAATCCTCCTGCAGATACTCAGGTTGGCCTAGCCCATACCCACTGAAGGCCAAGGGACAGCTTGGAACCATTTTATAGTGCCTCCTTTGCTTTTACTGAGGAGGGCATGGACCCCCGAGCTCAGGGATGTGGTAGGACTTTGGGCTCTCCAGAGGACAGGCTCTTGTGGCTCAGGGCTCTGGTGGTGGTCTGCCTGAGACTCTGTGCCCTGCACGTCACCCCCTAGGGGCCTCCTCTGCTGGGGGATGGGAGAATCCTGTGAGTCCACAGCCCTCCCCACCTGCCCTGTCTCTTACCAATGCTGGGGGGTCTACCCCGTGTGGGGTCATATGTCAGAGCTGGTGCACCCAGCAGAAGTGTGGGTGTACTCCCTGCTCTCTGGCATTTGGAAAATTGCATTTCCATCTGTAAAATAGTGAAGTTGTACTCTTAATTTATACCATATGCAATAAACTAAAAAGGAACCAATTACCTTTAACAAAAAAGCAAAATAACATAGCTGTTATTTAAGTGATCTACTGTCTCCCGTCTGTGTCCAGTCCCTGGGAGGCTCTGTGGTCCCTGAAGGGACACCTCCTCTCACCCCTCCACCCCCACCCCCTGGTTTTAACCACACTGGTCTCTTCTCACTGAGTTCTGACTCTTCTAGAAAGGTTGGCTTAGAATCAAGGGGTGTGAAGTATACCAAAAACAGTGAGAGGGGTTCCTTTGAGGACATTAAAGGGGACTTGAGCTTGCAACTGAATTTAATTTCAATCCATTAAAGCCAGGATGAGGTGGGGGTTTTGCTGCTTAGATTTTTGTTCTTAATGCACAGGGAGGCGAGTGGTCCTGTCTCTTTATCTGAAGCACTGCAGAAAGTTTCCTGGAACACAAACAAATGTGAATGAAAAATGGATGTCCGCATGGTTGATCCAGCAGAGCCTTTGATCAGTTTGCTGCAAGGGGCAGAGGGAAGGAGAAGGGGAAGCAGGATCCATCCCAGGCTGCTTGCAATCACACCAGGGTAAGCAGAGATGGATGGCCATGCTGTGGCCTCCAGGGAGTTCCTACTCTGGCTCATCAGAAAGATTCAGGGCTATGCTGCTGTCCCCATGATGGTTCTTATCAACATGTGGTCATTACCACCTTCCCCCCTCTTTGCCTAGTTTTATAGGCTGATGGATTTGTATTTTTCCAAAGATTCTGTTTCCCTCTGCTCAGTGTTGATTCCACCTGGAACAGTGGTGGTTCCATGGGCACCGGGCTTTTGGTGGGGGGAATGTTCATTTTACCATACGTCTGGCCTGCTAGGGAGCCATGTGGTTGATTATTTAGGGTCCAGAAGAAGAGAAGGTGTGGGGAGAGGGCAGGGATTGGAGGATTTGGCAGGGGAGGTTTGAGGCAGGTGCCTCTGCCAACATGGAGACTCTGGGCAGCACCAAAACTTGCTTTCACTCTCTTGTTTGAAAAGGGTGTAGCCTGGAGCCAAGGCATTAGACTGTGTTTGCAAGTAAGGAGAACCCAGAGGCTCTATGGTGGCCATTGCCCTCAAAGTGTTGGATCTCTTTCCTTATCTGTGAAAGGAAGATACATATTCTTACTTCACAGAGATTTATTTTGAGACAAAATTAGAGAATAAAGGTGAATATTGCTTTGAAGACGATAAAGTAACTGCATCATATCTACTTTAATATTTATTCCCCTTGAAACTGTTGGATAGCAGGTCAGGCAAGGGGATGTCCCTGAAACAGGCAGAGGCATTTGCACAGTCTGTGGGTCCCCCATCTCGATTCCAGGCGCAGGATTGTTATTGCCTAAGTAGCTGCCCACCCCAGGGGGCATTAACTGTTCCCCAGCAGAGGGCATCCAGCTGCCCTTTCTGGCTGGCTTGTCCCACACAGCCTTCTTGGGGCATTTTAGTTATCGAAGTGGAAATTATCTGCAGTTATGGTGCAGGGAGTGCCCTTGGCTGCCCAGTGTCAGCATGTGACAAAGCAGGCAAAGGTGCCTGTCACCATTTGGACTCGGGTATATGTGTGGGGAGGTCCTCAGAGCCTCCTTCCACTCACTTCTCTATCGGGTGTGACTTTGGGGGCTCGGGAGGCTGCAATGTGACCCCAGGACAGCCCCTCCACAGGAGATCCATGGGGTCTTCTTTCCTATATCTCCCCCTCCCTTCCTTCCTTCCTTCCTTCCTTCCTTCCTTCCTTCCTTTCTTTCTTTCTTTCTTTCTTTCTTTCTTTCTTTCTTTCTTTCTTTCACTGGAAGAGGTTCTACTGATGCTCAGCAGTCAGGTGGCAGGGTGGGTGGCACACAGCAGAGGTGAGAGTAAAAGAAATAAGGATGGAATTAACCGGCGTGCCCACGCGTGGAATATTCAGGAAGTGCATGAATATGAGCTGCTGATGGAATCACTTGCATATAACTAAGCAGACCCGTGGGTTGGGATGGAGAGATGGGCTTAAATGCCCCCTCCCACTGTGGTGACTTTTCCCTCTTGCCCTCTAGAGAAGCACTGTTCAGAGAGAGATCTGGCAGCTAGCTCCCTCTGTGAGGGAGCTACCAGCCGCCCTCCTGCCTCCCCTGGGGCTCCTTTTCCAGACAGTTCCTGCTGCTTGTCATCCCCACAGGGATCTGCCTGAGTGCTAAGGAAGCAATGGGAACTGTCCTAGGAGGTGTCTGGCCACCTGGGCTCCGGTGGGAGCCAGGGTCTCAGGAACATGTGGGTGGACTCCTGTTGATCTGTTTAATTGTCCTGCTCCCAAGTGACGTTTGATCCTGTAGGAGAGGTCTGGATATAGCTCTAGGCTGGAGCAAAGGTGGGACTTCCATGGAGACTGTAGGGGGGAGAAACAGGCCAGGATGTACCGAGTCATGGCCTGTTCCCCCAAACCCCTCAATGTTCAAGGAGACTCCTTCTCTCTAGGGAGAAGCAGTAGGTACATTAGGGAAGCATTAGGGGCTGCGGAAAGTTTTATTTGGATGGGTGAACAAATAAGTTCCAATAAAATAAGCAGAGAAGTTTAACACTTGGGTGCCAGAACAGTTGGAAATTCCTTTAACAAGAAGCAGCCAGTTGAAAAATCAACACAAATTCAATGTGGCAGGTGAGAGCCTTACCCGAGAACTGCCAGCCACAGCTGCCATGAACTTCTGGGAGGGCGGAGGAGACAGTGCTGACCAGGAGGCAGCAGCTGGGCAAGGTGCTGTCCTGCCCCGAGGTCTGGGAAGCCTGGGGTGCTGAGCTTGTGGGAAGGGACCCAATGAATTCTGCAGAATTCACGAGATGAGACAGGCCTCCTGGGGACACAGGGCTCTGCAGGACATACCTGTTTTCTATCTGTTGACTCCCTAACTTCTCCATGACACACTGCTACACAACAAGGCCACTGATGGCTACACCCTGGGGTCCAGCTCAAGATGACCCAGGTGCTCCCTTCGCAGCTCGTGCTGTGTTGTTGGTGAGTGCTCACATCAGGCCTGAGCCTGAAACCACACAATGCTCAAAGCAAACCCAAAGCTGGCTCCCCAGCCCTCCCAGGAGATGCTGTTCAGGAATGCCCCCTGGACTCTAAGAAAAAGAGGAAGCTATGAGTGACCTGGCTGTGTGGGTCCTGTTTTGGGGGTACCCAGACTCAGATCCCCAGATGGCCTTGCCTATGGACTGCTGCCTTTAGTCCTTCTGCGAGCACATGGGAGCCTTGACCTCCTTGTAGGCTCTGGCTTTATGGACCCCATTTTCCTACCTGTGGTTTCTCTTTGGCAGTCAGGGAGGTGCTCCCCATATCTCTTTATTCCCTCGAGACGAGATACCACATCTCTTCTGTCCACAACTTCGTGGATCAGAAGTCACACACATCTCTCACTTTGCTGCTACATTTAAGACAGAGTTGCTATTTTCTCTCTTGCAAAGGTGCATGTGGAATCTGTGGGTCTCTCTGCCTGGGACTTGCCCTAGGAGCAGGTTGGCACAGCCCTCCTCCTGTGTGGCCATTGGTGTGAGGACTCTCATCCAAAGATGGGGGAGACAAGGGTCAAAAGTGAGGATGGGCAAGAGAGAGTCCTGGGGCAGCAGAACTCAGGACAGCTGCGTTGTTTTATAGGAGAAGGAGCAAAACGGCCTTCAGTCAAGAAGGTCTGTGGAGTGCAGTCAGTGAGAGTCCTCTGGGCAAGAAAGTGACACACCCCACCCTTGGAAATGCAGTTGCTTGGGTTCCCAAGGTAAGGTGCTGGAAGAAGCAGGAAGTGCCACAGACTTGTCAAAGTCACTCCAGTGGGCACAGGGACTATGGGCTGGTTTCTGCTTTCCACTTTACAGAGCTCAGCTGGACCTTAGGCGCTTTGGCCAGTTCCTGCCCTCGGCTCTCTGCCCCCGGTTTTCCGTGAACATGTGTTCCTGCTGTCCCCAGACTCCCACCCCCGTCTCCAGGCATCCTGCTAGTTCAGAGCCTCCCACACAGAATCTGTACTAGCTCCTTTCCGAAAGGCGAACATGGATACAGACAGAGCACCTCACTCCCTTCAGGACATGGTCTTCCCTGGGACGCTGTGATGATCCCCACTCTGCTCTGGCCCTCTGAAACAGGTCTGGTCCAAGGGGTTCAGCCAGCCTGTACCCTGAGCTTCCAGGCATTCTTGAATCTGTCCTGCCCTGCCTTTGTGTTCCACAGTGCCCCCCACAGGCCTTGCACACATATGTGGATTGAATGCACACAGGAAAGAGTGAATGATGGTCTAGGGTGAGGAGGGCCTCAGAAACTGGCAGGATCTCAAGTTGGGGGAAACCTTGTAATGTGCTCTCTGGAATCCCTCTGCACGGTGGGGTCCCTCTGCCCACATTTGCTCTGTGGACGGGGCTGAGCGTATGCCCAGTGTCAGTTGGAGTGTAGGGCGGACAGGCATGTGGGTGGGGCAGACAGACATCTTGCTGACTGCAGACATTCAGCGGAGCCTCAACCTCCACTGACTGAAGGGCCTCACTGCTCCCCCGCGTCCTCAGACTGTCACTACGTCTTCCCAGATCCAGATAACGGATGACTAATAGGCTTGTTTCTCATCTCTTCTTCTGGAAATGGTTTCAGACCTGGGGGGAGGGTTGGGGTGGATCTCACAGGCACAAATGTGCGTTGCTTTCCTTCCACGTATGCTGCTGGCTGTGTCTGAGGCTGCCCATTTCTAGTACCGAGACAGACGGCAGAGAGCCACACATTTCCTTTGGCAAGTGTTGTGGTTGTTTGGAATTTAGTTCTACATTGGGTAGTGTGTCCGGCCAACTGTTTAGAACTCTAAGACCTTCAAGGCCCTATACTAGATCAATCAGCAGAGCTTTCCGGAAGCTTGGGGGCTGAAGTCACTTTACGCACTCTTTCTCTTGGAAATCTGAGAGTCGGAGAGTTGGAGCTCTCTGTGGAGCCTGTTTGTATGTCTGGCTACTTGCAAAGTTAGTGAATGGTGTGAACTGGAATATTTCATTTAATAAACTGTAGGATTGTTCATTTCTGTGCCATTCTGAGCCCCAAATAGTCCCTTAAACCCTATACACATGAAAACTCATGTGTATAGGGTTTAAGGGGATTAAAACATGATTCTATAGATAGAACATTGCAAACACTGAGCCAGGTATTTTTGCTGTCTAGATCCAGGGAGCAAGAAATCAGGGGACGTGTGTCTCCTCCACTCAGTGTCATGGAGCTTCTGGGGGTGGGGGCAGGAACTGGCTAGAGTCCCTTCCCCTAAAGTCATGTCTCTGCCACTCCTTTGCCCTGTTGGCCCTATCAAACACTGTGCCACCTCCTTGCCTGCTTTCATCATGTCTGAGATATCAGAAAATATTGCCAAGGCAGAGTGCTCTGAAGGTGGCATCCTCCCTTGGCCCAGGGGAGACCCTCCAGGCTGGAGCAAGTCCTGGAGAGTGGGAGTTTGCATCTTTCTCTGGAAACTGTGCCATGTTTCTCTCTGCTTTTAAATTCTCCTTATCACAACAGCTTCCAAAATCACACAGTGAGCTTCTAAAATCTTGGGTCAGAGAGGTCATTCTCCTGCTCATCTCTGCAATGGGCTCCCATTTCATTCTGTGTAAGAGCCACAGTTCCTCCCAAGGGCCAGTGGGGCCTGCTTTCACCTTCCAATCTCACCTCTGCCCAACTTCCTTTCATCCTTCTAGCCTGGCCTCCTGGCTCTTCTTCCAGTACATTGGGCATGGCCATGTCTTGGGGCCCTTTCATGGCTATTCCTTCTGTCCCAACATTTTTGCCCAAACATTTGCTTGGCCAATGTCCTATGGGACTTTCTTTTTTCATCCAACCATTCTACTTGACCTTGTAGATCCTCCCCTCCTCTCACCCCATGCTTCCTTCCCACAACAATTACAGTCTTGGAACATAACTGGTTTTTAAGTTATTTATTATGCATATTCTTCATCGATCCTTGTCAGTTTTTGCTCACCAGCACAGCCTGAGCACTGAGCAGTGTCTGGCCTGTTGTTTATTCAGGTGCGGAATCTTGATGTTTGCATTTGGCTTTGTTGCATCTTACTAGTTCAAGTAAAATCAACCCATGGCAAGAACTTCAGCAGATGTCTGATATAACTTTATTGAGATTATTTCATGCATTTCTACATCTCTCTTTATTCTGCCTTCTACTTTCCTGAGTTTATTCCATTTTTCTTTAACTTCTGTCATAAATTGGCTGATATGCTCATTCTTTCTCAGACTTCATCCCTTTCCAAAGTAACACTAACTTGGAAACACTAACACTAACTTGGAAACTTTTCTATTGTATCTGGTAAGTTCTGGTACGTACTGTTAATTATTGTTCAGTGTTAGGTATTGTCACCCTATAGATTATTTAGAAATGTGTTCTGACTAACCAATTTCCCCTTTTATTAATTTGGAATCTATATACTCTATTCATGTCTTTTTGTTCACACTAGAGATTACAATCTGCGTCCCTCACTTATCAAAGTCTAACATTAATTGATAACTTTACAGAGTGTTTTATTTTCCAAATATATGTTTTTTTTATCATTGATATCTAACTTAATTGCATTGTTCAGAAAATATGACATCTGATGCTGACTTTTTGAGTCTCTTTTGAGACTGTCATATGACCCTATACATGAGCAATTTTTGTTAATATTCTCTGTGATCCTGCAAAAAATTCATTCTGCCAGTTAATGGGTGCATGTTCCATATATACTCCTTTGTTCATATTTGGTACTTGTGTTGTTTTATATCCTTGTTGATTTATCTGTTTCTTTTTAGATCTCTTTTTTAAATTTTTATTAAAGTTTTTCATCATGATGGTAACATTTTGTTTTTAATCCAGACTGAATATGTTTGTATCTTTACTGAAAAGTTTAATCCACTTACTGTTATTATGATTATTGATATGTTTAGGCTCTTTCCGGCCCTCTTATTTTATAGACTTTTTTATTCTGCTCTCCTCTTCCCCATTCTTTTCTTGTTTTGAATGAATGACAAAGACCGTGTTTGATCTTCCCAAAACCAAAGGATATATTCTAAAACTCATCTATTCCAAGACTATGAAAAGACCAAAGTGGCATTTCTGTTCCAAATCTCAATTTCACACTAAAGATTGTTGGATTTGTTTTTGTTTTGTTTTGTTTTGCTTTTAAGATATTATTTTGAAGTGGTGTCTACATCCCACATGGGGCTTGAACTCACAACACTGAGAACAAGAGTCACATGCTGCACTGACTGAGCCAGCGAGTATCATTTTTCTATTTCCCACTTCTTTCTCTACTTGTTCAGAATGATATGTAAGTGATTGACCGGACTGGCTTCCTTGCCACTTCTCAGGCATCTCCGGGTGCCCTCCCCCTACCACAGAGCCTGTTATGCTTCTCTCTCAGGTACCATAAGGCTACTCCTTCTCCCCTTGTTTTTTTTCTTAAATGTTACCCTTTTAACAAAGCTTTCCTGACCATCCTAATTAAAATATCAGAAACCTCCCCCCTGCCCTTCTTATCCCTGCCTTGTTTTCCCCCCACTCCACTGTACATCCTATACATTTTACTTAATTACTTTTTTATTTTTTATTTATTTATTTATTTTTTCATAACTGAGTTTTTATTGGTTGTTTTTTATTATTTATTTATTTATTTATTTTTTCATAACTGAGTTTTTATTGGTTGTTCTGAGGATCAGTACAGACATTTCAATTTGTACACAATTCCTAACGTACGTACCAAAAATCTAAAAAAAAGAAAATCACGTAGTTGTGATTCTTTTCTAAAAGTTATTCCAGTGACCTTCCAGCTTAAAATTTGGAGACAATTTTTCCTTAACAGTGTATCAAGTACCAACAGATTCAAATGCTGATACACTGTTAACAGTGTTAAGACCCATTAATTCACAATTTAATATCATATACACTACATACTCAAATTTTCAATCTTGCACAGCACATTAACAGAGTTACTAGGAAAACTGAACTACCACAACTAAGATGTTACAGAGTGCACAAGAATTCTGACAGGGAGAGCCAAGATCTAGGCGTGGTTTTCTTTAGGCAACAATTCTACCAAAACAACATGGGAAAAGGAGTAATTTAAAATATTCAAGACATATTAAATGCAGGACTGACTCCAAATTGCCATTTAGTATGCTTGGTATTACAGGATATAAAAACTACCCCATCTATGGAATGTTGAGCTGACACCCAAGACAATCAAAGCCTCCCACATTCAATATCCCACTATTTTCTGGTTGTACCAAAAAATAAACAACCAGCAAATGATTTCACCTCTTAAAAAAAAACATTTACACTTAAAAAATGGGATGAGGTGGGATTCCCTCCTTCTTAAAAATGTTTCTAGAGCTACTAAAAAACTTGCATTTACAAAATAGTTGATAAAAATATTCCTCTGGATTGTACAAGAAGGGAGACAGGGACCACTGATAAGGCATGGTATGTGATACTAATCAGACTTGGCTTCTTTCTCTCCTGCTTCATCCTATGCTGGACTCTCCTCATTTTTAGTTTCTCCGTTTTCTGCAGGTAAGTCTTCTTTTGCTTCTTGGTTAGCCACTTCAGCCTGTTTTCCCTTTGCTCCTCTTTTCCCCTTTGTTTGCACTTTTTTGTCTGAAGATTTATCCTTTGCTGCCGCCTTCTTGGGCTTCGCTTCCACTTTCGCAGGCGCGGGCTTCGCGGACAACCGCGCCGACCTCCTCTTGGGCTCCTCCTTCGCCGCGCCCTAGGCGGAGCTCACCTTCCTCTTGGGCATCGTGGCCGCGGGGCGGGCGCGTGCCGGGTGCCTGCGGGCCGCGGCGCGCCGAGAGCCTTCGCGAAGCTGGGCTGCCTGGCCGCTGCGGCTCCTCCCGCCGCCCGAGCTGCTGCGACCCGCCTAATTACTTTTTTAATGTCTGTCTCTCCCACTAGGATGTAGGCTCTAGAAGGGTGAAAATGTGGGACTATTATCTCCTGCCCCATCCCAAGTGCCTGGGTCAACCTGGCTCATGTCCGTGGCTGGCAAATGTTTGTTGAATGAATCCATGAAAGGACAAGTGGATATAAAACATCATTCAATGGTCTTGGAGTCAACCAGAGGCTTAATAGAATTCTGCATCCCCTTCCCCATGTTGAACTTCTTCAGGGTGGTGCCTTTGCCTCAACCACATAGGGAGTGACCATCTTCAATCAATACCAAAGATCACTCCTACCATATCTGCTGGGCAAATACTGCTTTTCAGGTGTCACTCAGCCTCTCTTCAGTGTATATGGCTGTTTCACAGGCTAACATTGTCCTCCTTTTGTTCTCTGCCTTCCATCCTTTCTGCTTGTCAATCAGCACACATGAGCTTTAGTTACATGATGGTACTTCTATCTCTGGATGAACTATCTGAGTTTGATGGCCTGTCCTCTTTACCAAAGACAGCTCCAGAATTTGCTGTCTTTGCCAAATAAGAAAATGGCTAGGCAATGTTCCTTCCCTTAATGATTTTGAGAGAGTTTTGCTACCATTTCAAGATTAGTGCTACCAGTTAGGTTATGGGAGCTAGAAATGGACCCACCCATAGCTTGTTGGGAAGACACTAGGGATGTGATCATTGCAGGGCTGGGGATTCCAGAGACCGACGGATACTTGGTGTGCTTGTCACCAGTGCCATGCAGACCTGGGACCACTGCAACTGGTTGGATCTGAGGGTTGTTGACAGGTATCCAGAAGACCCCTCCCTCTGCTGACCCCTCAAACCAGTCAGCACAGATTCTAATAAATGCCACAGGTCACATTAGACCTGGCCTTAGTGTGGGGTTAGCACATGGTGAGTGTCTGCTTTAGTAAAATGCCACCCGTCCATTTCTGATGCATTATCCTGAAATGCCTTCTAAATTTGCAGTCCAAAATGTGGTGTGGTGTCTCAAGGCCCCTAAGAAATAAATGGACTCAGGGTCTATACTCTCTCTTTTAAAGAAGCAAGTCATGTTTTACTGGCAGACACCTGTGGTTTGTCTCAAAAGAGGACTTTCATGCTGTAGGCTGAAGCAAATGAAGCGAATTACAGACCTATAAGGCTTTCCCCAGGCTTTCTTGCATCTGGATGGAAAAGCACAAGTACATTTTTGAAAAGGTGCTCAGAGCCAGATTGTGGGGTTTCTCATAGTTTTGAGTTATTCCTGCATTTGTTTCTGAATGTGATCAGAGCGCAGAATCACCATGGCATAGCCCACTCCAGGGTAATTCTGTAAAACAGTTTTGGCAATGGTCCCTGGCCTGCCACATGGCATCCTATCTGAGCTATGTGTTGGGTTTCCTAACTGAACCAGAATGGGAACTGGGCCTTGGAGGGGGTGGAAACAACTCCCCCCCACAACCAGGGATTTATACTGTCTGCTGTTGGGAGATCACAGAGAGAAAATGATTGAGATTTTCATGGACGGGAGTTGAAACTTTAATCACTAAGAAGTCTGTCCAAATAATCTCATGGGAAAAAGCAACACACAGGGTTTGCAGGGCCTCTGGCTTACTCAGTAACATAGCTAGGACCATGACATTGAATAAGGTACCTAAGTTTGGGGCCCCTTGCATCCTCTGTGAAATTAGGATCATGGTCCTCATTGTATGGATGTAGTGGGGTCCTTACAGGCAAAGCTCTTGGCACTCTCTGACTTGTGGTGGATACTGTGCACTTAAATTCCTTGCATTCTTGGGGACACAAAGTTGGCATTTCTTTCTTCTCTTGGAAAGCACCCAAAGCAACAGAGAGAAAGAAAAGCTGAAATGAGCCTCCTGTTGATGATTTAGGAACATGTGTTCCCATCCCTTCCCCCTAACTAACACAGCCTCTTTCTGTCTTTGAACCAGCCACTTTGTTCCTGCCCCAGGGCTTTGGCACCTGCCATTTCTTCTCTCTGTGTTACACTCCTTCCAGTTATTTATGTCCTCAGCCCTTTCTTGTCCATCATGCTTTATTCCTCAGAGACGTCATCCATCACTGTGCTAGCTATATAGGGTCACTCCCCCACACCATCCTGTCTGGGTTTCTTCAGAGCCTTCATCAGTATGAAGAACTGTTACTTTTCAGTTGTTTACTTTTTCAATGCTTAAGAAGTGCTTACAGCAAACCTGCTGTAAACACCTGCTATTGTGATTGCACCTCTGTGGGGTGGCAGGGGCTGGAGGGCACAGTGCAGGGCTGAGCAAACAGAGAATGCCCCCAGCCTATATGCTATGCCTTGTTTGAATCATTCCTGTGGATAATTTCAAGATCATTCTCTTGGCAGGGCATTGAAGGGGTTCTTTTCTCTGTCCTGATGAATTGTAATAGATGTGAAATCCATTATGCCTTGTATGTATGGTGTCAGTGGAGCTAATGTATAGACTTTTTGATACAGACCCAGGCACTAATGAGGTCAGAGTAAGCACACACACACACACACACACACACACACACACACACACAGGACTTGGAGAGAGAATGTATAGATCCCACAGACAAGCTTTGAAAAGTCTCAGGCAAAATGCCACTGCCTCCCCTCTGCACCCCCGACCTCTGCACTAAGAGTCCTTCCAGGGAGCCCAGCCTTTGAGTTGAGCTGAACAGCTTCACACTGGCACCTGTCACAGCCCCTCTCCTTGCTCTGAGTCCTGCTTGTGAAAGGAACTTAAGATGGTGTGGTCTGAAAACCAAGTTCTTATGATCTCAGGAATGGGCCTGACTTCATTCACTGTGGTCTGCACGTCCTCCTTTTCTTGGGAAGGTTCCAGGCACCAGGGTGTGGTGGAGCATTGCCCTGGCCGCCCTGCTTTGCTCATCTTTGCAGGGGGTGGTGGGGAGTTCTGTCATTCTTGAAAGCCACCATTTGTCATGTCCATGTAACTAACACCTGTGAGGAGTACTTTCACTTCTAGTTTCTGTTTTACCATTACTAAATCAAGGCCCAGCCAGGTTAGTAAACCTGCTTGTGATCACATACCTTACACACTGAGATTTGAGATATGCTCATCTGTCCAATCTTATGCTCTTAGCCTCTTTGCTAATACTTCCGAGCTGATAGAAATAAAGCATGTGAAACACAGTGGGTTGGAGAGGCAGTGAGATTCTGTAGAGAAGGTTTGGGGTCACATCCTGTCACTTTCCATTCATGTGAAGACAGAGGGTCACTTTATTCTGTAGCCCTTTGGCTTATTATCTATAACATAGGGAATGACACCTGCTGTGGTTGTCCAAGGGGTGTTGGGCTGGTCAATTGAGATGGAAGCAGATGTGGTCTGAAAGTTGCTAAGCATCATATAAATATTGATCACTATTATCCTTAGTGGGAATGAAATGTATCAGCACTGCACACTTAAGGAAATGCTTAGGAAATTCATTGAAACGATATGTTCTTCCATGAGATGAATAGTTGAAAACCTGTTTTATAAACACATTTTTTTCCAATGGGACTCCCTGGAATTAGGGCCTTCACTTTGGCTGCACTTCCCATGTCCTCAGGTTGTGCTGAGACAGGAAATGGGGCTGATGCTGCTTGGGGGTATCACCACAGCTCGGAACTGGGCTCCCAGGTGCAGTGAGGGCATCTGGCCAGGGCAGGTTGGAGCCTCTTCACTCAAGGAATAAGGAAACAGGGGATTTGTCTTTGAGACTCAGCTCACTTCCAAAAGATCTGAGCTAGAGTAACATCACTGAGGAGGAAACAGAGGATATTCTGCAATTAGAAAGAAGGGGGAAGAAATATGTGAGAAGCGCCTGGGTGGCTCAGTGGGTTAAAGCCTCTGCGTTCAGCTCAGGTCATGATCTCAGGGTCCTGGGATCGAGCCTCATGTCGGTCTCTCTGCTCAGCGGGGAGCTTGCTTCCCCTTCTCTCTGCCTGCCTCTCTGCCTACTTGTGATCTCTTTCTGTCAAAATAAATAAATAAAATTTAAAAAAAGAAAAAGAAAGAAATATGTGAAAACTTAGGCTCTAGACAACAACTGTATGTGATCCTGCATTTTCCTGTGAGTGCCCCTGCAGGAAAACCCAAAACACGATGCTTCTCCCCAGACTGCTTTCTGGCTACATGTGCCCCAGGGTACCATGGAGGGCAAGGGAGCCCCTAGCAGGGATGTACTTGATGGGCCCCATGCTGGGGATGAGGACAAGATCATGGAGTTAACATTGATAGAAGTTTACCTAATGAGACAAAAATAAAGTAACACGCTATTTTGTTGTTTAAATCCCTGAGAAAAGCCAAAGATGCGGTATAAAAACTCAACCGGCTTCATGAGGCTCAGAGAGGAGGTTCTTGGGGGAAGTGACTTGGCTCCACATTTATACCTGTCCACTGGAAATGTCCCTAGAAAGTCCCAGAGTGAGGCTTAAACTCACCACTTCTAAAGAAGAAGCCAGTTTGGACCAGGGAAAGAGTTCAGTCTCCCAGTCTGTGTCTGTCAAAGGGGTCCATTCTAGAAAGACAACTATCATATGATCTCCCTGATATGAGGAAGTGGAGATGCAACATGGTGGGGTTAAGGAGATGGGAGAAGAATAAATGAAACAAGATGGGATCAGGAGGGAGACAAACCATAAGTGGCTCTTAATCTCACAAAACAAACTGAGGGTTGCTGGGGGGAGGGGGTTATGGACATTGGGGGAGGGTATGTGCTATGGTGAGTGCTGTGAATTGTGTAAACCTGGCGATTCACAGACCTGTACCCCTGGGGATAAAAATATATTATGTGTTTATAAAAAATAAAAAATTAAAAAAACGAATTTCAGTTATGGTGTAAAAGTATTAAAATAATTCAACACATTCAAGCCCTAAAAAAAAAAAAAAAAAAACAAACAGGAGGGGGTCCGTTCTGCTTCCCATGTCCCCGTTGAGAAGCAGGGACAGTGATGGCTTCTCCTGTGGCCCCACCCCGCAGCATGCATCTCTAGAACTACGTGCATCTTTCACACACACCTGTTTCCCACCCACCTGGGTCTGGCCTGTGCTGTGATTACAGTGTTTTAATAGGTACCCCCTCCACTTACCTTGTCCCTCACCTCCTGGCTTCCCCAGGGTTGGCCAGCAGATCCACCCACCGGGAACCTTCTGCTCAGCAGCTTCTATGGCTCCCTGCTCCTTTCTTAGTCAAGGCCTCCCCTTGGCCTATCATGTCGCAATGGTACAGGCATGCCAGCCTGACACATTGATGCCCAGAGCCTCTGAAGACCCGAAGATGACACAAGTGACCAAACTCCGCTGTCCTGGTTGGGGTTGGCTATCCAACTGAGGGTCTCTGCCCATGCTACCTGCCATGGAGGCTCCAGCCAGACAAGGCAATGGGGACAATTTATCCAGACTTTACAGACAGGAATCCAAGGGTGGGTCAGAGGTAGCAGAGGAGATGCAGAAGGAAGAAGAGATGTGGGGCAAGAGACTGGGGTGCTGCTCTGCCCTTACTGAAGGATGCCTGTCTGAACCTCCCTTCTATAACCAGGGGAATCTGAGACCCTGATGGAATCCATTCTGTAACCTTTTGGTTTGGACTGATGGTCCACGTTGCTGGAGAGTGCCAGCAGGGAGCCTTTACCTAGAATCTGGGGTAGGTGTTCTCTGGGCAGTGGAGATGCTGGGGAGGGAGTGGTGTTACAGATTGAACATGAAACCCACCCACCGCATGCAATTTTTGTGACATGGATCATTCCTGAATCTCCCTAGACTTTTCTCCATAGTGAAATAGGGGTAGCTTGACCTCCCCTGGGGTGGTTGGGAAGATTAATGACAAACTATGAGAGGGATATGGCATGTGCTCATGGAATCCTTGCCAACAGACTGCATGTAGTGTCCCTCAATGTGTGCTGTCCCTCAATGCCACCACCATGTTGCCCCTGAGCACCTGGGGAGTTTTCTTCCTGCTGTCCACACTGGCAGTTAGCTTGGTGCCATGGGAGGGCAGTCAGACCATCAGAGCAGCTATTTGCAGGGGCACTGGATTCTTCACGTTGACTGTAGTCTGGCTATTGTATGGACCCAGCTCAGGAGTTGTACTCCATGTTCCCTCATTTCAAAAAGTCCTGGCATCTAAGCTGACAATTTCCACTGTTTCAGTGGGCTGCATTCAGAGAGGAAAGATGCCTTGATAAACCCCATGTTCTAGGCGACATTTCCTGTTTTGGACTGATGGGGCTGTCCAGAACTTTGAACAATATCTGACTCCCACTCCCCACTCATGCACTGGATGCTGAAAGACTGCTTGGGAGCAGGGAGAGCAGGCAATTGGAGGGTAAAAGAGAAGAGCCACTGCAGACACTCCATATATTTTAGCAGCCAGCAGCACAGACTTGCAGTTACTGGGTGAGATATGCACATTCTGAAAAATGCACAATGGTCTTAAGTGTGTGAGTTTCTTGATAATTAGAATTTCTGTTTCAAGGTAATTTATTTGAATTTCCCGTCTGTGGGAAGTGCACTGACTTATTTGGAAAATTTAGGCCTCCAAGCAAAAATCAACTAAATGACCCCCTTAGACTTAGCTAATTATAATTTAAGGAGTTCCCTCTGGCAGAACTTTGGCAGTATTTATGCCTTTGGGAAGAGCTAGGGAAGGAGGGCAAGGCAGATAGGAAATAGGGCTGTCTGCAATTCACAGATTCCTCTTTGCACTCTTAGGGGCCATGCTCTCCCTCCCCCAGCTGGCTCCAACTCCACAGACTAAGGGACTGGCTTGGAGATAAAGGGCCCCTCCTGTGGTTTTACTGGGAGTGGATGCAAACATATGTTTCCTGGGTTCCTGCTAATAACTCATTAACATTGAACACATATTGTTGGATGGGAAAAGGCTATTAGGACCACTGAGTGCAGAGCTCCTCCTGCTCCCCACCATCTGTGGATTATAGGGGGTCCCTGAGGCTCATCTCTGCATGGAAGGCATCTGGAGTAAGGGGCAGGTGGGGTAGGTCCTGATAGACATGAGTGACAGCCATCAGTGAGAAGTTACTCATGTTGGGGGGGCTCTTATGCAAAGGGACAGCAGGTTCCCACAGGAGGTAAAAGATAATAGAAATGGGTGATCCTGGTGCGGAGCCCCAGAACTTCAGGCCATGAGGCAGCTTTGGGGATGCTGGTTCATATATATCCACTCACTGTAAGGGGGCAAAACCAGCTACCATCAAGCAGGCACAGATGGGCACTGGTGTTGGTCTTGATGCTGAAGTTGAGCATGACGGTCTGTTATCAGGGATTCAGTGATGTCACCTCTAATGTGTCCCTGCTTTTCTCAGATGCCCACACTGGGGCATCAGAGACAACATGTTCAGGAGGGTGAGGCCCTCATCCAGGGTCCCTGGGAAGATGAGTGACAGGGACAGGGTTTGGACACTGGTCTGGCTGATGCTTTCTCCTTTGCCTCCTTGAACTGTTGGACAGGACTTGCAGATTCCACAGGTACAGGGGCAAGGAAGCCAGGGTCCTGGTCACCTGGGCTATCGGAGTCTTCGGTGTGAAGATGATTTTATGCCCTGTGACTCTCTGGGACAACAGAGGCCCAGTCTCAAAGTTCTGGATGATATGCCTTACTTCCCATTCTTCCACATTTTAGTCAGGCCCAAAAAGCTGATAAGGGCTGAGCCTACTGGGTCAAGCTCTCCCAGCTATGGAGAGAGGTGAGGTCAAGCCCATGGCACTCCTCTCACTAAGTGCCCGCCTATCCAGCCAAAAGATAAAAGCCCAGATTAAACTTTCCTTTGAAATCTGCAACCCATTGTTTTGGCTAGTCAGTTCTATC
Organism: Mustela nivalis; assembly: GCF_964662115.1. NCBI lineage: Eukaryota > Metazoa > Chordata > Mammalia > Carnivora > Mustelidae > Mustela > Mustela nivalis. The sequence continues at coordinate 96,380,764 of NC_139027.1, forward strand.
TGCTCATAGTGAGGGGACTCGAGGTTCTGCTTTGGGGTTTCGTAGTCCCAGACTTGTGGCCAAGGCTATAATTCAAGTGCATGACCTAGTGATCAGTAAAGTGGATGGAAGCATTTGTCTGAGTGCCTGGAAATAGCCCCTCCACCCCCAAGTGCCCTATCTCTAGGATCCCAAACAGGTGATTAGAGAATGAACTTCAGCTCCGGGAAAGCATGAGAGAGGCTTTCCAAAAGCGCTTGACAGTAGGCAGGCCTCCTGGTACAGGGTGAGTGCAAAGCCGGTGGCTCTAAGATCCAGATGAAACTCCTCTCAAGCTCACTGGCCAAGAGGCCAGTTGTCACTAATATCCATTTTCCACAAGAATAGAACCCTACCTTTTAGTTTTGATTTTAGAAGTTCACCTAGGGTAAAGAAGGTGTTTCTCAGCTTGCTTTATGGCTGTGCACATAAAACTAGTCACATATGTGACTAGTTCAAGGCCAAGGGATGTAAGTTAAAGTGTCCTATGGTGGTTTCCAAATGCCTTGCTTAGAAGACAGCTGGCTTTCAACCTTCATCTATTCTTCCCTATCTCTTGGCAGGAATGTAGAGGAGGTGGCAGGAGCTGGAGCAGCCATCTTGGACCGGAGGCTGCCTACAGAGAAGAAATGGGAGAAGGAGCTGGGTCTTTGGACTGCTTGGACTTGTCTTCTCTCCTTCACTAGTCCTGCCTTCTACCATGTTGGTTCATTCTCAGCTCCATGGTGTTTTCTCTAAGAACTCCAGCCTCACCCTGTGGTCACCTCCAATCCAGACAAGAGAGTCTAGCTCTAGGTGTTCAAACTCCAGAGTGAGTCTCATTTCCCCTGTGTGGCCCAAGTTGGATTGTGGGTCTGTCCTTGATCTACTCGCTATAAAGTGTTAAAAGCTTTGCATGCTGTGCTTATTCATAAGGAAGACAATTCAAGGTGGTTCACAAAAGCAATTCCTATTTATATCTTTTAAGCCAGTGTGTGTCATAGCGAGTGATTCATCACTTCCTTTGTTTGACGTAAGGGATTTGAGTTCCAGGCCAAATAGGTGGCCTGCCCCAGGATATGTGCTTGTGGGGCATGTGTCACTTTCCTGGCATCCTGGCCCTTTCTGCTTCAGAGAAACTTGCTGGTGGCCAAGGTGGCCAGGGACACCCTCTTTTTACCCCCTGACATCTAGCACTTTAGGCATGGGCCTGGGCCAGGGCATGGCTGATGTGGGGCTTACTCTTGGTGGTGATGGCTGGCAGGGACAGCAGCAGGGCTCCAGGGAGATCATTGTCCCCCTGTGTCCCTATGCTGCTCTGAGCCTATTTCTGCAGCCTCTCAGCACTTTCTGGCATCCCCCTTTCTCTGCTTGCCTCAGCCAAGTCTGTTTCTGGGGTTGGGAACCAAGGATCTGACAGACCCGGTTACTGCAGACAAACACCCTGATATTGGTAGAGACTGGACCTCACCCAGCACAGGGGCTGGCTCAGAGTGGACACTGAGGAAACCCCAGAGATACAGGAGGGGCTAGGCCTCCTGTTAGTGGCTCTTTCTGGCTTGAGTTGGCATTGCTGATCCAAACATGGGCAAGACCTACAAGGAGCACAGGGCTGCTGCTGGGCCCAAGGACAGCTGGGCGACTGGCAGACTCAGCTGCAGAATCCCGGGGAAGTCAGGCAAGAAGGTTACCTGGGCCTGCAAATCAGGAAATGTCAAGAGGGGACCGAAGAGAGGCCAGACTCAGGGAACTGCAGCCCCCACACTGTGGACAGGGAACTTTGGGGCTTCTTGGGGAAGCTGACTGAGCAGCTGTTTTCCTTAAAGATTTCTTTTAAATTTGTCCAGGAAGACCCTGTTGCAGCCAAGCAATCTGACCAAACTTAGAGAAAATACCAAGCTTGGAAGATGGATATGTTTTTTCCCATGAAGGCTGGGGTGCTTGAAATGCAAATAAAACCAGGGTCTGTGTGCATGTGTGTTGTGTGTGCATGTGTGTGTGCACACATGCATGCTTGTCTTCTCCTGTACCTGTGTAAAGCCTATAGCCAGTCCCATCCCCTTAGTTCCTTATTCCATGTTTACACAACAGGATCTGGGATGGAGAGGGCCAGGGCTGGATTGGAGAAGGAGGCTGGAGCTGAGGCGCGTGCAGCCTGGCATTAGGGAGCTGCCTTCTGGAACCACATCCTTTCCCTCCCGGGCCTTGGCTGCCTTGGAGATGGAGGTGACATGTGGCAGAGAAAGGGCTTAAGTGGCTGTCCCACTTGGAATTCTAACAAGTATTCCCTGGACAGCTGACACCAGCCAAGTGATGCCAGTGATATTACCAGGAAGAGGTGGGGGAGTTCTGCTGGTCTCTCCCATGATAACAGCAGCATTTAGAACTGTGAGTGATGGGTAAAGGACATTGTCCTAATCACTGCTCTCATCCTTTATCATCAGCAGAGTCCAGGGCTCTAGCTTGGGGCACAGTGACGGGGGTTGTGGGGGGTGGTGGCACAGCTGAAGAGCATTCTTGAAAAAGGAAAATCAGATGAGGAATTACGTGAGGTTTCTGCCAGAAAGACCCAGAATAACCTTGGGACACCTGAAGGTTGAGCTGCTGCACCAAGAAAACACTCCTGCCACCTTAAGACTGACATGAGCTCTCCACACCTTGGAGAGTTTCCCAGATCTACCGTCTCCTAGAATCTCTTGGGGAGCTGATGGAACCCACCCCAGAGGCTCTGATTTATTTGGCTACAGTGTGGCCTGGGCAATGGGATGCCCAAAGTGCCTGTGGGATTCTGGGGGTGGTGGCCAGGCTGGGAACCAGTGGTTAGGCTGTTTGCCTTCCTTGGGCCAGGCCTGCAATTCTGGACCTTGACCTCCTGTTAGAGTCACCTGGGTTGTCTTCTAAGAAATTCTGTAACTGGCTCAACCTGAAAGTTCTCACTCAACCTACCTTATCTGGGGCCTGGCACTGCTTGGGGTAAGGCCCACTGGGTTCCAGGATTTGTGACCTTCCTCCTTTGGTAGGTTGATTTGTCACACAATTGAAGGAAAGTGCCTTCTTTGATCTCTGGTTGAGCTAGAGGCCAGCGGCCTTGGGCTGAGCACTTAGAGATGCTGGAATGACGTGGAAAGAGGCACCATCTGTATGCCCCCTCACCTATGCCTTTGCTTCTTCTTTATAACACCTCTCCCAGACTCTGGGCTGGCCTCAGGACCGGTTTTGGTTAACAGGATGTGGCAAAAGTGGGACTCGAGTGGCTCATGTCCTTTTGTTCCCTCTTTGAGCCCGATGGGCGATGTGCTACATGAGCAAGACTGAGGCGGGGGTGGAGGGGTGGGGAGCTGCTGGAGGATGAGTACTCCGTGGCAGAGTGCAGCCCCAGCCTGCCAGCAGGTGAGCCCGGATGAGGTTGGTGCCACCTACCCAATTGCCAACCACAGAATTGTGTAACAGATACACATAGGTGCTTGTTTCAAGACCCTGATTTTGGGTGGTTTGCTTGGCAGTGAAGGGACAGCAGCTTGGGGAGGACTTTGGATGCCAGCCTCTACCTCGCTGCACACAGGTCAGTGCAGGGGGTCACTGCCATTTCCCACAAAGGCTGAGTGCTGCTGCTGTCCACCACCACCCAGCTGACTTGGTCCCAAGTCCTCCTGAAGCAGTTCTGGGGCCAGGTGTGCCTGGGATGGACTTGGGTCTGCTCTGGGTGAGTCACAGGGGGAACTCACACTCCACTTCTCTCTGTCATTCTGCAGTTAAACTGGTGCCAGGCAAGGGTCAACTGGGGAAGGTCTCTAGGCAAGACCCTCATTTTACAATCAATCAAGTAGGCATTTTCCCAATTCCAGTGCCAACAGATGCTGTGGGACTCTCATAATAAAAGACAATAGTTAAGAAGTGGAATAACCCTGGACTTCTATTCAGCATGTTTTTCCCAGTGAAAACCTAGGCAGACATTTGATGTCTGGCATTGTCTCTTCAGAGAAATTCTTCAGGCATGGTGTTCTGGATGGCTGTACTTGCCCCTAGGCACCAGGTGCACCTGAGTGCAGTGGGAAGCAATCCAGCTGAGCCACGGATTTGCAGTGGCCTATGAACTTGGTTCTGAATGCAGGGGAAGCTGCTGCTGTTGGAACACAGTGTTTCCCAAAGGCCTGGGGGAAACTTTAACTGTCAGCAGCACATGACAATGGAGAGCCTCTTAGTGGAAGGAAAAAGTGCTTTTGGAGTTGTTTTCTTTTTCTTATTGCTGCTTTTGCTCTGTGTGTGGGACACAGACTGCAAGGGAGAAACAGTTATGGGGTCATGGGAACCACAGAGATGCTGCCATTGCTTAGAACATTCTGGAGACCTTCTGCAGGTCTATAGAAACCATGACATGTTGGGCCATCCGAGTTCCAGCTGCCAGGACCTGAGACTCTGCCTGCTTTTCCTGGCTTGCCGTGGGCAGCCGTGAGTGGGTTAATACCCTCAACTAGTGCTAATGGGAGGTGGACAGAAGACTTGGCAACCTCACCCTGGGTCACTGAGGCCCAGGCTTGATGGGTCACTCCTTGTTCACACCCCCCGTGCTGGACCCTCTCCTTCATCACTCGTCCCTTCCTCTGCCTGGGCATGTCTGCTAACATAAGCTTCTTGCCTTGGATCATATCCATGATTAGCCATGGTAGGGTGCAGGGGTGAGCCACACTAAGAGAACTGGCCATCTTATCTGAGTGTTAAATTAGATTTGGGGAAATCATTTCAAAATATTTGGTGCCCATGTTAGGGTTATGTGAGGATTAGTTTTATGTGTCAATCTGACTGGGATATGAGACACTCAGGTATCTGGTCAAACATTTCTGGGTGTGTCTGTGAAGGTGTTTCCACCTAGGATTAGCATTGGAATCAGTAGGCAGAGTAAAGCAGATTGCCCTCCTTGATGTGGACCTCATCCAACCCATTAAGGACTGGATGAACAAAAAGTGGAGACAGAACAAGTTTATTCTCTGTGCTTGACTGTTGAAGCTGGGACCTCCTTCTACTCTGCCCTTGGAGCAGGACTGGGACTTATCCCATCAGCCCTCCTGGGTCTGACTTCTCAGCCTCTACAATCACATGAGTTAATCACCTGAGTAATCACATGAGTAATTACTAATTACTTATAAAAAATCTCTTTTATCTGTAATAAAAATATAATTCCCTTTTGTTATATATTATAATTTATATTTATATATTATAACAACTTCTTTATTAAAAACACCTTTCTCTACATCTACATTTGCATCTACATGGACACACATATCTCTTATTGGTTCAGTTTCTCTGGAAAATCCTGGCCAGTGATGATGAAGTAGCTCCCTGTTTTCTCCTGTGGTTCAGAAGCTGCTTTTCTTATTGACAAAGGAGGGCTTCTGGATGGTAACTCCAGTCTTGTGTCATCCCACACACTCCAGCTACTCAAGCTGGTTGGCTCCTGCCACTCCCCCCCCCCCCATGTCTCTGTGGAGCAGCAGGGGATCGATCTCCTTACACAGAGAGCCTCCTGGAAGGTCTTGGAAGACCAGGGGTCCAAGGACCCCTGGGGAGGGGGGCCTTGTCAGGCCCAGAGAGTGGGAACAAATGGAGGAGCTGGGGAAGATCTAAGGTCTCATGGAGAGCAGCTTCTTATTTTGAGTGAGGTGGTAAGTCGGCCCTTCCTGGAGTACACAGCAGAACTGCAAGTCCTTGAAATAAATGGAATTATGTGTGTGTCTCCATTTCGTTGAGCATGGAGTCCATAATCATCACGACTCCCTCCCATCTGTCTGTCTCTCTTTTCTCCTTTCAATGGCTTTTTTCACTTTATCTATAACTATTTATCTATCTAAAACATACTATGCACATACTTCAAATGCAAACATATGTTTATTTCACTCTCTCACTCATTGTATGTATAGTGCAAACATACATTACATGTTCTATTAGATAGGAGTGTATATATGCATACACATAGAGAATGATTATGTCTTGGTCTGATGGGTTGAAAAGACCACTTTTCCATTGAACTTAACCTGCACTTAGCAAGCTGAATGCAAGTATAGATTTCTGTGGCACGTCCTTTCAGAACTCCTTCATTTGGGGCACTGGCAGAGGTCATGCTTGATCTAGGGGCCCAGTAGGAATGGTAAATTTGTATGAGAGAATGCACATGTGTGAGAACACTGGTGGAAACTGTTCCAGAGATAGTAATTGGATGCTTCTCTCCAAGCCCACTGGAGGAAGTCTGACCAGGAACCTGCTTCTTGCCCTGGCAATGTCTTCCTATGCTCCATCAGAGGCTCTCCTTGAGCTGGCCACATGTAGGAGTCTCTGCTATGCTTGGCACTGGAGAAGCAGCTCAATCATACAGACTGTCCCTGCCTTCATGCAGCTGACCGTTTCAGGAAGATACTCAGAGGAGGAGGCAGAGTCTTCATAAAGAGTCAAAGTGCTTGGTACTGGCTTCTGGATGGGAAGTGAAACTTGACTGTCAGCTGGCCTGGGATTGCCCTTCACCTGACTTTCCTGTTCCTTTATTAATAGGGCTGCTGTGAGACACAGGACAGACAAACTGGGAAAATATTTTGGAAAGCAGTGTGCACAGAGATCTCTAAGTCCCAGATTACTAGTGGAGGCACCTAACAGCCCACCCAGTCAGGTTGGTTTAGTTGGGAATAATAACCGGCAGGTTTGCCCAATGGATTGTTATCATGAACTCATGCTAGTTTGATGCTGAATTGATCCAGAGGCACACTTTCTTAAATTTATTTATTTTTAACAGAGCTTATGTTTTAGAACAGTTTTAGGTTTACAGCAAAATGATCAAAAGGTACTGAAGTTTCCCATATATCCTATCAAAATCCTCACCAGAGTATTAAATTTGTTATAATAAATGAACTTTTGCTTTTGTGTCATTATCACAAGTCTAGAGTTTGTGTAAAGTTCACTCCTGGCTGTATATTCTCTGGACTTGGACAAATATATAGTAACATACATTTACCATTATAGTATCATACAGAGTAGTCTCACTGCCCTAAAGGTCCTTTATTTATCCCTCTTTCCTCTCCAATTCCTGGCAACCACTGATTTTTCACTGTCTTCATAGCTTTTCCTTGTCCATAAGGTCATGTGGTTGGAATCATACAGTATGGAGCTTTTCAAACTGGCTTCCTTCACTTATTAATATACATTTTGGTCCCTTCATGGTTTTTCATGGCTTCATAACTCATTTCTTTTTAGTGCCGAATACTATTTCCTCATTGACATGTACCATAGTTTCCCTGTACATCTAACTAAAGGATACATTGGTTCATTCCAAGTTTTGACAATTATGAATAAAGTTGTTATAAACATCCATGTGTGGTTTTTATGTGGACATTAAGTTTTCAACTCTTAGAGGATAAAATACCAAGGAATGTGATTACTGAATCATATGGCAAGAATGTGTTTTGCTTCATCAGAAACTGACAAGTATGTAATAAAAATAAAGGCAATTTGTATCCTGATGTTCATAGCAGCAATGACCACAGTCACCAAACTGTGGAAAGAGCCAAGATGCCCTTCAGCAAATGAATGGATAAAGAAGATATGGTCCATATACTATGGAGAATGATGCTTCCATCAGAAAGGATGAATACCCAACTTTTGAATCAAAAAAAAAAAAAAAAAAGAAACTGACAAGTAGTCTTCCAATAGGGCTGTATCATACCACATTCCTGTTGCTCCATATTATTGCCAGCATTTGATGTTGTCAGTGTTCTGTATTCTAGCCATTCTAATAAGAGTGTAGTAGTATCTCATTGTTGTTTTAATTTGAAATTCCCTAATGACATATAATGTAAAGGCTAATTTACCATGGGCATATTTTCTTTGGTGTATAAGTCTCTTTCCCATTTTTAAATTGGATTGCTTGTTTTTTTATTGCTGAATTTTAGGGGTTCTTTGTTTATTTTGGATAACAGTACTTTACCAGATATATCTTTTGCAAATATTTTCTCCTAGTCTGGTTTGTTATCTCATTCTCTTGACATTGTCTTTCATAGAGCAGAAGTTCCTGATCTTAATGCAGTTCATCTTATTTATTTCTTTCATGGACTGTGCCTTTGGCCTCTAAAAAGTCATCACCATACCCAAGGTCATCTGGATTTTCTCCTGTGTTATCTTCAAAAATTTTTGTAGTATTGTATTTTAAACTTAGGTCTGTAATCAATTTTGAGTTAATTTTTGTAAAGGATGCAAGTTTATGTCCAGTTTTGTTTTGTTTTGTTTTGTTTTTTTCCATGTGGATGTTTAGTTGTTCAGCATCGTTTATTTAAAAATAGTATCTTTGGATCATTTTTTTTGTCTTTACTCCTTTGTCCAAGATAAGATGACTTTATTTATGTAGGTCTCTTTCTTGGCTCTCTATTTTGTTCCACTGATGTATTTGTCTATTTTTCACCAGTGTCCTTTTGTCTTGATTACTGTAGATTTATAGTGAGCCCTGAATTTGGGGGTGTCAGTCCTTTGATAGTTCTTCTTCATTATTGCATTGGCTATTCTGGGTCTTTTGTTTTTTTCTATAAAATTTAGAATTAATTTCTTGATATGTACCAAATAACTTGCTGAAATTTTAATTGGGAATACATTTGAAAATCAAGGTGGCAAGAACTGCCATCTTGACAATATTGAGTCTTCCTGTCCATGAACATGGACTATCTCCCCACTTACTCAGTTCCTCTTTGGTTTCTTTCATCAGAGTTTTATAGTTTTCCTCATATAAGCTTATACATATTTTGTTAGAGTTGTATCTAAGTATTTCAGTTTTGGGGTGCTAAAACAAGTAAAGAGTATTGTGTTTTTAATTTCAAATTCCACTCGTTTATTGCTACCATATAAGAAAGCAATTACTTTTGTATATTAAACTTATAACCTGCAACCTTGCTATAATTAAGCCTGATGCATTTCTTTTTGAATCTTAGAATTCCCATATCTCTACTTTTATTCTCCACTGGTTTGTGGATGCTGTCTATTTTATTATTAGAACTTTTAGTTATATAATCATAGATGTTTTAGTTCCTGCTCTGATAATTCCAACATCCTTTTCATGTCTGATCCTGATGCTTGCTTTGCCTGTTCTAACTGTAATTTTTTTTTTTTTTTTGCCTTTTAATATGCCTTGTACTTTTTTTCTTGACAGCCAGATGTGATGTACTGCACAAAATGAACTGTGGTAAACAGGTCTTTAGTTACATGGTGGTGATGTATGGGGGAGGGGAAGTGTTCCATAGTCTTAGGGTTTCAGTCCTAGTCTTTCAGTGAGCCTGTGTCTCTGGACAGTGAACTTCACCAGTACTTCATGCTTCTCAGTCCTGCCCCAAGGTGGGAAAGGATAGTTAGAGTGAATTAGAGTTGGGTATTTCCCTTCCCCCAGGTCCATTAGGATTTGATAAAAACCCAACAATTTAGGCTCTGGTGAAATAGTTTCTTTTGAGGGGAGATCCTGTTAAGGACAGAATGCCCTGGTGTAATTCAAAATGGTTCCTTCCTGGCCTCTCCCTCACCAGAAGCACAAGATTTTTCTCAGACGTTCACTGTGACCACCTGGTGGAACTTCTGAAAGTAAACCATAATATTAGCCACCCCTCCCCCCACCACACACACAACTGGATCCCTGTGGAGTTTTTCACTCTCAGATTTGTTCCTCCTGAGCCTCCAGCAACTCATCAATTACAGTTCAGGTTCTCACACCTAAGTGCTGACCCATCGGGGTTTCTGCTCCTGTATGCTGTGAATCTCTGAATCTGTCTCTCCAGTTTGGGGGTTTGCCTTGGAACTACACTTCTCTGACGGATCTAAGAGCTGTTTTTTTTTCTTTTTTTCAGCTTTTTACTTATCATTAGGATAAAGTGATGACTTCTAAGTTCTTTATGTGCTGAACCAGATATCAGAAGTCGAGGTGAACTTTTTAAAGGACTTGGGTTGATTAATGTTCAAGATGATAATAGAACTTAAAAAAATTTAAAAACCAGTTGAATTGAGAGAGAAAATAATCGTACTGTTACATTGGGATGGCATGTTGTATTTTTCCAGCATCTGAGTCTCTCAATCATCCTTCCTTGTATGTGAGGATTTTTTTGTCCATTTTCAGAAGGGAGAAATTCAGACTCAGAAGATTTCTTGTCCTGCTCAGGGCTACACCAATAACATTAACCCAGGCCCCTTTGCATTTTAGTGGTGGAAAATTGGCTGGCAGATATGTCCATTCTGTCACTGTTATACATCATGCATTTTCATATTATTAATTATAATTTTAATGTTATTAATTTTCATTGTTATTAATTTGAAGGCTTTAAAGTGGGACACCCAGTCCTAATTCTTTTGCCCTTTCCAACTCTGTGGTATCTTTCTTGGCCAGATTTGCACATTTATGTAACTGGTTTCCATCCTGTGGGCATTTGAATTTGCCAAAGACCTGCAAGATCTAATAAAAAAGGTTGTTCAGAGTACAATATTTGTGCTAACTCTTCTAGAAGCCTTGCATTTTAAATGAGAATCCTGTTAACTCAAAAGGAATGGCTCTCTAATGGCTAACTTTTAGGGAATGCAGTAGGAGCTGAGATTTTCAGCTTGGTTATCCTGCTTGGAGTATCTCAGGTCCGGCTTTCCCTCCTGTGTTGAACTGTGTGGTCGTGGGCATTGGTTGGCTTGCTACACAAATGCTGGTTGCAGACCACCCAGGGTGATGTCCTGTCTCCTCACCATCACATTTCCTGGGGGTTAGAACCTGATAAAAAGTGGACTCAGGGCCAAGGAGCTGGCTATTCTGTTGTTCAGAAGGAAGCTGACTTTTTTCCATCTTTGAATTATCATGTTTATTTCCCCCACTTTCCTGACTTCTGCCTCTCTAGTCTGACCTGTTGGTATAGTGCTGAGATCCTGCGGGATTGACTCTTTCTAGATACAATGCTACGATTCAATCAGTGACTACCCAACCTCAGCCCTAACACCAAATGCACCAGGAAAAGACATCTGGAAAGATAAAAACAAACAAACAACAACAACCAAAATATTTCCCATTTTTCAGAGTTTCAAGAGGACGGAAACCGAGGAATCTATATGTTTTTATAAAAACAGTGGGGAGATTAAAGGACCATTTTATTGTGAGAGCTTTCCAACCAGACAACAGTGGAGATAATAGTTTATCGGGTCACTACATACTCACAGCTAGCTGCTCAGTGCCAGGAATCTCTGTGATCCAGCCCCATGCAATACGCTTCACGCTGGATTCTCGTGAAGGCTGTTCCAGGCATCCTACTATGTTCTCAGTCAACATCTCGGTGTTTCTAGGAGAGGATGTTTTTAACATAAGCCCTGCAGCATTATCACACCCAAGAATCAAGAACAATTCTTTAGCATCCAATACCCTGTCAGTGTTCAGGTATTTACAGTTGGCTGATACAAATCAGGATCCCCAGGAAGAACGTTTACTGAGTTATTGGCATGTTTCAAACATCTCTTTCAATCCATGAATTTCTCTCTCTCTCTCTCTCTCTCTCATTTCCTTTGAAATTTATTTGTTAAAGGAATGAGGTCCCTGGTCTCTAGAGCCTCTTGATTTTTTTTTTTTTTTCACACGAGCCACCTGCAGATTTTGTTAAAATACAGGTTCTGATTCAGCAGACCTGAGATAGAGCCTGAATTCGGGGCATGTAGCCAACTCTGGAGCAATGTGGGGCTGTAGGTCCTCGGACAACATCTGAAGAGGAGGCTCCTCAAGAGAAGATTACAGTGATGCCAGCATGATCCTGCTCCATCATCTTTCCTGCAAACCATGGGTGATATCAGGCCCAGGGCAGATCCAGATGGATGCTGGTGAGGCCACTGGAGGGTGCTGCTGTGCATTCCTTCTGATGCCCCGTGGATCTGCGCACAGCCAAGCTCAACCTTGTGGGGCCAGCTGCCTCAAGCACTCCCAGCCATCATTTTCTGTAGCTGTAGTTGGAAGCTGTGGCCTGAAGCCAGCTTGAACAACTTTGCACCAACTATATTGTAGCCTGCCAGTGCTGCTCTCACTGTTGCTGCATGGGCCAGGGATGGGGCAGGAGGAGTGTCCACCTGGGCTATGCTGGGGGGAGGAGTAGATCATTTCATTAGGGGCCACATGTAAGCAATGCTTCTCAGGATCCATGACCTTGTCTAGTCCTCCCCACATTGACACTGGGCTTGGCCAATAGGACATTTGCAGAAGTTCGATAGGTCTTTTGAATCAGGGTTCAGAATGTCCCCCTTGTCCCATCAGGAAGCCTAGTTAGACCATGAAATAATGAGAGGAGAGAGAGGCCCAGCTAACAGCCAGCATCTAGGCCCCAGGCATGGGAGTGAGACCACCTTGTACCTTCTAGTCCCAGCTGAGTGCCTAGAACCAAGCTCTTGGAAGAGCCTAGCCAACCCATGGACTCGTGAGCAATAATAAATTGGTTTTGTTTTAAGCCACTAAGTCTTGGTGTTTTGTCACACAGCACAGCTAACTGAAACGTCACTGTGCAACAGCTTACTGGATATGTGGAGTTGGTGCTTGGTGAGCCAGGACCTCAAGCTTTCGTTGCTGGGGTTTGGCAAACATGAGTTAACTCCCAACATAATTTACTTTTCAGTGTCAAATCATGACTTCTATCCAACCCTTTGGGACACATGTGGCGAAGGACTTGGGGACATAGGCTCTGGAGTTGTGAACCGTGAAACAATTCCCCTGGCTGGTGTCCTTGGACATAGTGTGGGCACACTCTGTCCTCTCAGCTTCTGTGAATCCATGTTTCAAAGGCATATATCAACCTCAGGGCATTTGTGAGAACTAAGCAAAATGAAGTATTTAGAGCTGGATTCTGTGCAGAGTGGCTACACAATATTTTATTATTATTATTAAATATCATTCATAAATTTAGCAGACAATCTGCTTGCTGTCTGTCTCTCTCTGTTACTTGGAGTGTTGTCTGCAGACTAGGAGCATCAGCATTGCTTGGGAGCTCATATCATAGTTTTTTCTGTCATAAATAAGACACAGGTACAGAAAACCCCATTGAATGTATGGTCTAGTAAATGATTTTAGGCAGACGCCCTCTTAAGTACAGTGTAGGTGATGAAACAGGCACCCGAGAAGCCCACCAGATGTCCACCTGGCATCATCTAATTTCTTGTTTTAGTTTGGCATCCATGTGTGCTCCCTGGACACTATAGTTTCCTCTTCCTCTATTCAAAATGTGGTGTGTCTTAGGGCACGCAGCTGGCTTGGTCAGTGGAGTGTGTAACTCTTGGTCTCAGAGTTGTGGGTTCGAGGAATACATTGAGTGTAGAGATTGTTTAAGAATGGCATCTAAGAAAAATGTGATGTGTCTCTCCATACTTTTCTTTTATGTTGATGTATGTGGCCTAACTGGCTTGAGTTTCCAAAGAAGGGTTTTGCAGGCAGGATGTTAAGTGTGTGGTGTAATGGTTCTGCTGTGCTTGGTTTCTGCAGCTGGATCCAGAACCTGATCAGACCAGAAAAGTGTGTTCTTTCATCCGGAGGAATGAGGGGCAACCCTCAAGAAAGTTCTCTTTTCATAAGGTCAGAGACTACTGATGCTTACTACTTGGGACCATAGACTCATTTGGGCTTGCAAAATAATGATCTATGGTTTTTCAATGATCAGCTACAATAGTTTTAGAAAGAGACACATCTCCTAATCTACTATGGATTATCCAGAGGTATGGTTTGTATAAGAAAAGGAAGGTAAAATGGTTGATGCTTTCCCTTTATTTAGGTTTATTCCTAGGTATCTTATGGTTTTGGGTGCAATTGTAAATGGGATTGACTCCTTAATTTCTCTTTCTTCTGTCGTGTTGTTGGTGTAGAGAAATGCAACTGATTTCTGTGCATTGATTTTATATCCAGACACTTTACTGAATTCCTGTACAAGTTCTAGCAGTTTTGGAGTGGAGTCTTTTGGGTTTTCCACATATAGTATCACATCATCTACGAAGAGTGATAATTTGACTTCTTCTTTGCCGATTTGGATGCCTTTAATTTCCTTTTGTTGTCTGATTGCTGAGGCTGGGACCTCTAGTACTATGTTGAATAGCAGTGGTGATAATGGACATCCCTGCCGTGTTCCTGACCTTAGCGGAAAAGCTTTCAGTTTTTCTGCATTGAGAACGATATTTGCGGTGGGTTTTTCATAGATGGCTTTGATGATATTGAGGTATGTGCCCTCTATCCCTACACTTTGAAGAGTTTTGATCAGGAAGGGATGCTGTACTTTGTCAAATGCTTGTTCAGCATCTATTGAGAGTATCATATGGTTCTTGTTCTTTCTTTTATTGATGTGTTGTATCACATTGACTGATTTGCGGATGTTGAACCAACCTTGCAGCCCTGGAATAAATCCAACTTAATCGTGGTGAATAATCCTTTTAATGTACTGTTGAATCCTATTGGCTAGTATTTTGGTGAGAATTTTCGCATCTGTGTTCATCAAGGATATTGGTCTATAGCTCTCTTTTTTGATGGGATCCTTGTCCGGTTTTGGGATCAAGGTGATGTTGGCCTCATAAAATGAGTTTGGAAGTTTTCCTCCCATTTCTATTTTTTGGAACAGTTTCAGGAGAATAGGAATTAGTTCTTCTTTAAATGTTTGGTAGAATTCCCCCGGGAACCCGTCTGGCCCTGGGCTTTTGTTTGTTTGGAGATTTTTAATGACTGTTTCAATCTCTTTACTGGTTATGGGTCTGCTCAGGCATTCAACTTCTTCCTGATTCAGTTGTGGTAGTTTATATGTTTCTAGGAATGCATCCATTTCTTCCAGATTGTCAAATTTGTTGGCGTAGAGTTGCTCATAGTATGTTCTTATAATAGTTTGTATTTCTTTGGTGTTAGTTGTGATCTCTCCTCTTTCATTCATGATTTTATTTATTTGGGTCCTTTCTCTTTTCTTTTTGATAAGTTGGGCCAGGGGGTTATCAATTTTATTAATTCTTTTAAGGAACCAGCCCCTAGTTTTGTTGATTTGTTCTATTGTCTTTTTGGATTCTATTTCATTGATTTCTGCTCTGATCTTTATGATTTCTCTTCTCCTGCTGGGCTTAGGGTTTCTTTCTTGTTCTTTCTCCAGCTCCTTTAGGTTTAGGGTTAGGTTGTGTACATGAGACCTTTCTTGTTTCTTGAGGAAGGCTTGTACCGCTATATATTTTCCTCTCAGGACTGCCTTTGTTGTGTCCCACAGATTTTGAACCATTGTATTTTCATTATCATTTGTTTCCATGATTTTTTTTCAATTCATCTTTAATTTCCCGGTTGACCCATTCATTCTTTAGAAGGATGCTGTTTAGTCTCCATGTATTTGGATTCTTTCCAAACTTCCTCTTGTGGTTGAGTTCTAGCTTCAGAGCATTGTGGTCTGAAAATATGCAGGGAATGATCCCAATCTTTTGATACCGTTTGAGTCCTGATTTAGGACCGAGTATGTGATCTATTCTGGAGAATGTTCCATGTGCACTAGAGAAGAATGTATATTCTGTTGCTTTGGGATGAAATGTTCTGAATATATCTGTGATGGCATCTGGTCCAGTGTGTCGTTTAAGTCCTTTATTTCCTTGTTGATCTTTTGCTTGGATGATCGGTCCATTTCAGTGAGGGGAGTGTAAAGTCCCCTACTATTAGTGTATTATTGTTGATGTGTTTCTTTGATTTTGTTATTAATTGGTTTATATAGTTGGCTGCTCCCACGTTGGGGGCATAGATATTTAAAATTGTTAGATCTTCTTGTTGGACAGACCCTTTGAGTATGATATAGTGTCCTTCCTCATCTCTTATTATAGTATTTGGCTTAAAATCTAATTGATCTGATATAAGGATTGCCACTCCTGCTCTCTTCTGATGTCCATTAGCATGATAAATTCTTTTCCACCCCCTCACTTTAAATCTGGAGGTGTCTTCGGGCATAAAATGAGTTTCTTGGAGGCAACATATAGATGGATTTTGTTTTTTTATCCATTCTGATACCCTGTGTCTTTTGATTGGGGCATTTAGCCCATTAACATTCAGGGTAACTATTGAGAGATATGAATTTAGGGCCATTGTATTACCTGTAAGGTGACTGTTACTGTATATTGTCTCTGTTTTTCTCTGATCTACCACTTGTAGGCTCTCTCTTTGCTTCGAGGACCCCTTTCAATATTTCCTGTAGAGCTGTTTTGGTGTTTGCAAATTCTTTCAGTTTTTGTTTGTCCTGGAAGCTTTTAATCTCTCCTTCTATGTTCAATGATAGCCTAGCTGGATATAGTATTCTTGGCTGCATGTTTTTCTCGTTTAGTGCTCTGAAAATATCATGCCAGCTCTTTCTGGCCTGCCAGGTCTCTGTGGATAAGTCAGCTGCCAATCTAATATTTTTACCATTGTATGTTACAGACTTCTTTTCCCGGGCTGCTTTCAGGATTTTCTCTTTGTCACTGAGACTTGTAAATTCTACTATTAGGTGATGGGGTGTGGGCCTATTCTTATTGATTTTGAGGGGCGTTCTCTGAACCTCCTGAATTTTGATGCTCGTTCCCTTTGCCATATTGGGGAAATTCTCCCCAATAATTCTCTCCAGTATACCTTCTGCTCCCCTCTCTCTTTCTTCTTCTTCTGGAATCCCAATTATTCTAATGTTGTTTCGTCTTATGGTGTCACTTATCTCTCGAATTCTCCCCTCATGGTCCTGTAGCTGTTTGTCCCTCTTTTGCTCAGCTTCTTTATTCTCTGTCATTTGGTCTTCTATATTGCTAATTCTTTCTTCTGCCTCATTTATCCTAGCAGTGAGAGCCTCCATTTTTGATTGCACCTCATTAATAGCTTTTTTGATTTCAACTTGGTTTGATTTTAGTTCTTTTATTTCTCCAGAAAGGGCTTTTATATCTCCCGAGAGGGTTTCTCTAATATCTTCCATGCCTTTTTCGAGCCCGGCTAGAACCTTGAGAATTGTCATTCTGAACTCTAGATCTGACATATTACCAATGTCTGTATTGATTAGGTCCCTAGCCTTTGGTACTGCCTCTTGTTCTTTTTTTTTGTGTTGAATTTTTCCGTCTTGTCATTTTGTCCAGATACGAGTATATGAAGGAGCAAGTAAAATACTAAAAGGGTGGCAACAACCCCAGGACAATATGCTTTAACCTAATCAGAAGAGATCCCAAATCGTGAGAGGGGAGAAAGGGATAAAAAGAGGTTCAAAAAGAAAGAAAATAAAAAAAAAAAAAGAAAAGAAAAGAATGAAAAAAAAAAAAGAATAAAGAAAAGTAAAAAAAGAAAGAATATATATATTAGATAAACTAGTTAAAAAACGTTAAAAAGGAAAAGGGTAAAAAAAAATTAGCAAAAGAAGAGTAAAAAAAATGAAAAAGAAAAAAATTACTTTAACTGCAAGACAAAAAATCACAGAGAGAAACCCATGAGTTCTGTGCTTTGCTTTCTCTTCCTCTGGAATTCTGCTGCTCTCCTTGGTATTGAAAGTGCACTCCTTGGTAGGTGAACTTGGTCTGGGCTGGATTTCTTGTTGATCTTCTGGGGGAGGGGCCTGGTGTAGTGATTCTCAGGTGTCTTTTCCCCAGGCGGAATTGCACCGCCCTTACCAGGGGCCGGGCTGAGTAATCCGCTCAGGTTTGCTTTTAGGATCTTTTGCTCCCTGAGTGCTTTCCGTAGAGTTCCGGAGAACGGGAATACAAATGGTGGCCTCCTGGTCTCTGGCCCAGAGGAGCCGATAGCCCGGGGCCCCACTCCTCAGTGTGCCCTCAGAGAACAGCGCCAAGTACTCCCGTCTGCCTGACTTCCGGCCACGCTCCGAGCTCACTGAGCCTGCAACTGGTTCAAGGTAACCCCGAGCTGCAAGCTTACTTTCGGCTCTGTCTCTGTAGCCGGCTCCTCTGTTCCAATACCCGCAAGCTCTGCGACACTCAGATACCCCTGATCCTTCTGTGACCCTGCGGGACCTGAGGCCACGCTGACCCCGCGTGGGCTTTGCCGGTTTAGCCTCTGGAGCCATGTCCCTCAGCGGAACAGACTTTTAAAAGTTCTGATTTTGTGCTCCGTTGCTCTGCCGCTTGCCTTGCCAGGAGCTGGCCCCTCCCCCTGGGGTCTATCTTCCCATCGGACTGGATTCACTTCTCCGCCAGTCCTACCTTTCAGAAAGTGGTTGTTTTTCTGTTTCCAGAATTGCTGTTCTTCTTCTCTTCGATCTGCCGATGGATTTGCAGGTGTTTGCAATCTTTAGGTAAGCTATCTAGCTGATCTCCTGCTAGCTGAAGTAGTCTCAGCCTGCTACTTCTCTGCCATCTTGACTCCTCCCTGCTTTCCCTTTGTTTAAAGATACTGTATTGATTTCACATATCTTTGAAAAGTGACCAATATATTTACAAAATCATTATGAATTCTTGAATTTATATTTTATAGGTTTCAATATATTGTAATATTTCTCTGTTTTGAGGCTCAATTTATCTTATAATGGGAGTCTTTCTGTTGGTTTTGGAGTCCTTTTTATGTGATTCAGTGGTCTTTCAGAGTGTCCTTGCTGTCTGCTGTGACAAGTGGTTCCAGGCTCACCTTAAACATTCAAGACCCTATTCTTGAAACTAAATACATTCATTGCTACTGGGTTTCATATTGTTTCAATCATCTATCTATTGTCTATCATTTGCCATCTTAAAGGTAAAACACCTAATGAGTCCAAAGGGCCATTGTCAATCCAAATTTTGAACTTACAGAGTTTTCCTTCCCTCTTTTCTATTCCAGTTGTATCTCATTTCTCCCACAGCAAAAATCCTGATTCTCAAAGTTATAGGATTGACAGAATTAGAGTATGGCATGATTATTGTTTTATTCCACAGTATCAGTCTACAGAATAGGAATAACAACAGGACGGACTATTGTTGCTCCCAATTTGATTGCTAGCGCAGGTAAAACTGTCTCTTCCCCATGCACTCTGCACTGTTCTCCCACCCTCTGTGACAGCAAGGAATCTGCACTGGCTCTGCCTCCCCCATGGCCCTGTGGGTAATGTGCATTCTGTGTTCACCACCAGCATTTAGATGCATAACCCTACAGTCAACCTGGTTGTTTGAAGCTCCCTCAGTAGATCATGTAGAAATGTCCCAGGGAACATTCCTGAGTCGGTGCGTATCGATAACTGGCAGTCTGCTTCCTCCCACATTCCTGCTTCCTCCCACATTCCTCCTACAGGTTCAGGGCAGGTCACTGTGGGTGTTTGTCCCCCACTTGTTAGGTGTGAGGGCAGCTTGCCTTTGAGCTTTGTTGTAAGTGTGCACAGTGTTTGGTCCCTCTGCCGAGGTGCCCAGTGTGTGAGTGTGCAGGGGTGGGGGCAGCAGTGACAGAGTAGTGCTTCTGAGGGGTTTAAGTGCCGATATTTATCTCTCACAGTTCTAAACCTAGAAGATCAATATCCCATGTCTCCTGTGTTTGTAGACAGCAGTCTTCTTGCTTTGCCCTCACACAGCCTTTCCTCTCCTATCACTTCTGATAATCTCCATGGCCATGCTGAGTCAGGACCCAGCCTACTGGCCTCCTTTCAACCCAGTCACTCCTTCAAGGGCCCCACCTCCAAATATAGTTACATTCTGAGGTTCTGGGAGTCAGGGCTCCAACATGGATTTTAGGGGACACAATTCAGCTCATAAAACATTTTGCGCTGGGATTTCGGGAGACTAGACCCTCTTCTCCTATTGTCTCATCTTCCCAGGGTTTCCCTTTCATGGCTGGTTGATGTTTCTCATGACTGTGTGAGCCTGAGAAGCAGCCCCCAACCCACTCCTTGTATGTGGCCCTATTTGTAGTGCCCACCCTTCCAGCTGACACATCGGAGGGGCTGTCTGCCCCACCAGCACGCAAGCCCGGTGGCAGTAGTGTCAGGCCTGTCCAGCTGCCCTGTTGCCACAGCCACACTGCCCTGCCCACTGTGCTGTCCCTGCCCCCATAGTGGCAGTGCCAGGCCTGTAGAAATGCTCAGTAAACAGCTATTGAGTAAATGTGTAGGAAGCAGCATTGAGCAGTGGGTTCAAGTCCAGGCCCTGCCTTGATCTGGCACTGTACCTGAGCAAATGGCATGAAGCCCTCACAAGGGATTGACCAGGTGTCCTCTCAGGCCTGTCTTGGCCCCTGTTCCTTACCTGGGGAAGGCTAAATGTGTACACTGCCTTATATAAAATGGACTTCACAGGTAGCATTTAACCCATGCAGCAAAATCAGGCCAGCCTTTTTGTTTACCTTCCCTGCAATCGGTATGACAGCAGGAGTTGACCAGAACCTAGAGATTAAGAGGGTCACTGTTTTCTGGCATCGAACTGAGAATGAGGTAGTGGCTCTGTTAAGTGCTTTGGGGACATTTTATAGAAGCAGTTTGCCAAAGAGATTGGAGATCTTGTCTGAAGCAGATCATGGGGAGGCAGCTGAGGGGTAAAAGCACTGGTTGGTCAGATGGGACAATGGGGCTTGGCCTCTCCCAGGACACTTGTCTTTGCTGTGTTTGTGCCCAGCATTCAAGTATTTGTCCATTCATTCAAGCAGCTCTCTTCTGGGCTTTCCTGGGTAAGAGCTTCATTGCCTTCACATCTCAATTTGTGCAAAATTCATATCTGATTCATTAAAAAAAAAACCCTAAATTGGGATAATCTGACTTCCAGTTCATTTTACATTACTCTGTTAAAAAAGAAAGGGATCTGAACTGTGGCTATATTAGGAACTGAGTCAGAGCACTTTTTGCCAAAGTGCAGAGATAACACACTGAGCTCAGGCAGAGATGGCAGGACCTCAGCCCCGGCCCTCAGACACCTGATCTGGACCACAGGATGGAGCCTGTGCCTCACGCATTTGCTCACTCATTCGGCCACGACCTAACAGAGCACCTGTCTGTCAAGCTGCCAGGTGACCAAGCTGCCAATTAGGACAATAAACCAAACTGAAAGTAACTGTCAAGCCTCCCTTCACTCACTGGGACTGGGCGGGCAAAGGGCAATGAAGAAAGTGTTTGCCTTCCCGCCTCTCCTTTACCTATGGAACATCACTGGGTGAAGGTCAGACTACGCATAGTGTAGGCCAAGGGGTGGGCAACGTCACTGGGTGAGGGTCAGACCAAACACAATGTAGGCTGGGGGTGAGGGCTGAGGGCTGAGGGCAGGGGTCATCTTCCTGACAAGCAGCCTTGAGCAAAAGTCTCCTGCCTTTTTATAGACCTTGGGAGTCTGGGGTGGTGCAGGAGTGAAAGTGTATTGATTTGGGAGAAGTGCCTTAGCCAAAGCCCCAGATAAGGGGCACAGAGAGGAGGTGCTGGGGCTAGGAATGCAGATGTCCACCATATGTACATAGAAGCACAGCCAGCTGGCTCCCTCCAGACACCACAGTACCCTGGTCCTGCAGAAGTCTTCTCTGGGGAGAGCAGTTGGCCCATGAGGGCTGCCAGGGATTTCCTGTGGGCACATCTTAGGGAGCACACAGCATCATGACCTAGACCCAGGCTCTTCTCTGCACCTGGCCCTGGCCCAGGTGTGGGGGCTGGTATAGTGAAGACACAGACACCATTGAGCCAGGCTGTGCTGGTGCCTGGAGGACAGTGAACCCTGATCCTACTGTATAAGAACCAGTAACCACAATCGAGTTGTGGAAAGCTGCCTTAAAAGGTTTCATTTCCCGTCCCACCACACCACCTACCCTCCTTGCTTCATTTGTATTTTTCTCAGCCATGATCAGTTTGGCCCTTGACAGTTTCCAAAACATTTTGTTTTTCTCAGCCTTCAAATCCTAATGCTAGGGGCCCCTGGGTGGCTCAGTGGGTTAAGCCTCTGCCTTCAGCTCAGGTCATTATCTCAGTGGTCCTGGATCGTGCCCAGCATCGGGCTCCCTGCTCAGCAAGGAGCCTGTTTCACCCCTGCCCCTCCTCTGCCTGCCTCTCTTGTCTACTTGTGATCTCTGTCTGTCAAATAAACAAATAAAGTCTTAAAAAAAAAATCCTAATGTTAGGTTTTCAAGCCTTCCTGCACATGAGAATAATGGGGGAGCTTTTAAAAGCATTCAGTCCCCAGTTCCCTTCCCTGGAGGTGCTGATGTGATGCTCTGCCTGCATCCCCCAGGTGAGCTGCTGTGTAGCCAGCATGGCTCCTCTGCCCCGAAGGAAGGCGTGGTCATCACTGGGTTCAGAGTTAGCAAAGGGGAACTGAAAATGGGATCAAAGCACTCACTTTGGGGATTTAAGGCATAAAACATTTGTCTGTCCTACCAAAAGCACAGTTAGAAACTGGAAGAAGTATGGCCCCAAATATGACTAAGAAGCTTTAAAAATGGGACAGTTTCCTCTCTTTCAGGACATCCTATATGTGTCCTACATAAAGGTCGCTGGGGGGTTTGTGTTGTGTGGTTTTCCTGCAACACATACACTTGGCTCTGCATCAGTTCTTTGTGATGGGGGGCTGCCAATGGAAAGACAAAGTAAAATAAACTTGCAAAGAAAAATAAGACTAATAAGGAACCTGAAGTAGATATAGCTGATGGATATGGTTTGAAGGATACTGTTACACTGGGCACTTTAGTCAAGTAGCAATTGTCAAACATCAGTAGTCACCTGGAAAGCTTGTTAACACAGACAGCTGGTCCTCAACCAGCTGACTCACTGCCTTGGGGAGGAGCCCAAGATTCTGCATTTCCAGTGAAATCCCAGGTGGTGTCTATGCTTGGCTCTGCAGGGCACACTTTGAGAATGCTGGTCAAAGTAAAGAAGGTGATCTCAGAAAGTGAATGGAAAGAAAGTGCAATCAGAAAACTTCTTGGCAGGGGACACTGGGGTAGCTCAGTTGGTTAAGCATCAGCTTCTTGATCTCAGCTCATGTCTTGACCTCAGGGTTATGAGTTCAAGCCCTGCGTGGGGCTTCAAGCTGGGGGGTAGAGAGTCTACTTAAAACAACAACAACAACAACAACAAAACTTCTTGCCTGAAATCTGTCTATACTGGATATTAGATTCCTTTCATTATAATTCTGGACTGGTATTTATTAGGACCAAGACCCAAGGTTTCCAGTGTGGGCCCCAGCATGCACATTTAAGAGAATCTGTCATTTTCTTGAATCTGGGAAGCACTATGCAAATGCTGTTTTCCTCTAGCCAGGGCTGGAGCTTCCAGTGTGAGAATCTGGCAGCCTGGGCTCAGGTGACTGGCCTGCTGCACCATTGGGCCCTGGGACAGAACTGTGACTTTCATCAAGGCTTTCATCAAAGGCTTAACTCTGGCCAAGCCAGTCTTTCCAAGTTACATCCTAGGCGAAGAGTCTTCTGGGAGATCTTACTAAGAATTGCCTGAAAAAGTCTGGAAAAGTTGTGCATTGCATCTTCTTCTTGGACTTTAGCATTTTAAAGTCTCTGGGAGTTCCAAAATGAAGCAGCTTGCCTAATAACTGTTTTCTTTAACTAGTTTTACCATAGGGCACTGTCTTCTCAGCTTCTCAACATTTCTATTAGGATTTCTGGGAACTCAATTTCTATGGGGCAGCAGAGTGAGAAATGAGCACGGACCCTGCAGTCTGGGCATAGGAAGAGGGCACCAAGTCTTCATGGTTTCAGAAAGCACCTCAGAGGCTCTGTGTGCCTGTATGGAGTCACCATCTGCTCCAGGACACAGAGGTGTTCCTCAGGAGTGGTTCTTTCCCTGAAGCATCTGAAATGTTTCAAGAACCCACAGGGTTGGGTTTGAGAATATAAATCAAACTGAGACAGAGACACACCTGCTTAATTGTTATTTACAGTGCAACTCCTTTATCCACCGCTGCTTCTCTACAGAGCATCAGAGGTTTAAACCCCCTACCACGTGGCCTCAACATCTGGTCCTGGAGCATGCCAACCTTGGAAGAGCTGCCAGAGAAAGTTGCCATTAAAGCCAAATGAGACACTAGAGTTCAGAGCCATGTGACCCAATGCAGGGTTTGCAGCTGGCAGCATTGGCACCACCTGGGGTCCTCTTAGCCATGCAGGACCCCGGGCATTGCTCTAGACCTGCTGCATCAGGCCTGCCCTTAATGAGATCCCTGGGAGAGTCACAGGCACATTAGAATTTCAAAAATACTGTTTTAAAAATAAATAAAAATTTGAAATACAGGCAATGTGCAAAAGCCTAAGTTTCTCAAGCTTGGTTGCTCATTGTAATTACTGGCCACTTTTGAAATACTTACCCTCCTCTATCCCCATTTTAATTTGATTGGAATGGAGAGCATTCTGGGTTTTAAAAGTTCTGTGGGTGATTCTAAAATGCAGCACCCTGGTTGCAGGGCTCCAGGCCTGTAGTGGTGGAGGGTTTCTCCCTTGATTGTTCTCCTAGCCCGTGGACCAGTGCCTGGCACGGGGTAGTTGCAAAACTCATCACAGAATAACATTTTATTGCTCAACTAAAGTTTTCCTGATCAGGGGGTATCTTGTCAGGGGTCTGTGTGCATGAAGGATAGAGAAAGCTTCCAAAAACAATTCATTCTAAGGAAGGAATTTGGGTCAAGACCAGAGTCTGAACAAGAGATCTGGGGCCTGTGTCGCTAACACCACTGTGACATGCACAGACCTCCCCTTGAAGCTGAGCTTGTGGGCAGGGCCGTAGGATGGGCTGTCATATTTTGAGGTCTTGTTATTCTAACCCCTAGACTGTAGCACAGGTTGTAGATGAATGGGAGGCAATAATTTCAAGATTGGAATGTCAAGTGTCACTTGGTCCCCATGTAACCCTCTGTGTCTTTTCAAGGGTGTGAGCAGAATGCTTTGAAGTTCTTAGGAGCAGAGGACTACAGCCTCCAGAGTGCCTTCTTTGAAGAGTGTTCTCCACGCAGTGTTCTGTGTGAGCTGTGGGCTGTTGGTGACAGGTTGGAGGCAGCAGTGGACAGAGCCCTCCGCAGCCCTCACCAGCAGGCTGCCCCCTAGCATTCAGGCCCAAGTGACTTTAAAAAAATCAAGAAGGAACAGTAGCCTAAGGCATATTGAGATCAGCATTCAGCCAGCTTCCCCATGTAACTGGGAAGTGGGACAGATAAATGATCCCATTGCGAGGAACTGAGTGTCCTGCCTTTGAAGCACCCCTTTGATAAAAGGGTTGAGAGAAAACAAAAATACGCTTTCTGTTCAGAAAACATCTGAGGCAAATGGCCCCAAAGTCCTGCATCTTTGTGAGGCCCGAGAGTGTGGGTGTGCACATGGCTGCCCGCTGGGGAGAAGGCTGGTTCACCTACCTGGGTACTTAAAGCACCTGCCGATGGGAAATCAGCCCAGCTGTGTCTGGAGTAGAGCTGTCCCGGAACCTGCAGCAAGGGAAGGGTTGGCAGGGGTGGACTCCATCTGAGGGGACTCTGGTGACCGACCTCCATCCAAATATGATAGGGATGCTCTCAGCTTCTTTCTTTCTGGGGTCCTAAGGCTGGGAGGTTTCTTCACCAAGCCCAGACTGTGATCTCTAGCTCTCCATCCTCAGTAGATGAAGGTCATTCTCTATTATTATTGTGCATTAAATGTTACTGTTTCTCTATTCTTCTCAGGCACAGAGAGTCTTGGGGCTGGGGCTGGGGTTGGGGCAAGATGGAGGCAAAGCCATCGGAGGTTGGGATGCCTGAGCCTGTCCTCTGCAGAGTGGTCGTGCCCCTCCTGCCCTGCTGGTCCCCACCGGGTTGGGGCTGGCACCTCCAGCTGAGCGCTCGGCCTGCAGGCTGGGCCGGCTCGCCCCTGCCCCACATACTTGCTGCCTGGCATACCCTCCACCCCTGACCCCTGCATGCCCCACCCCTGCAGACTTTCCACCCCTACATGTCCCCCCCCCTCGCCAACCCTACATACCCTGCCTGACACCTTTCCTTGGCTCCAGGACCTGCTCTCGAAACCAACGTGACCTACTTCTGGGCCCACATAGAAGCAAGAACGGATAAAAAGAAGGTTCTCAAACTCAAGAGAATTATTTCCATAAATACAAACTGGAGGCTTAAACTGTGTTTAGGCATTGGATGGACGTGATAAAAGGTCTGCACGGAAGAGAAAAAGGATATATGTAACTGGAAATGTGACCAACTAAGAATAGAAATCAGGATTGTGACAGAATATCCAGGTCTAGAAAAGCTTCCAGGATGGGAACTGGGACATGCACAATGTGATAAGAAAGCAAGGCTGAATAAAGGACTATTTCCATACAGTCAAGGTAGAGTCTACCGTGGTGTGGGCTATGCCCCCCTCAAGTGTGTCCACGGGGGTGGACAGGCCTCTGCTCCTGTCCTGTGTCCTTCATGGGCTGGGAGGTCTGTGTTGGAATGCAGCTACCAGCTACATTCCCTCCAGTCTTCCTGTGTATGCTGGTTGGGAGGTGAAGTTGGTGTTTGAAAAAACTGTAAAGTGTTTCAGGGCACACAGTAGTTCTCGCTAAGATTTCTGCTTTTGTTTGCAAATGAAGTGATGACTTACAGGGAAGTGGTTTAAATAAAGTGAACTGGTATGGGGCTAGGGGAAAGTACTTGCTGGAAGGACTGTCTGAGTGACTGGGGGAGGGGAAGGCTCTAGGTCCCTGGGGTAGCTAAGCTGAACCACAAGTCCCTTTGTAACCTCCCAGCCTCTCTGCACCCTCCTGCTGCCTCTGAACTTCTGTGGTGTGCCTGGTGGGCTGGCCCCTTTCCTCAAGACCTCTCAGCACCTCTGCACCCAGGCCCCATACCCAGCTGCTGAATCCAAATTCCTGCAGATTGGGAAGGATCCTCCTGGCCAGCCCCCTTCTGACCTCTGCCCTACACACCCTCCTGAATCCATTAAGAATCCACACTTTGTTTTTAAGCACACTGTGTCTCCCAAGTTCAGACTTCACAAGACATCAGTTGTGGAACAGCCCGCATTCCTGTGCCCTACCCCCTCGTGTCCTGCTCCAAAGAAGGGCAGCACATTGGAATTGTGGCTGCAGTTGTTGCCCCTGGGATTGAGGCAGGAGTACTTTCTTCCCACAGTGGCATCCTGGGCCCCCTGGCTGGGGCAGGGGAGGGTAGGAGGGGCTGCTGCTTCCTGGTACTTATTTCCCCACCCTGAACCCTGAATTAGGTGAGCTGGGCAGCGCTGCCCCTTCCCACAGATCTGCAGCAGGGATGCTGAGGCAGAGTTGGGTACAGGCTCCTAAAGGGGAAGCATAAGAGAAATGTACTCGGCATGAAAAGGCAAATAGGGGGAACCAGGTGGGGGGTATTAGAGAGGGCACGGATCGCATGGAGCACTGGGTGTGGTGCAAAAACAATGAATACTGTTATGCCAAAAAGAAATAAAAAAAAAAAAAAAAGAAGAAGAAAAGGCAAATAGACCCCTCCTCCTCGCCCATAGCCCCAGGGAAGGTCAAAGGGCAAAACCCTGACCACCCACAGGCACATTTGAATGAGGAGGCCAGAGACTGTTATGCTGGGACAGGGAGGAGCCAAGGAGCACTATTCAGAGGGGCTCTGTCCTCTTCAAGGGTAGGGGAGACAGCAGAGCCAGGTGGAGGGGAGCCAGAAGAAAAATGTTGGCAGCATTTACATTTCCTATGTGAAGGCAATTTTCCACATGCTGAGTTACATACATCCCTCTGTGTTGTGTTCCTGGAGCTGCTATTACAAATTGCCAGATTTCAGGGCTCAAAGTGACAGAGGGAGGCCAGAATTTGGAATCATCATCACTAGCCCTAACCAGGGGTCAGCAGGATGCCCCTCCAGAGGCTCTAGGGGAGAGCCTATTCCTGTTTCTTTAAGGCTGCTGCAGTGTTCCTTGGCTTGTGTGGGTATCCCTGTCCTCTCTGCCTCTGTCTTCACATGTCCCTGCACACCCTCCTCTGGGTTGGGTCTCCCTCTAGTAAGAAGGACTCATGTGAAACCATTTAGAGCCCACCAAAAAATCCAGGACCATCTCCTCATCTCAAGATCCTTGACCTAACCACACTCACAAAGTCCTTTTCTGATGCAGGGGTTAGGATCCAGATATCTTTGGGGGCTACTTTTCCCACTCCCCTCCTTCCCTTCTCAGATCTTTCTACTTTTAGTTTTCCAGTAAGGATGATTTTCAGGGAAACAAGAAGGCATTTCCTGTTGGCTGAAACACCTCCATTCTGACTCTGTAATTCTTCCAGCTTTATGACATGCTTTCCCCAGATGCCTTTTCTGTCCTTCTAGGGGTACCATAGGAAACGTATGGCTGGAAGTCAGCTGTGCACAGGACCCAGGCCTCTAAAACACCTAACAGTCCAGGACTCTGGAGGGCTTTGGGCCCTTGGGCCCCTCTCTGGGATCCTCTCAGCCTGCAGTTTGGGCAGCAGAGCCTGGAGGTCAGGCTTCATGCGGAGCCACTCTAATTCCTGGAGCACAGTTTCGTTCCAAAGTGTTCCTGCCCATCCCAACATCCTTCCTCTTCCAGCTCTCATGGCCCTAGCAGACCTGGGTTTATCTCTCTTGGCTGGATATTCTGTGGAAGATGTCAGTTCTGGACTCATGATGTCTCTGGTCCCTCCATTTGGCACATGTTGATTGTGCCTGCTGGGCCAGGCCCTACCTGGGGCACGTGGGGTACAACAGTGAGCAGAGTGGCTGGTGACCCTGCCATCAGGGTCATCAGGAAGCCCATTTTCTCACAATAGTGAGTAATAAACACTGTGGCATGACAGGGTCAGTTAGTGGTGGTCACTGTTGTAGATCAAAAGGAAGACGAAGGCAGATAAAAGGAGCAGGAGCATGTGGCTGTCCAGTTTTCCCAGCACCATTTATTGAAGAGGCTGTCTTTTTTCCATTGGACATTCTTTCCTGCTTTGTCGAAAATTAGTTCACTGTAGAGTTGAGGGTCTATTTCTGGGCTCTCTATTCTGTTCCATTGATCTGTGTCTGTTTTTGTGTCAGTACCATGCTGTCTTGATGATGACAGCTTTGTAATAGAGCTTGAGTCCGGAATTGTGAAAATGATGAAGTCCCAGAACCTTAAGTCAGGTTCGGTGTGGTGAGGAGGTTCGGAGCCGACGACTAAAGAAAGAATTCTTAAGACGTCATTGGTGCAAAATGGTGGTTTATTAAAGCACGGGGACAGAACCCGTGGGCAGGAAGAGCTGCTGCCCCGGGTTGTGAAGGTGGGCATGTTATATACCCCACGGTTGGGGGGGGGGTGGTGAAGGAATGGGGGATTTCGACAGAGTTCTCACATGCTAGGGAGGGCCTACAAGGTGCCGGGGGGGGGAGTCTTTGCCATTATGGCTTGATTAATGTCGTCTTTAGGTCAAGCACTAACATCAAGATAATGGGGGATTCTTGGTGGGGCATTATGATCTGGCTATCATTTACATTCCTTTCTACCCCAGTCTCCTCCAGTTTATGGTGGGAGGGGGACATTAGGGCTTCAGGAACCAAGAGTTATTCGCCTCTGGAAATTTGTGCTATTGATAAGGTAACCTCCCTGTTCAGGTCTCTAGGACATCTTGTAGGGCAAGGGAGATTCCTGTTCTGCAGGATTGTGATCCCTGCAAGTTAACTATTTATCATTTTATGGCAGTCAGGGGTGCCTGAGGAATGCTACACATATGGAGGGGAGCGGGTGAAGAGGGGGTGCAAGGCGCCAGCTTTTGCTTTGTCCTCAGCCAGCCTCCTGCTCCCTCATCATTCCCCCCTGAACAATTTTGACCCTTAAATCTTTAAGGTGGTTGAAGGTGGAAGGTCTCATCTTCTGTAATTTCTTCATGCTGAATAGGGGCGTAGAGCTGTCCCTACCTGCTCGGGTCAATATTGGTCAGGGTAGGAACGTATAAGGGAGTTACGAAAGGTGGAGGCAGCTGAATCCAGCGCTGACAGTGAAGAGGTGTCCTCGCGCACGACAAGGATGGTTTGCCGTGGTGAAGTCATTGTAGCAATGGAGTCTCGGCACCAAGTGGAGAAACATGGAACAAAGCAACATATTAAGATTAATAAGGCAATAAGAATAAGAAGCCCGAAAAGGAGATTTGACCATAGCCCTCCTCCAAGCCAGGAACTTAACCAATCACTAAAAGAGAAAGAAGGATCTTGTAGGGCCTTAATCTGGGTATTCATATCTTTTATTAATCCCGTGACATTTTTGTGATAGTCTGGAATGTACACACAACATTCTGTCTTGATAATTGCACATGTGCCACCCTGGGCTGCTGTCAGGACTTCTAAGGCCATCCTATTTTGTAGGACTGCCTTGCGTATTTGTGAGACTTTGGTATTAAGGAGGGAGATGCCATTTAGTGGATCATTGAGTGCCTTTGTAGTATATTTATTAAGGGCTTCTACATGCCACATGACATCCTCTAGTCCCGCAGATGGAACAAAAATGGATGCTAAGTGATCATACCATTTAAAAACAGATTGTGTCCATCTTTGTTTCAAGTTGGGGAGATTAGCTGGAGTTGTAATGGTTTTAGTAATGCACCCATGAATCCAGGCAAATCCTAAAGTACAGCGACCTATCCACCCTGGAGGAAGCCAGGCCCACAGGTTAGTTCCACATATCCAGTGGGTTCCATTTGGAGCTGGCCATCTAATTCCAGGTCACCTTACCCAATCAGTAGCAAAACATTCAGTAGCCTGGAGTACTATTATTTGGGAACACATTTCTAATGATAGCCATCCTCGATACTGTGTGTTATTTGTCCAAGTATCCTACGTATGATTCTTTTGTTCCCAGCATAAAACTGCCTTTTGACTGAGCCGTCCAATCGTGGGCGTGAGCCACAGATGCACATCCCAGATCTGATATATGCCATCTTCAGTATAGCGATAAGGAGGGTTTTGTAACTTAGGCCCATATTTGATTGGGGAGTTATGGCTTGATAGCAATCCCCTTTCCTTCCAAATAGCTCCATGGGCATGTAGTACCAGGAAAGCATATTTGGAGTCAGTATAAATGTTAATTCTTAGACTTTGGCAATTGCAAAGTGCTAGTGAGCACTATGGCACACCTAGCTTTTCTTATTTTTTCCTATGAAAACTACTGTCATCAGAAAACCAACTGTCATTCATATTTTTAACAGTGGCATCTTAAATCTGGCCAGATAGAGTAAGCAAGATAAATAACCTTTTTGCTCTATAGAGAAAGAAGTACAGTGGTCAGGTTCAGGCATACAGGTAACTAGGTTTAAAGTTTGAAAAGTTTTATTTCTGGCATATCTGTTAATGTAGCCCAGTATTTAATAAGTCGGCCTCCATCATCCATTGGTGGCCTTTGGCTTCTAAGACAAATCTGGACCTCATGTGACATCATTATAGTCAAGGACTGTCCCATAGTGAGCTTTGAGGCTCCTTTATAGGAGGGCTGTTCCATGCTTAGCTAAAGCATCTATTTGCAATTGCACCTCAACAGAGGTGGCCTCTAGGATAAATATGACTAAGGGATGAAACCAATAAGACGACCTTTGAGTGGTCCAGCCTTAACAATATCCTGATTACAGAGGATCACTGGCAAGTGAGAAAACTTGTCAAGAGATAAGGGGAGTCCGCCATGCATCATCCAATCCACTCATAAAGAAAGTGGGATCATCCATTATCTCCGCAAGTCCATAGTTAATCCTATGGAGTGTGATAGGTTGGCTTTTAGGCAATTTCATTATCCCAGCCACACATAAGGTGTTAGTTAAGTTATACAATTGCAGGGAATCAATCCCATTTTCCAGTTGTTTAATCATGTGCAGTGGGGTCTGCTAATATCCCCACAAAATAATAAGATCGACTAAAGAAGCTATTGTGCAACTTCTCTGAAGTTTACCTCAAATTGTATAGCTTAGGTAAACATTTAAAGACAATCAAATCTAGAATTTAACATTCATAAAGGTGTGTTACTAAAACAATTTTTCTCTCTAAAACAACCCTCATTTCCAGAGATAGCCAAATCAGGACTAATTCACTTGTGAAACAAGTCCAGTGTTAACAAACTTGGCCTATTATTTACATAAGCCCAGCAAGAACAGTGAGTGTGATCAATAGATCTTTTAGAATCTGCTTTGCTGGAACTTTGTATAAGGAATCTCTAGGTTGAACTTTTAGTAGCCTCTCCGGGCCAGAAGCCAAGCCCTGTACTTGCCATGAGGCATGCCTGCAATACCTTTGGGCGAATTCCTCTTCCCGAGACTGCACCTACCAAGGAGTGACATTCTTTACTCACCTGGTGGGGCTGCTGGGAACTCTGTAAGCAAGGTATCAGGCCAACAGTCCCAAGGGGCTTTATGGCTCCAGGTTTCATAAAGTCAACCTTAGTTCCTTAAAGCTGTCTGGTCATATCTGAGTCTTTTCAAATATGACATCCCAGTCAAAGCCTTGGTAAAATAACCCGTGTTTCCAATTCTTTCCTGTTACAAGGAGAACAGATTCTTATTGAACTTATGCAAATGACTGATTGCCATGGAAGAAAGAATACTTACTGAGACCTTTTGGTTTCAGAGGGTTCAGATAGAGAGAAAATTTGAATGCCTTGAGCACTTTTACAAATGAGCACTTTTACATCTCTATAATTTACAGATAACTTAAGAAAAAGTATCCCTAGTCTGGAAGAGCAAACATTAGAGAGAACGAGCAATGTTTAAAGTAAGACAAAACATTAAGAGACACAACACTATAATCTTTTAGTTCATTTAGTCCCATGTTACTAATTCTGGTGAGTGCGGCTTTAGTCAGTTCTGGAAATTCTTACCCATTTCAGTTTTAGGATTTTCAAGCATATGAAATATCTGTATTTGTCCTGAAAGTCCTTCATAGGAATATCCTTGAAGATAAAACTCATTTTACCAGAGAATTAAAACAATTATAAATGACAAAAACTCAGAATGGATATGGTTAGAGCTAAAGAGACACGGGAGTTTACAATTTAGCTGCAAGGAAATCAGGTTATTTCTGTGATACATAGCATTTCCATAATTACAGTATCAAGCGATGATCTCTCAAAACGTTAAAACTTTAGGAAGTGCGTAGAATCTCTAGAATAGTTATAGTATTTTCCCAAATGTAACCCAAGGTTTATCATTGGTTCAGTAGTACTTCATGAGCAACTTCACATACCAAGGAAAAGACTGAGTTAAAGAGATTTACAATTTAAATCTTGTCAACATTTGCTAAAATCTTAGAAAGTTTTAAAGCACATGCCTAAATATAATTAGGGATGTTAAACACCTGATAAAACTGAACATAGAAACTCGTTTTTCTGGGCAGGCAAAGAGAAAACCATTTACATTTTCTTAACAGCAGATCAATTGATCTAAGAAAACATTGTCCTTTTGAACAGAGAATTTCAGTCTTGTACCAATGTACCTTTAAAACCCATTCATTTCAATCTTATTTCATTCTTTACCATAGCTAAAATTCCTTTTCTGAAGATTTCCCTTCACAAACCTTCTACAACTTTCTTTTGCATTCAGGTTTTGTCCCAAGCCATTTCCTTCCAAACAACCATCTCATTTAGGACAAAATTACCTTCCTTTACCTTCAACAAAATGTATTCCCATTCCTTAAGTCTTTCTTACATATCTCCTACTTTCCTACATACAGAGTTTCCCTTTATTTCCATCAGTCTTAGTTACACTAAGCAGAACTTTGTATTCTTAGAAACACCTTTAGTTATTAACCAATTGTGAACTGTTACGACAGAATTCTTCAGGTGGCAATTTATGAATCAGTTAAGTGGAAAACAAGTTTACCAGCAGATTTAAATACTCTTAGTTTCTTTGCAGTAAGAAGTCAAAAGCACAAACCTACATTCAGTAATTAACGACTTAGCATTTTATCCTGTTTGGTTAAGACCTAGATGTCCACAATTTAATTCCATTTGTCATTCAAGCAAAACTTTAAAACTTTCAGGTTACCAAAGACTTTTAAAGCTACTTCAGCAATTACCCATTAGACATTTGAGACAATTAACCATCAGTTTAGTCATTTCTTTGCTAACAAATTTTAATAAATAACATGAGCTTATTTGACCCTCAGTAAACTTTGATAGAATAAAAGCTTCACATTTACTGCTGTAAACTTAAAAGACAGGTCTTAATTAAACCAACAAACTTAGCTTAGTTACAATAGTGATTTATGTTCCACCTGGGCCCACCCCACTTTGAATGTTTACCTGAGACATGCGTGGGAAGATCTGGAGTGGGGGTGTTAGGTCCGGGGGGGGGCTCTTCTCGCTCCTTGACAGTGAAGAGAGAAGGAGCCATGGTGCATGATCTAGAAGCTAGTCATGCAGGCTGCACACACGTTGGTACAGAAACACATAAGGGGAAAACAGAGGAAACAAAGTGCTGCCAGGAGGCAGAGAAGGGATTCCCGGTTTCAGAGCTCATAAGCCCCAACAGAGGAGCAGATGCCATGCTTTCCCACCAGCAAGGGGGAAGGGGTTAGGCAGTCCAAGTCAGGCCAGAGAACACAGGAAAACTTCCCCGAAACAAAGAGAGTTTCGGCAGCTGCTTGGGAATATTCCTTATGGTCTCTGTCTCGAGTTAGACCAACCCCAGTTGGCTCCAGTTATAGCCATTAACACGGGAAGTGAGTGAGGGAGAAGCCCCCACATCTATTAGGAGTAACAGAGAGAAATAAAGCCAGAATCCCCTTTGGTAGGGATGGCCCAGCAACCTGGGTTTACTAGAAGAAGGCTTATTTACGTAATTACCATCCAATATGTCAGGAGAAAGTTTACTAGATGACTCATTTGGGCAAACACATTCCGCAAAAGCCCCTTAGTCTGGGGTCCTGGTGCAGAGCAATAAAGGCCTAGGTATGAGCAGTGAAGGTATCCTAGGTCCATTTGCCCTGTTTCCTGCAGAGATCTAACTGATAGATCCCACTGAGGCCATGCAGTGTTACAGGAGCTCAGTCCTTTCCTAAGTTTTGCAATCCAAATTATTTCCAGTGGGTTAAAAGGCACCCCAAGGTAGAGTCCTTGGGAACTGAGGAAGCCTACTGAGGCCATGCTTCCAGAAAAGTAATGAAGGTCCATTACCAAATCTCCCCTGACTCCTGGGTAGCGTCCCACGCAGGATATGTCAGAGGTTCCTGTGTGTCAAAAGCGACCAGAGGCATCCCTCAAGATATCGCTATTGATCACCGTCATGCCTTAAAAGGCCCTGGAGGGGTGCCGGCGTCCCTCCACTTCCCCATCGCATCCTAGGCTACAGATGGGTGCCTGGTGAATGGACGAGGAAATTGTGCCATGCCAAGCCATTGTCTATCCTGAAGACTGCATACTGTTTTGCCATATTAACCCATGGAAGTACTAGAAAAGTTTGGCAAGGGGAAATTACCCAATTTCATAGCTTTAGGCGGTTTGCAGAGGACACTGACGAGAAACAGTAAAGATTGAAATCCATCATGGTCTATGCGACATTCCAACACATGTGGTTTTTGCAGCCAACTTCCCTAGGAAACGGTCCCCGGTTGCGTTTTAATTCAATCGGGTACTGGTTTCGGCCGGCTCCCAGTGGAGGTCCCGCGGCCAGAAGTGGCTAGACCGGGCATGTGGAGGGGATCACATTAGATCAATCAGGAGGAAACCTCACACGGGAGTCTTAAGATTGGCAGCCGTCCTGGTGACTTAGGTGGCTGTCCCGTGCCCAAGAGAGACAACTTTCTATAAGAACAGGAATAGAGTGAGGCCATCAAGTTTCTGGGTCTTATTGCCATTCCGGCCAGGGTACTAGCTTACAGCCAAAAGGCAGGCGCTCTCCTCCCTGTGGAGTAGCCACGGGCTAGAGGATTACAGCCTGAGCAATTGACATGCAAGTGTTCCAATAAGACCATACTCCTTGAAAAAGCCCTGGAATGAGAGTACAGGAAAAGGAGAGAAAGTACTCACCAATTTGCACCGAAGCTCAGAGTCCAAATGTAAAGACTCACAAATCTCCTGGCTGGCTCGCCAAAAATGATGAAGTCCCAGAACCTTAAGTCAGGTTCGGTGTGGTGAGGAGGTTCGGAGCCGACGACTAAAGAAAGAATTCTTAAGACGTCATTGGTGCAAAATGGTGGTTTATTAAAGCACGGGGACAGAACCCGTGGGCAGGAAGAGCTGCTGCCCCGGGTTGTGAAGGTGGGCATGTTATATACCCCACGGTTGGGGGGGGGTGGTGAAGGAATGGGGGATTTCGACAGAGTTCTCACATGCTAGGGAGGGCCTACAAGGTGCCGGGGGGGAGTCTTTGCCATTATGGCTTGATTAATGTCGTCTTTAGGTCAAGCACTAACATCAAGATAATGGGGGATTCTTGGTGGGGCATTATGATCTGGCTATCATTTACATTCCTTTCTACCCCAGTCTCCTCCAGTTTATGGTGGGAGGGGGACATTAGGGCTTCAGGAACCAAGAGTTATTCGCCTCTGGAAATTTGTGCTATTGATAAGGTAACCTCCCTGTTCAGGTCTCTAGGACATCTTGTAGGGCAAGGGAGATTCCTGTTCTGCAGGATTGTGATCCCTGCAAGTTAACTATTTATCATTTTATGGCAGTCAGGGGTGCCTGAGGAATGCTACACATATGGAGGGGAGCGGGTGAAGAGGGGGTGCAAGGCGCCAGCTTTTGCTTTGTCCTCAGCCAGCCTCCTGCTCCCTCATCAATACCACCAACTTTGGATTTCTTTTTCAATATCCCTTTGGCTATTCGAGGTATTTTCTGGTTCCATATAAATTTTAGAATTATTTGTTCCATTTCTTTGAAAAAGATGGATGGTACTTTGATAGGAATTGCATTAAATGTGTAGATTGCTTTAGGTAGCATAGACATTTTCACAATATTTATTCTTCCAATCCAGGAGCATGGAACATTTTTCCATTTCTTTGTGTCTTCCTCAATTTCTTTCATTAGTATTTTATAGTTTTCTGAGTATAGATTCTGTGCCTCTTTGGTTAGGTTTATTCCTAGGTATCTTATGGTTTTGGGTGCAATTGTAAATGGGATTGACTCCTTAATTTCTCTTTCTTCTGTCTTGCTGTTGGTGTAGAGAAATGCAACTGATTTCTTTGTGTTGATTTTATATCGTGACACTTTACTGAATTCCTGTACAAGTTCTAGCAGTTTTGGAGTGGAGTCTTTTGGGTTTTCCACATATAGTATCACATCATCTACGAAGAGTGATAATTTGACTTCTTCTTTGCCGATTTGGATGCCTTTAATTTCCTTTTGTTGTCTGATTGCTGAGGCTAGGACTTCTAGTACTATGTTGAATAGCAGTGGTGATAATGGACATCCCTGCCGTGTTCCTGACCTTAGCGGAAAAGCTTTCAGTTTTTCTCCATTGAGAATGATATTTGCGGTGGGTTTTTCATAGATGGCTTTGATGATATTGAGGTATGTGCCCTCTATCCCTACACTTTGAAAAGTTTTGATCAGGAAGGGATGCTGTACTTTGTCAAATGCTTTTTCAGCATCTATTGAGAGTATCATATGGTTCTTGTTCTTTCTTTTATTGATGTGTTGTATCACATTGACTGATTTGCGGATGTTGAACCAACCTTGTAGCCCTGGAATAAATCCCACTTGGTCGTGGTGAATAATCCTTTTAATGTACTGTTGAATCCTATTGGCTAGTATTTTGTTGAGTAATTTCGCATCTGTGTTCATCAAGGATATTGGTCTATAGCTCTCTACACCACACACAAAAATAGACTCAAAATGGATGAAGGACCTCAATGTGAGAAAGGAATCCATCAAAGTCCTTGAGGAGAACACAGGAAGCAACTTCTTCGACCTCAGCTGCAGCAACATCTTCTTAGGAACAACGCCAAAGGCAAGGGAAGCAAGGGCAAAAATGAACTATTGGGATTTCATCAAGATCAAAAGCTTTTGCACAGCAAAGGAAACAGTTAACAAAATCAAAAGACAACTGACAGAATGGGAGAAGATATTTGCAAACGACATATCAGATAAAGGACTAGTGTCCAAAATCTATAAAGAACTTAGCGAACTCAACACCCAAAGAACAAATAATCCAATCAAGAAATGGGCAGAGGACATGAACAGACATTTCTGCAAAGAAGACATCCAGATGGCCAACAGACACATGAAAAAGTGCTCCACATCACTCGGCATCAGGGAAATACAAATCAAAACCACAAGGAGATATCACCTCACACCAGTCAGAATGGCTAAAATCAACAAGTCAGGAAATGACAGATGCTGGCGAGGATGCGGAGAAAGGGGAACCCTCCTACACTGTTGGTGGGAATGCAAGCTGGTGCAGCCACTCTGGAAAACAGCATGGAGGTTCCTCAAAATGTTGAAAGTAGAACCCAGTATGACCCAGCAATTGCACTACTGGATATTTACCCTAATGATACAAACGTAGTGATCCAAAGGGGCACATGCACCCGAATGTTTATAGCAGCAATGTCCACAATAGCCAAACTATGGAAAGAACCTAGATGTCCATCAACAGATGAATGGATCAAGAAGATGTGGTATATATACACAATGGAATACTATGCAGCCATCAAAAGAAATGAAATCTTGCCATTTGCGACAACATGGATGGAACTAGAGCGTATCATGCTTAGTGAAATAAGTCAAGCAAAGAAAGACAACTATCATATGATCTCCCTGATATGAGGAAGTGGTGATGCAACATGGGGGCTTAAGTGGGTAGGAGAAGAATCAATGAAACAAGATGGGATTGGGAGGGAGACAAACCATAAGTGACTCTTAATCTCACAAAACAAACTGAGGGTTGCTGGGGGGAGGGGGTTTGGGAGAAGGGGGTGGGATTATGGACATTGGGGAGGGTATGTGCTTTGGTGAGTGCTGTGAAGTGTGTAAACCTGGTGATTCACAGACCTGTACCCCTGGGGATAAAAATATATGTTTATAAAAAATAAAAAATTAAAAAAAAAAGGGAGCAGGAGCATAGGGCTAGGGTGGGTGGAAGGATGGGCTAGGTTGCCATTTTCTTAAGATTTTATTTTTTTAAGTGATCTCTATACCCAGTGTGGTGCTTAAACTCATAACCCCTGAGGTCAAGAATCACAAACTCCACTGAATGAGCCAGCCAGGATCCCTAGGTCATCATTTTGAATGAGGTGGTTGTGGTAGTATTGCAAGATTTCTCAGTCTTTAGTGTCCACCGTGCTTGGTCATGCTGCTTCAAAGAATGAAGAGGTGGATCAGACAAAGAGTGGTGGGCAGCAAAGCAGAGTTTATTGAGCAATAGTACAAAGAAGCTCCCAGAGAGGAGGGGATCCAAGAGTGTTGCCACTGGAGTTCTAAGCTTAGGAGGGGGTTTTATGAGCTCTTTTGTGGAACTATTATAAACAATCAGGTTGTGCTGAGTCATGCCAATCAGGGCTTCCATCACATATCTGTTAGCTTATTAGGTTAATGTCTATGTGCTGATGGTCTTTTTTGGCTGACATCTGGGGGCTTAGGTCTTAACTGCTCTTTGCCTGTGATATTGACAAGTACTTTGTGGTTAATGATCTTATTTTAGGACATTTTGCAAGTCATTTACGCAAAGATTGCAAAACAGAATGCTAGTGCAGTCTTGTCTAAGCTACAAAACAGGATGTTAGTGCTGTTTTGTTTTAGCTGTCCCAACTCCATATCTTCTTACTGGGGACCCTGGCCCTGACTACCAAAATGTCCAACTAACGCCTAACAGTAGTTCACATTGAGTAGGTGACATTGGAACAAAGATTTGAAGGAGGTAAAGGAGGTAGCCATGTGGCTATCTAAGGGAAGAGCCTTCCAAGGAAAGGGCACAGCCTGTGCAAAGGCCCTGAGGTCAGAGGCACATTGAGGAACAGCAAGGAGGAAAATGATTCTGGAGTGAGTGAGTCAGAAGGAAAATGTGATAGCAGATGGGATGCAGGAGTTGGGGGCTGGGAATGGGGGATCTCTGTGTTGGATCACTGCCAAGACTTTCCAGAGATGATCACACACAGTGCTGGTGCCATTAGGGCTCTTGGTCCTAAAGCCTTCCCTTGCTTTGTGCTGGAGGGAGGATCCTGGAGAATGGACCACCCCAGCTTTAGCAGGTAGAGGAGCTAGAGATGGTGCGTTGCTCCTCACAGATGTTCTAGCCTTCCAGGGCCATTGGTCACCATGAACCGGTGTTGTCATTTCCAGGTGCCCAGGACCCCCAGGACAAGTAGGTCATGAACTGTCCTAACAGGGGTAACATGAGGCCACAATGTGAATTCTGAGCACCATGCCAGCCACCACAATAAGAGCTTACTCTTACACTCTTACCCAATGATTAGGGCCTCCACTCTGCTGCCTCAAATCCCTGTGCTGACTCCTTTCACCTCACCTCAGACACTGTTGGACTTTCTTCTGGAATATCCTGTGGAGACATTATATACACCTTGCCCTATTATGTCATTAATCTTGGCCACATCAGGCTCTTCTCACTCACATCCTGCCTCCACAGCAGACTCCCCAGCCTGGCCCCCAATTCCTTTTTTATCCCTTCTCTTTTCATCTGGACTGCCAATACCATGACTTCTGCTTTCAGAATGACTCTGGAGTCTGCCCAAAGTGCCCATGCCCACATTGCAGTCCCGGGGCTCATCATTCCACTGCAGGAAGACATCCACGTGGCCATCCTGCAGATCCCAGAATGGGCCTCCGAGAACCGCAGACAGGGAGCCCGCATCTCCTCATGCTCACACACAGCAGCTCCATGGCCCTTGGTAGGTTTCTCTTTTCATTTCACCCCCTTGTAACCATCTTTCATATGTGACCAGTTATCATCATGAAAAATAAAATTAACTTTGTTATTATGAGGTTTATAAAAATAACTTCTCTTATGCTTACATTATGAAAAATGAGTAGCTTTTCCATTGGAGGAAGGAACAAACAAGGGCATGCACCCTGTCTACTCTAGCCTGGTTCTGGAAGACTAGACATTACAAGCAGGTAAGAGTCGAGAAGTAAGATTAAGGTATTGGGAAATCAAGGCAAATTGTCACCATTTGGGAATGGTATGATTGTATGCTTAGGAAAATCAGGAGAATTGGCCAAGAACCTACTGAAGGGAAAAACTCAGGGAGGAAAATTATTATACTTCTTCAATAACCTTTGGCTCAGGTTATAATCCCAGGGTCCTGGTATAGGGCACCAAAAATGGCTCCCTGCTCATCAGGGAGTCTGCTTCTCTTTCTCTCTCTGCCCCTTCCTACCATTCATCCACTCGTGCTCTCTCTCTCAAATAAGTAAAAAAATAAAATCTTTTAAAAAGATAGCAATTAGGTGAGACGTTAACAAGATATTCATTTAAAAAAAGATTTTATTTATTTACTTATCAGAGAAAGAGACCACGAGCAGGGGGAATGGGAGGCAGAGGGAGAAGCAGGCTCCCCTCTGAGCAAGAAGCCTATGTGGGACTCGATCCCAGGACCCTGGGATTATGACCTGAGCTGAAGGCAGATACTTAAGCTACTGGGCCCCCCAGGTGCCCTTATGTAACTTTAAAAGGGAAGTCATAAGGCCTACAGAAGGGAAAGAAGTTGGCAATTCTGTGAAGAGATTAAATCTAGTCTAAGGAGAGAGAAACTGATTCCTACTGGAATGGCTCAGTATTGTAAAGTGGACCAGTAGCTCGGAGTGACTTGTAAGATCAGTCTAATTCCAATGCAAATACTGACATTATACATGGGAGGAAGTTGACATGGGGAATGGAATAGGGAAACTGGGGGAAAAGACGAATAATGAGGGAAGAGCCCTGTTCTGTATAAAATGAATTGCAAAGTTTCAGTAACTAATCCAGGTTCATACTGAAAGTTTTCATGGATTAACAGAGGGTTCCAAAATATTTACAAACAAATATTCAAATTTAGTCCATGTGGTAGATGACCTTTCAAATAAGAGATAAAGGAGACATTATTCATTCAGTAAATGGTTTAGAAAAAATTAGTCATTTGGGGAAAAAAAGTGCTGAATTCTGACCCCATGCTTTATTGCTCCAAAAGAAATTGCATATAAAGCATAACTAAAACTAAAACATTCTGAAAGAAAAAAGGTGGATTTCTTTGTAATTATGGATGGGAAATGCCTTTATTTTTTTAATTTTTTATTTTTTATAAACATATATTTTTATCCCCAGGGGTACAGGTCTGTGAATCAGCACTCACCAAAGCACATACCCTCCCCAATGTCCATAATCCCACCCCCTTCTCCCAAACCCCCTCCCCCCAGCAACCCTCAGTTTGTTTTGTGAGATTAAGAGTCACTTATGGTTTGTCTCCCTCCCAATCCCATCTTGTTTCATTGATTCTTCTCCTACCCACTTAAGCCCCCATGTTGCATCACCACTTCCTCATATCAGGGAGATCATATGATAGTTGTCTTTCTTTGCTTGACTTATTTCACTAAGCATGATACGCTCTAGTTCCATCCATGTTGTCGCAAATGGCAAGATTTCATTTCTTTTGATGGCTGCATAGTATTCCATTGTGTATATATACCACATCTTCTTGATCCATTCATCTGTTGATGGACATCTAGGTTCTTTCCATAGTTTGGCTATTGTGGACATTGCTGCTATAAACATTCGGGTGCATGTGCCCCTTTGGATCACTACGTTTGTATCATTAGGGTAAATATCCAGTAGTGCAATTGCTGGGTCATACTGGGTTCTACTTTCAACATTTTGAGGAACCTCCATGCTGTTTTCCAGAGTGGCTGCACCAGCTTGCATTCCCACCAACAGTGTAGGAGGGTTCCCCTTTCTCCGCATCCTCGCCAGCATCTGTCATTTCCTGACTTGTTGATTTTAGCCATTCTGACTGGTGTGAGGTGATATCTCCTTGTGGTTTTGATTTGTATTTCCCTGATGCCGAGTGATGTGGAGCACTTTTTCATGTGTCTGTTGGCCATCTGGATGTCTTCTTTGCAGAAATGTCTGTTCATGTCCTCTGCCCATTTCTTGATTGGATTATTTGTTCTTTGGGTGTTGAGTTCGCTAAGTTCTTTATAGATTTTGGACACTAGTCCTTTATCTGATATGTCGTTTGCAAATATCTTCTCCCATTCTGTCAGTTGTCTTTTGATTTTGTTAACTGTTTCCTTTGCTGTGCAAAAGCTTTTGATCTTGATGAAATCCCAATAGTTCATTTTTGCCCTTGCTTCCCTTGCCTTTGGTAATGTACCTAGGAAGATGTTGCTGTGGTTGAGGTCGAAGAGGTTGCTTCCTGTGTTCTCCTCAAGGATTTTGATGGATTCCTTTCTCACATTGAGGTCCTTCATCCATTTTGAGTCTATTTTTGTGTGTGATGTTAGGAAATGGTCCAATTTCATTTTTCTGCATGTGGCTGTCCAATTTTCCCAACACCATTTATTAAAGAGGCTGTCTTTTTTCCATTGGACATTGTTTCCTGCTTTGTCGAAGATTAGTTGACCATAGAGTTGAGGGTCTATTTCTGGGCTCTCTATTCTGTTCCATTGATATATGTGTCTGTTTTTGTGTCAGTACCATGCTGTCTTGATGATGACAGCTTTGTAATAGAGCTTGAAGTCTGGAATTGTGATGCCACCAACTTTGCATTTCTTTTTCAATATCCCTTTGGCTATTCGAGGTATTTTCTGGTTCCATATAAATTTTAGAATTATTTGTTCCATTTCTTTGAAAAAGATGGATGGTACTTTGATAGGAATTGCATTAAATGTGTAGATTGCTTTAGGTAGCATAGACATTTTCACAATATTTATTCTTCCAATCCAGGAGCATGGAACATTTTTCCATTTCTTTGTGTCTTCCTCAATTTCTTTCATTAGTATTTTATAGTTTTCTGAGTATAGATTCTGTGCCTCTTTGGTTAGGTTTATTCCTAGGTATCTTATGGTTTTGGGTGCAATTGTAAATGGGATTGACTCCTTAATTTCTCTTTCTTCTGTCTTGCTGTTGGTGTAGAGAAATGCAACTGATTTCTTTGTGTTG
This sequence comes from Mustela nivalis, assembly GCF_964662115.1. NCBI lineage: Eukaryota > Metazoa > Chordata > Mammalia > Carnivora > Mustelidae > Mustela > Mustela nivalis. Next base: position 96,424,659 of record NC_139027.1, read on the forward strand.
ATTTTATATCGTGACACTTTACTGAATTCCTGTACAAGTTCTAGCAGTTTTGGAGTGGAGTCTTTTGGGTTTTCCACATATAGTATCATATCATCTGCGAAGAGTAATAATTTGACTTCTTCTTTGCCGATTTGGATGCCTTTAATTTCCTTTTGTTGTCTGATTGCTGAGACTAGGACTTCTAGTACTATGTTGAATAGCAGTGGTGATAATGGACATCCCTGCCGTGTTCCTGACCTTAGCGGAAAAGCTTTCAGTTTTTCTCCATTGAGAACGATATTTGCGGTGGGTTTTTCATAGATGGCTTTGATGATATTGAGGTATGTGCCCTCTATCCCTACACTTTGAAAAGTTTTGATCAGGAAGGCATGCTGTACTTTGTCAAATGCTTTTTCAGCATCTATTGAGAGTATCATATGGTTCTTGTTCTTTCTTTTATTGATGTGTTGTATCACATTGACTGATTTGTGGATGTTGAACCAACCTTGTAGCCCTGGAATAAATCCCACCTGGTCGTGGTGAATAATCCTTTTAATGTACTGTTGAATCCTATTGGCTAGTATTTTGGTGAGAATTTTCGCATCTGTGTTCATCAAGGATATTGGTCTATAGCTCTCTTTTTTGATGGGATCCTTGTCTGGTTTTGGGATCAAGGTGATGCTGGCCTCATAAAATGAGTTTGGAAGTTTTACTTCCATTGCTATTTTTTGGAACAGTTTCAGGAGAATAGGAATTAGTTCTTCTTTAAATGTTTGGTAGAATTTCCCCAGGAAGCCGTCTGGCCCTGGGCTTTTGTTTGTTTGGAGATTTTTTTCTTTTAAAGACTTTATTTATTTATTTGACAGAGAGTAATTACAAGTACACTGAGGGGCAGGCAGAGAGAGAGAGAGAGAGAAGGAAGCAGGCTCCCTGCTGAGCAGAGAGCCCAATGTGTGACTCGATCCCAGGACCCTGAGGTCATGACCTGAGCCGAAGGCAGTGGCTTAACCCACTGAGCCACCCAGGCGCCCCTGTTTGGAGATTTTTAATGACTGTTTCAATCTCTTTACTGGTTACGGGTCTGCTCAGGCATTCAACTTCTTCCTGATTCAGTTGTGGTAGTTTATATGTTTCTAGGAATGCATCCATTTCTTCCAGATTGTCAAATTTGTTGGCGTAGAGTTGCTCATAGTATGTTCTTATAATAGTTTGTATTTCTTTGGTGTTAGTTGTGATCTCTCCTCTTTCATTCATGATTTTATTTATTTGGGTCCTTTCTCTTTTCTTTTTGATAAGTCTGGCCAGGGTTTATCAATTTTATTACTTCTTAGAAGAACCAGCTCCTAGTTTTGTTGATTTGCTCTATTGTCTTTTTGGTTTCTATTTCATTGATTTCTGCTCTGATCTTTATGATTTCTCTTCTCCTGCTGGGCTTAGGGTTTCTTTCTTGTTCTTTCTCCAGCTCCTTTAGGTTTAGGGTTAGGTTGTGTACATGAGACCTTTCTTGATTCTTGAGAAAGGCTTGTACCGCTATATATTTTCCTCTCAGGACTGCCTTTGTTGTGTCCCACAGATTTTGAACCATTGTATTTTCATTATCATTTGTTTCCATGATTTTTTTCCATTCTTGTTCATTTCCCGGTTGACCCATTCATTCTTTAGAAGGATGCTGTTTAGTCTCCATGTAGTTGGGTTCTTTCCAAACTTCCTCTTGTGGTTGAGTTCTAGCTTCAGAGCATTGTGGTCTGAAAATATGCAGGGAATGATCCCAATCTTTTGATACCGGTTGAGTCCTGATTTAGGACCGAGTATGTGATCTATTCTGGAGAATGTTCCATGTGCACTAGAGAAGAATGTGTATTCTGTTGCTTTGGGATGAAATGTTCTGAATATATCTGTGATGTCCATCTGGTCCAGTGTGTCGTTTAAGGCCTTTATTTCCTTGCTGACCTTTTGCTTGGATGATTGGTCCTTTTCAGTGAGGGGAGTGTTAAAGTCCCCTACTGTTATTGTATTATTATTGATGTGTTTCTTTGATTTTGTTATTAATTGGTTTATATAGTTGGCTGCTCCCACGTTGGGGGCATAGATATTTAAAATTGTTAGATCTTCTTCTTGGACAGACCCTTTGAGTATGATATAGTATCCTTCCTCATCTCTTATTATAGTCTTTGGCTTAAAATCTAATTGATCTGATATAAGGATTGCCACTCCTGCTTTCTTCTGATGTCCATTAGCATGGTAAATTCTTTTTCACCTCCTCACTTTAAATCTGGAGGTGTTTTCAGGCTTAAGATGAGTTTCTTGGAGGCAACATATAGATGGGTTTTGTTTTTTTATCCATTCTGATACCCTGTGTCTTTTGATTGGGGCATTTAGCCCATTAACATTCAGGGTAACTATTGAGAGATATGAATTTAGTGGCATTGTATTACCTGTAAGGTGACTGTTACTGTATATTGTCTCTGTTTTTCTCTGATCTACCACTTGTAGGCTCTCTCTTTGCTTCGAGGACCCCTTTCAATATTTCCTGTAGAGCTGTTTTGGTGTTTGCAAATTCTTTCAGTTTTTGTTTGTCCTGGAAGCTTTTAATCTCTCCTTCTATGTTCAATGATAGCCTAGCTGGATATAGTATTCTTGGCTGCATGTTTTTCTCGTTTAGTGCTCTGAAAATATCATGCCAGCTCTTTCTGGCCTGCCAGGTCTCTGTGGATAAGTCAGCTGCCAATCTAATATTTTTACCATTGTATGTTACAGACTTCTTTTCCCGGGCTGCTTTCAGGATTTTCTCTTTGTCACTGAGACTTGTAAATTCTACTATTAGGTGATGGGGTGTGGGCCTATTCTTATTGATTTTGAGGGGCGTTCTCTGAACCTTCTGAATTTTGATGCTCGTTCCCTTTGCCATATTGGGGAAATTCTCCCCAATAATTCTCTCCAGTATACCTTCTGCTCCCCTCTCTCTTTCTTCTTCTTCTGGAATCCCAATTATTCTAATGTTGTTTCGTCTTATGGTGTCACTTATCTCTCGAATTCTCCCCTCATGGTCCAGTAGCTATTTCTCCCTCTTTTGCTCAGCTTCTTTATTCTCTGTCATTTGGTCTTCTATATTGCTAATTCTTTCTTCTGCCTCATTTATCCTAGCAGTGAGAGCCTCCATTTTTGATTGCACCTCATTAATAGCTTTTTTGATTTCAACTTGGTTTGATTTTAGTTCTTTTATTTCTCCAGAAAGGGCTTTTAAATCTCTCGAGAGGGTTTCTCTAATATCTTCCATGCCTTTTTCGAGCCCGGCTATAACCTTGAGAATTGTCATTCTGAACTCTAGATCTGACATATTACCAATGTCTGTATTGATTAGGTCCCTAGCCTTCAGTACTGCCTCTTGTTCTTTTTTTGTGGTGAATTTTTCCGCCTTGTCATTTTGTCCAGATAAGAATATATGAAGGAGCAAGTAAAATACTAAAAGGGTGGCAACAACCCCAGGACAATATGCTTTAACCTAATCAGAAGAGATCCCAAGTCGTGAGGGGGGAGAAAGGGGATAAAAAGAGGTTCCAAAAGAAAGAAAGAAAAAAAAAAAAAAGAAAAGAATTTAAAAAAATGAAAACCAATAAAAAAATATAAAAAGGAAAAAATATATATATTACATAAACTAGTTAGAAAACGTTAAAAAAGTAAAGGGTAAATGTTAAAAAAAATTTTAGCAGAAGAAGAGAAAAAAATGAAAAAGAAAAAAATTACATTAACTGCAAGACTAAAAATATCACAGGGGAAAAAAAAAAGGACAGGAATACAAATGGTGGCCTCCTGGTCTCCGGCCCGGAGGAGCCGAGAGCCCGGGGCCCCACTACTCAGTGCGCCCTCAGATAACAGGGCCCAGGTACTCCCCTCTGCCTGACCTCCGGTTGTGCTCCGATCTCACTGAGCCTGCGACCGGTTCAAGGTAACCCCGATTTGAGAGCTTACTGTCGGCTCTGTCTCTGTAGCCGGCTTTCCCGTTCCAATACCGCTAGCTCTGCGACACTCAGACACCCCCGATCCTTCTGTGACCCTGCGGGACCTGAGGCCATGCTGACCCTGCGTGGGCTTCACCCCGGTTTAGCCTCTGGAGTGATGTCCCTCAGTGGAACAGACTTTTAAAAGTCCTTATTTTGTGCTCCGTTGCTCCGCCACTTGTCTTGCCAGGAGCCAGCCCCTCCACCCGGGGTCTATCTTCCGTCGCTTTGGATTCACTTCTCCACCGGTCCTACCTTTCAGAAAGTGGTTGTTTTTTTGTTTCCAGAATTGCTGTTCTTCTTCTCTTCGATCTGCCGATGGATTTTCAGGTGTTTGCAATCTTTAGATAAGCTATCTAGCTGATCTCCTGTTAGCTGATGTAGTCTCAGCCTGCTACTTCTCCACCATCTTTGGGAAATGCCTTTCTAAGCAAAATATATATCTGGAAGATTTGATCAGTAATACTGATCTACCTTACTAGAAATATTTTTTAAAAATCACCAGTGATGGAAAAGTAAAGAAAGCAAAACAAACAAACAAACAAACAAAACCCAGAAATGAACAAAACAAAACAAAACATACAAAAACAACAAAAAACAAACCAAAAAAAACAAAACAAAAAACATTTGCAGCCCCACTGGCATAAGGCTTACACGCTTCTTTGAGCAACACATTTTACAAATGTTCTCATCAATCAGTAAGAAGAAGAAGAATGTTTAGGAGCTCAGTTGAAAAGGGGGAGGTTCACAGAAATATAAAAATGAAATTGATCAATAAGCATATAAAAGAGAGGCTTGCTCAATTTCATTCAGAATTAAAGACATGCAAGTAAAAGGAAAAAAGAGATAACAACTTCTCTGCAAAGAAACAAAACTCACTGATGGTGAGAGCCTAGCAGAAAGGGCAGGCTTCTAAACTGTTGGTGGGACTACACACTGGGCCGGCTTCTCTGGGGCCACTCTTGGCGCTGTTCATCGTAGTAAACAATGCCCCTCACGTTTGATTAGACAGTCCCCCCCACCTCCTGTACTCACACAAGTCAGCAGGGAAGTGGGTATACATACTGTGGTGGTAATGAAAATCAGAAAAAAAAAAAATCAAGCTGTCTATGATTAAGAAATGAACTAATGAGATTCTGACAGCTGTCTGGATAGATTGTCATAGAATGATCCGTGCACATTCCTTTAAGTGTGTACCTGCCTCAAAGAATCAACAGAATGAGGTGACTCTGCCTCTGCTAATAAGGGAGTATTTCCAAGACATACTATGGAGGGAATAGCAAAAAGGGTATAAAAATAGAATAACACATAAATAATTAAGCCTTTTGGAAACTTTCTGTTCTTCTACCATTTTCTTTATGTTTTATTTTTGCTTTTGGATTTTCTTCCTTCCTCAATACCAGGTGCGAATAAGGATCCCTTCAATCCAGGGCTGGGTGGCGCACAGACTGACATGCCTTCATCTTTTTGTCCTTTTAACTGTTGGGTCCAGCCTGTTTTTCCCAAGTTGGCTGACCCATGTGGTAGAGCATTGTCATCTGGGGGGTGACTGGAAGTGGCTGCCCCTAGGACAGCCTGCATTCCTTCTTGCACAGTGAACAGATGCTCCCCTGATTTCCCTGTTCAGTGCTTCCCCAACACCAGCCCCCCACCCACACACTTGGAGGATCTGATGGCCCCTCCTCAGAATTTCTGACTTGGGAGGCCTGGGGGTTGGCTAAGAGTGTCATCTCTAAGAAGTTTCCAGGTGACACTTGTGTTCCTGGTCCTGGGCCCCACATTGAGTCAGTTCCCTGAGATGAAAAGCTGGGCTTTTCCTGGATCTCTCCAGAGCACCTTTCTGGGCACAGAACTAATACTTAGTTTCCCCGATGTATGACTGTATTAGATAATCCCTAAGATCTTGAGCAGTGGGAAGTCCTGACAGAGGCTTGCATGTACATCTTGGCTTGACCTTGCTGGCAGGAGGAGGGTTTCATGAAGGTCCTATTCCTTGGACCCAGGAGGCCATGTAGTGGCATAGACACCCAACCGAAGCCCTGGGCTCTACCCAAACTGCCTAACATCACTGTTCTGGGCTGTGCCAGTGGCTTCCACTGCATGCTCCTCCTCAGGGTCTCTCCCAAGTGCAAGAAAGCCAGTGCCCCATGAAGGAGGGTTGGTACTAGCCCATCCTCCTAGCTTTTTGGGGGAATATCCCCCAGGTACATGCCTTGAAGGCCCCAGACTTCCCAGTGGGTCAGAGCCCCCATTGGCCTCCATGTTACTGATGCTCTGTTCTGTCTTGTCCCACTTCCCACCTCCTCTTCCTGCTTCCCAAAATTGCCTCCAAATAAACCAGATCCCTGTGTCAGGGCCTGCTTCTGAGGACAGGCCCTTACCCCAGTTGCCAGGTGACCATCTTCTTTCTGGCCTCAGCTTGACAGTGATACTCAGAGACTCAGTGCAGACCAGGTTCTGCACTGCACAGAGGCTTCTGAGCTGGCCATCTGGGGTCATAGGCACCTGCTATTGCTGGTGGAGCAGCAAGAAGACTGGGCCCATAGCAAATTATCCCTCAGGCTACTTGACCTTGGTGCAAGTCCAGAGACAAGTGCTCCAGAGAGAGCTGCTCTTTGGCCCTGCTTCTGGGGGGTATCTACTGAATGTCTGCAAATAAGGGTAGAAAGGAAGGGGAATTTTGGTCTGGCAGGTAGCTCCTGCACAAGGGCAGGGCTATCCTATAACCAGGGGCATCTGAGGGACACGCATTCTCTGTGCATGGCAGCAGCTGCCTCTTTTCCTGGGTGGAAGGATTTGCTTCTCCATGCCAAAGGTTAAAACAGTTGTGTTTTCCCCTTGCCCACTGCCCCTCATCCCCTCAGAAGCCTCCTTTTCAAGGGGTCACTTCACTTACTGACTGCATGAAGAACAAGCAGTGTTAGTGGGAAATTGGTGGGTGGTTTGGGTGAGTTCCCCCAGAGGTAGAAATGGTGGGACAGGGGTTTGAGTGTGGTAGGTGAACTCAGGGGTTCCTGGAGGGGAAGAAGGCTGAGATGAGGGAAGAACTAGCTTGTGCAAAGCTGTGGGCATAAAGGCTTGGCCCATTGGGGCCCTCTGAATGACAGTGTGTAGTGACCCCAGAGCTGTTTTGGCCAAAACACTGTAAAGCTGGTTTCTCTCTTTCCAACTCCCATTTCTAATCAGCTAAGGGCTGCTTCTGGGGCATTAAGTCAATGTCCCTTGTGGTATGACCCTACCATGCCAGGAAAAGCCCTTAGGCAGAGTCTCCAAGGCCTACAGGGAGGCATTGGCAGGAAAGGAACCACAAGAACTGGGGTTTTATGGACAAGTCACCCTCAGTAGTGACTCTGGCAAAGACTACAGGGCCACTATTTTTTATTGAAATATTTGGGAATATAGTAACTAATAAAAAACCTTTAGAGTTAATGTGGAACAGAGTCTATTTAAATGAGAACAAAAGTGTAATATCTGTGCTTCCAGCTAATTGGACTTCTTGGGAACTAGAGGATGGCATACAGCCCCTGTGACATGGATTTCTGTTTAGCAGAACCAGCACAAGCCAGCATCTTGCAAAGTCACTAGGCAGCATTATTAACTTTAACTGCTAAATACATGTGGTCACTGAAAATCTAAAATAATACATTATAAACTCTGTATTTAAAGCAATAAAAGAATTGGTGCTATTAGGAGCGGGGAGAAAATTAGCAATGTTTAAAGATCTTTGTAAACAAAGACTGCATTGCACTTTTTAAGCACAAAAATTTCTGGGACATATTTATTCATGTCAGAGGAGAGAATACCCCACACTCGATGTTGTTTGGTGACAAGATTTTCGATACAGTGGCATTGCATCACTGGGCAGATAAACCCAATCTCCACAGGGGCCTGGCTTTTGTGAGGTGACCGTGTGCCTGGTAGAAAAGAACAGGGTTTGCAATTAAAATATAATTCTTCCCCCTCTCACCATTCCGTGAATTTGCTATTGTCAGCCAGCATTTGTCATCCAGTCCTGCCCACACCCTGATTTCCTTTTAGGGAATGATGTTTTTACCTTTGGATTTTGTCTGTTGGGACCAGGCTGTCCCCATGCCAAGGGGCAGGCATGTGAGCTGACTCAGGCCAATGCATCTTTGTGTCTGCATCTCAAGGAAAGTGACAGAGTCAACAGTGGTTGGATTCATTCACCCCAGGGAAGGCAGCCTGAAGAGCCCATTTATTATGATTCTCTCTTTTCAGTTCTCTCTGGTAATCTACAGGGGAACCTGCTTCCAGCCTGGGAGTCCAGCCATGCCATTTCAGTATACAGGCTTCTGAGATCCTTCCTTTGAACTTTCTTTTTCCATTTTTTCCCCTATTTTTTTAATTGAGGGAAAATTGGTATATAACATTACATAAATTTCAGGTGTATGAGATTGTAATTTGACATCTGTATACACTACAAAGTGATCACCACCAAACATCTAGTTACCATGTGTCACCCTTCAGTTGACCTACTTCCTCCACTGCCCACCTCTGACCCCCTTCCCCTCTGGTAACCAATAATCTGTTCTCCATATCCCTGAGTTTGTTTTGTATTGTTCAACTTTTTCATTTGTTCTGTTCTTTAGATTCGAAATATGAGTGAAATCATGCAGTATTTGTCTTTCCAGGTCTGACTTATTTCATTTAGCATAATGCCCTCAAGGTCCATGCAAGTCGTCTCAAATGACAAGTTCCCGTTCTTCTTTATGGCTGAGTAGTATTCTATTGTGTATGTATACCACATCTTCTTCATTCATTCATGTATCAGTGGACACTTAGGTTCTTTCCCCTAACTTGGCTATTTTAAGTAATGTTGCAGAGAACATGGGGGTGCATGTATCTTTTAGAACTAGTGTTTTCATATTCTTGGGATAAATGCCAGAAGTGCAATGGTTGAGTCATATGGTAGATCTATTCTCCCTCTCCCTGATTTAATTAATTAACTCATTAATTAATTAACTTATTAAGTGCAAGTGAGGGGAATGGCACAGGGAGAGGGAGCGAGAATTTTGAGCAGACTCCACACTGAGTATGGAGCAGGTCATGGGACCTGTTATCATAACCCTGAGATCATGATTAGAGCTGAAATTGAGAGTTAGATGCTTAACCAACTGAGCCACCCAGGCACCCCAATTCTTAAGTGAGGAATCCTCATAGTGTATTCCATAGTGGCTGCAGCAACTTATATTCTCATCGACTTGCAAGAGGGTTCCTTTTTCTCCACATCCTCTCTAATACCTATTTCTTTTCTTTTTGATAAGTGCCATTCTAATACGTGTGAGGTGATATCTCATGGTGGTTTTGATTTCCCTAATAACTAGCGAGATAGGGCATCTTTTCATGTGCCTGCTAGCCATCTGTAAGTTTTCCTCAAAAAATGTCTATTCAGGGACGCCTGGGTGGCTCAGTTGGTTGAGCAGCTGCCTTCGGCTCAGGTCATGATCCCAGCGTCCTGGGATCGAGTCCCACATCGGGCTCCTTTGCTCGGCAGGGAGTCTGCTTCTCGCTCTGCGTCTGCCTGTGTTCACTCTCTCTCCCTCTCTCTCTCTGACAAATAAATAAAAAAATCTTTTAAAAAAATGTCTATTCAGATCCTCTTCCTATTTTTCAATTGGGCTATTTTTTTAAAATTTTTTTAATGGCTGAGATCTATGAATTTCAGTTATAAACACCTTGTCAGATATACAATTTACAAATACCTTCTCTTATTCAGTGGGTTGCCTTTTCATTTTAAGATGGTTGTCTTCCTTGCACAGAGAATTTTAGTTTGATGTAGTGCCATTTGTTTTTGCTTTTGTTTCCTTTGCTTTTGGTGTTAGGTCCACGAACAGATCACTAAGAACAATGTCAAGGAATTTGCCACCTATGTCTTCTTCTGAGACTGTTATGGTTTCAGGTCTTACATTCAAGTCTTTAGTCCATATTCAGTTAATTTTTGTGTATGGTGTAATAATTCAATTTCATTCTTTTGCATGTGGCTGTCCAGTTTTCACAACATCATTTATTGAAGAGACTGTCCTTTCTCTATTGTGTGTTCTTGGCTCCTTTGTCAGAAATTAATTGCCCATTATGTGCAGGTTTATTTCTGGACTCGCTATTCTGTTTTCTTGATTTGTATGTCTGTTTTTATGCCAATACCATAGTGTTTTGATAACTATGGCTATGAGCCTGTATTTCTCTCTCCCACTCCCCCTGCTTGTGTTCCCTCTCTTGCTGTCTCTCTCTATCAAATCAATCAATCAATAAAAACGTTTTGATAAGGGTTGCATTGAATCTTTAAATTGCTTTGGGAACTATGGACATTTTAATAATATTAATTCTTCCAATCCATGATCATAGACTCTCTCTGTTTATTTGTGTCTTCTTTAGTTTCTTTCATCAAGGTCTTATAGTTTTTTTAAAATTTTTTTTTATAATTTTTAATTTTTTACAGCTAAAACATTTTATTTTTAATACAGTTAATTTACTCATAAAAACATTCTAAAAATGTACAATTTTTACTTTTTAACAAAATGTAATAGAACATAAAAACTTCAAAAACAATACTTAACATTTACAATTCAAAATCAAATTACAAAATATTTAATATTTACAAAACTATATCTTTTAAAATATTTATAAAATTACATGTAATTTTATAAAATTGACATAAAAGAATCTCTCAAAAAATGGGAGAATTTTTCTTCATTCTGTCCAGTATAAACTGTGAAGATTCTTAAGTACATGAGGTCTTTGGTTTCAGTGTCAAAGCCTTCATTTTTGTCCATGTAAGAATTTAAATGAATGTGAAAGCCTTGTTACAATCCCTTGTATTGACTGTGGAAGAGCACTGAGCTCCCCTCCCCCCGGAACAGTGTAATCAAGTTGACCTTTGTCTGGCTCATTCTCTTCTCTACTCCTGGGATTCCAATAATGTGAATATTATTCTGCTTGACATTGTACCTTAGGTGCCTTCACTTTTTAAAATTATTTTTTGTTTTGCTGCTCTGTCTGGGTGAATTCTACTGTTTTCTTTTCCAGTCTTCTGGTCCATTCTTTTGTTTTATCTATTCTACTGTTGAATAGCTCCAGTGTATTTTTTTTTTCAGTTCAGTTATTGTATTTGTTAGCTAACTTCTGTTTAGTACTTTCTTATATTTTCTATTTTTTTTTTTTACTGAAGTTCTATTCATTCTTTTCCTGAGTCTTTCAAGTATTTTAGGACCATTATTTATATCTGTGTAAGGTCTTTTTTCTGAGGTTTTGTCTTATTCTTTTGTTTGGAACATTCTTCTGTCTCTCCATTTTGTCTGACTCTCTGTGTTTGTTCCTATGGACTTAGGATATCGGTTACCTCTTCCAGTCTTGAAGGAGTTGCCTTGTGTAAGAAATGTCCCACAGGGGTCAGAAGCACTATTACCCATGAGACCATGGCCAGGCACTCAAAGGAAATCCTGTGTGTCTGAACAAGCCTGCCTGCTGTAGTGGCCTGTAGCAGCAGCACAGGGTGGGTAGGACTCCTGCCCAGCCTGATTGTGCTCACAACAATAGTTGTGAGTTAGGTTCTCAGTGGGGCATGCCCTCTAGTGCTAGGAGGTTTGAGGGAGAGTTCCAAAATGACACTAACCAGCACCTGTGTTAGCGAGTTAGAATGAGATCACAAAATGGTGCCAGCCATTATCTGTATCTCTGGAGAGTGTCATTACTACAAGATCCTGCCTTCTTGGCAGATGCCAGAAGATTATTAAGTGGGTCACCTTCACATATGCTCTAGGTGTCTTCACATATGTTCTAGGTGCTTTTGTGCTGGGTCCTGGAGGAGATAAGTCTGTGCATGAACCCTTTAAGGGCAGGATCTCCATTTTCTATAGTTCTGTGATTATCCTGTATATAATCCCTGTTGGCTTCCAAAGCCAGTCATTCTGGGATCTTTCCTCTCCTATGCAGGATCTAGGGGTTGGCTTGTCTGATGTGGAGCACATACTCTTTGCCTCTCAGAGAAGAGTTCTGTATTTTGGAGAAGCCCCTGATTGTGGGTTACTGCATCTGGGTGGGTTTCTTTCTTTATTTCTTTTTTTAAAAGATTTATTTATTTGAGAGAGAGAGAGAGAGAGAGAGAAGAAGAAGAAGAAGAAGAAGAAGAAGAAGAAGAAGAAGAAGAAGAAGAAGAAGAAGAAGAATGGAGAGATTGAGTGAGTGGGAGAGGTGTAGAGGGAGGTGGAAAGGGAGAGAGAATCTCCAGCAGATACCCCACTGAGCACAGAGCCCAACATAGGTCTTGATTTCATAACCCTGAGATCATAACCTGAGCTGAAACCAAGAGTTAGACACTTAACCAAATGAGACATCCAGGCACCCCTGGGGTGTTGTTTTGTTTTGTTTTGTTTGTTTGTTTTTTTCACAAGCATTTGTCTTTTTGTTGTGGAAAATCTAGTTTTCAGAGGAAATTATTCTATATATAGTTTTAAATTTGTTGTGTCCAACATAACAGGAGGAGGTAATTTCAAGACCTTTCTACTCACCATTTTGAACCACCCCCCAGTGAATTCTTTTAAAGCAAAATGGATTTCGCATGCTTATAGCCACACTCTCCTGACTGATATATTTTACCACAAACAAGTGCCTTATAACTTGTGGCCATGACATTGGCTAAGAGATTTTTTCCCAGACTTTTCATGTCTTGTTAATGTAATGCACATTGTCTTTAATATGGTTTGGGGGACCACATTATGACATACATTGTCAGTGGCCTGCCCTTACCTCCGTAGTGCAGACTCACACACACCAACACCTGCATTCCTCTGACTCCTAAACCTGGAGCCCCAGACTTTGTAGGGCAGAAACAACTGTCCTTATTAAACGTTTTCTAAAGTCCTGACCCACAGAGTCTGTGAATATAATGAAACCATGCTTCACATCATTAATTTTGGGATGATTTACTGTGCTGAACTAGTAACTGGAACATGTGGAGTAATACCTGGGAGCAGGAAGAGAATCCCTGTTGGAGGGCCTATAATGAGCAGTCACAGAGTAGCAAGACCAAGGAAACATTGGGATAGAGCAAAGGTCCCTGGGTAGGAAGTGTCATAGCTTAAAATAACACAGTCTGTGGCCAGGCTGGGCTAGTGCTCAGTAGTTACCCCACAGAATCTAGACTTTTTCAAATATTTTATTCAGTGAGGGATGGGAGTTGCAGCACCAAGCTAGCCTGTGTGGCTGAACTACATTCTTTATTACGAGAATGCTAACATAAACAATTGATTGCAAAGAGCCTGTGGTTTGGTGTAACCCCTGAAGCAATTTAATTCCTTAGGTTCAAAACCAAAAGTGACATACAAATTACTCTTTCTCATATCTTTCCCTTTATTGAAATGGAAGTTGTACATCTAATTCTGATGTTTTTTTTCTGGTGTCTCAAAGCAAGGATTTTGTCCAGCAGTAGCTGATGGGAGAAACCATAATCTAATGATATGTGCCTGGCTCTCCTGTGTGGGTGGGATGCTCTACAGGAGCCTTATTTAAAGCTGGATGGGTGCACACTGCTTTCCTTGCACAGGCAGAGGTAAAGGGAGAAACCCATCCATTCATTCCCCTAGAATTGCTTCAGGAGTTACACCAAACAGCAGAGGCCCCAGATACTGAGATTTGTCTGAGACAGAGTAGGAAATGACCCCAGAGCAGAGTCCCTGGTAGGGGTAGTTCCACAGACCAGACAAGGGTCCTGTACATGCAGGTTTCTGATGGTTATAGTCATAATCCCTCGTGAGCAAGAGGAGTGGGTGCAAAGCCAGGTCTCCCTGCTTTTGGTAGGCAAGCCTCTTGAGGTCTCAGTTCTCATGAACAAATGTCTCTGAGCCACAGCGTTGTTGTGGGGACTAAGTGAGATGTATATAAAATTCTTTAATGTTCACAGGATATTTAATAGATGCCAGTCACATTCCAACTCCCTGTTTCCTTTTTAACATGTGAGGGCTGAGTGCAGACTATCAAGACTATGTCCTTCCCCCTGCTTGTGGTGGATGCACCATAAAACCCCAGGGCACTTGGAAAACAGTTTGTAGAACCATGGCCCTTCCTAACTTCCCAGTTGTTGAAAGTGAAAGCTGGAGTTCAGATGGCAAAGTGATTGTTCTTCCAACACATTTGAGAGTCACCTGGCTAGGTAATGTTGGACTCATACTTGACACACCCCTCGCTGGGCTGGGACTGGCATTGAGTCACATCCCTAAAATCTCCTTTGGGCTAATAAGTTAGCTTTGATCATATGCACATTAAGCTGCCTTTTTCATTTATATATAATATATCCATTTATTTATATATAATATATCCTATGTTCTAAGAACTTTTCTGGGTGCTTAGGGACAAAGTGGTAAGATAAATGAACAATAATCCCTGTCATGAAGGGTTTCATTCCAGTGAAAAAGGAGAAAGTCTGTAGACAAGACAAAATAGTAAAATGTACGGGATGTTAGGTGCTGAGAATAACTAGGGAAAAGGAAAGGGAGTGATGATGGAGGAGGGAGAGTTGGAGGAGGGAACACTGAAGTCATCTAGAGGAAGAGCATTCCAGGCAAAGCAACAAAAAATGCAGATAGATACCTACATGGCTTCAAGTATTATTTAATGGCTCTTGGTCACATTATTGTGGTGGTCATGGGTATGAGAAGATAAGCAATTGAGTGTTAAGGGAAGAAGATAAGCAGATGGGGCTCCAGGAGGCTGGTGAGAGGAGCATCAGAGACTGATGAGATGGGCAAAGGTCCTGCCCTTGGCCACTGTGCGGGCAGTAGAGAGTGGTAGCTTTGCCTAGGAGGTGAGTGTGATAGTGTCTAGCCTTACCAGTAGAATGGGCTCAAAGAAGCATAAGGTGACTGCTGCAGATGCGCAGGTTGCCACCCAGAAGCCCTCCCCTGACCACTGCAGTGCTCACAGCCTGACTGTTAATGCACCGTTATGTAGGGGTCACCTCTAGACCCTGAAGTCTGCCTCTGCTAGGGCACAGAATTGCGAAGTCCCTATTTCCGTGGACCTTGGCTACACTGTTCAAGATCAGCTGTATCAGTTATAAGCAGATATTGGGTTTCTGATGACGTGGATGGGTATGTCACATTTGGCATGCTTTAAGGGATGTGCTCTTTCCATACCCAGGCAGAAGTTTAGTTGGGTACCCTGTTGCTCATTTCCTCTGTCCCATGGTGGTGACCTTCAGTGTGAATTCACCCTCCCAGTTCTGATATTACTTCTACTCAGCTCTCAGTGGAATTTAGCTTATCCTGGCCTCCTCAGTATGTGCTCACCTTTTATTGTGAGTGCGATCCTTAGGAAGTGAGGGAATTGGGGGGGGAGGTGAGGCAGGAACAGTGGGGAGGGAATAGGAGGTATGCCAGCTGATTCCTGGGTGTGCCTGGCATGTTCAGAGAGGCCTTAAGAAGTTTCTGTGCCTCTTCATTCTTGACTTTGGAGAAGGATATGAGAAGAATATACCTGTACCTCCCATCCTCCATGGGTAAAAGTCCCCCTGCCCAGCCCTGACCAACGCCCCCACCCATGCATTATCCCTCCAGACTTTCAAAGAACCATGTGTGATTCAGATGCCCTAATGCTTCATCGACAACTGGGAAATCCTGGAGTGAGTTTAGAGGGGCAAGTTGTGAGTGGAGGGGTGCTGTCCCTTTGTGTTCCCAGGCAAGGAAGGGACAGAAGCCATTGGTGCAGCCTGCAGCAGCTATGGCAGCAGGGACCCAGCTCTAGACACAAGTTTCCATAGGCTGGGACCAGTTCCTGAGATGGGGACTAGAGGGGGATGATCTGGCTCAGCATTGTTTTGACACAAGGCTTCGTAAAGACAACACTGAGCACAAGTTGGGAAGTAGTCAACCCACATGATGGAATACACTACTAAAAATCTATCATTAATGGACATGGCAAACAGAAACATCATTCAGATCTAGTTAATATGGTCCTGGTATGAACTTGACCGATCCTTGAACATGGAGTTACTGGAACTGTGAGTGTAGGACAGTCAAGAGAAGTGTCTTCACTGTGGCCCTTTTATTTTTATTTTTTCATTTCTCCCATTTATTAAATAATAATTGGAAAATATAATTGTATATATTTGAAGTGATCACGGTGGTCCTTCTATCGCTCTGTTTCTGGGAAGTCCATGGGCTGCAATACCTCACAGGGTCTATTTCCACTGTATCTGAGATGAGGGATGAGTTGTGAGAACACGAACACACAACCTACACATGCACACACACTCACACATTCTTACTTATACTCTCACACACTCATACACACGCACACAGGAGTGTTAGATTGAATTCCTTATTTAATTAGCCAGCAAACAATGTTTTATCAGATTTAAGGGAGCCGTAGGATAGAGGATGGAGTGCTGCATAACTCCATGTAACGTTCCTTGGACCTGGCCTCTCTGGGCATTTAGCTGCAGGTGATTATCCAGTCTTGGTGAGGTCTTGCCAGATCTGGACAGCCCAGTTCCTTTTCTTTTTGTATATTTTGATCTTGACATAATTTAGGACTTAGAGAAAAGTTGCAGGTTTAGGATAATTAACTCATAATAAACCCCTTTACCCTCATTTACCATTGTTGACATTTGCCACACCATTTTCTGTGTGCATATCTAATGTTATTTTTTTTCTGACCTACTTGAGCAAAAGTTGGAATCATTGTGACTTTTACTCCCAAACATTCTGTGTATGTTCCCAAGAGCAAGAGCATATACATTCTTATTCACAGTATAATTATCAAAATTCAGTAATAAAATTTTTTATTGAAGTATAATTAATGTACAGTGTTTTATTAGTCTCAGGTATACAATATAATGATTCAACAATTCTATACATTGTTCATCAAGTGCTCATCAAGATAAGTGTATTCTTAATTCCTTTTATTTAAGTTTACCCCACCTGGCATTGTGCACTAACATGGGTGAGGAAGAGGAGCTGCTAAGGATTGCCAGAAAGCTGGCAAAGATGGCCAGGAAGAACATGGAATGGGCCCTTGATTTTCTGAAGAAGCTGAGAAGCTATCAGATGTCCATCTAGCTACTCCAGACAATAAGTATTGGAGTCACCATTAATGAAATCTGCAAGTTCTGGTCAAAGAGGTAGTGTCTGTGGCCAAAGTCCTCATCAAAAACTGGAAGCAGCTGCTATACTCACCTGGGCCCCCCAAAGGAGAAAAAAGAGAGGAAAGGAAAGGGAAAAAGGGCTTGACTGTTCTGACTGGAAGTCAGAGGCAGGACTTTCTCCACCAAGGAAAAAAATAAGGTAGGAGTCTAAAGACAGAAGAGACTCTGTGGACTCCAAGACTTCAGCTACCTTCTTTCCAAAAAGGCCATTGGCAGAAAGATCAAAGTGCAGCAAATCAAAAGCAGAGAGTCCCAAAACCCCCAGCAGTCCCTCAAACCCTTCCCTCCCATCTTCTTCCTGATGCTCTGCTATCTCACAGGGGA
Organism: Mustela nivalis; assembly: GCF_964662115.1. Lineage (NCBI taxonomy): Eukaryota > Metazoa > Chordata > Mammalia > Carnivora > Mustelidae > Mustela > Mustela nivalis. The sequence continues at coordinate 96,442,116 of NC_139027.1, forward strand.
CTCTGTGTGGGACAAATGTGTGGAGATGCTCTCAGCAGCCTTGAAGACCAATGATGACTACAAGGACTATAGAGGTGACTGTGACAAGATGGTGTCAGAAATCAAAGATGATACCTACCAGGAGCTCAAGAACATGGACATGAAGTATTAGAACTTGGTACATGGTTGAATCAGCAACCTCAAGGACTAGGAACCCTAGCCTGAGGAGGAATGTGCTCAGGGGGGCCATCTCTGCTGGACTCATTGCCAAAAGTATGGCAGAGGAAATGGTCACTGATGAATTGAGGGAATTGAGGCATGACATGACCCAAAAGGTTACCTGTTAGCACCAGATAACCAAGATCGGCAGCACCACCACTGACTTCTTCCAGTGCAGCATATACAAGAAGCACAGTACCTAAAACCAGGTGCAGTTCATGCAGTACTGATGAGCCCATGACTACTTTTGTCTTATGCAATGAATGTGGCAATCACTGGAATTTCTGTTGATAGAAATGCCAGGCAGGAGTTAAGTGAACAAAGTGAGAAGAACAAAGATAAAGCACAAAGGCATTGTAGCTAGAGGAAAAATAAAAATTAAATTGAAGAAAAAAATTCCCTGTATTTTACTCATCCTCCTACCTACCTCCCCTTTGGCAGCCACCAATTTGTTGTCTGTATTTAAGAGTCTTCTTTACTATTCATCTATTTTTTTTCTTTGTTTGTTTTGTTTTTTAATTTCCACATATAAGTGAAATAATGTGCTATTTTTCTTTCTCTGACTTATTTCACTTAGCATTATAGCCTGTAGGTCCCTCCATATTATTGCAAATGTCAAGAGCTCATTCTTTTTATTGTTGAATAATATTCCATAATATTTATAGATATCACATCTTCTTTATCCATTCATTGGTCAGTGGACATATGGGTGCTTACATATCTTGGCTGTTGTAACAATGCTACAATAAACATAGAGGTGTATATATCTTTTCAAATTAGTGTTTTTGTTTTCTTTGAGAAAATACCCAGTGGTACAGTAATTCTAATTTTAAATTATAATTTTTTGAGGAAATTCCATCTCTTTTCTTCAGTGGCTGCAGTAGTTTACATTTCCCACCAAGAGTGTAAAAGGGTTCCTCTTTCTCTGCATCCTTGTCAACACTTGATTTTCTTTGGAAACATGTCTATTCATATTCTCTGTCAATTTTTTTTCTTCTGTCCATTTTTAATCAGATTATTTGTATTTTTTGGGGGGTTTGAGTTATATAAGTTTTTAAATAGCTTTTGGATATTCATCTCATAATGAATGTATCGTTTGAATATATCTTCTTCTATTCAGTAGGCACCTTTTCTTGTTTTGTTGATGGTTTCCTTCTCTGTGCAAAAGTTTTTCTTTTGGTATAGTCCCAGAGTTTAATTTTGCTTTTGTTTCTTTTACCTGAGGAGACATATCTAGAAAAATGTTTCTACTGCCAATCTCAAAGAAATTACTACCCATCTTTTCTTGTAGGAATTTTATGGTTTCTTTATCTCACATTTAGGTCTTTAATCCATTTTGAGTTTATTTTTTTTGTCTGGTATAAGAAAGTGGTCCAGTTTCATTCTTTTACATGTAGCTGTCCAATTTTTCCAGCAACATTTATTGAGGAGACCTTTATCCCCCTTGTATATTCATACTTCCTTTGCCATAGATTAATTGGCCATAAATACATGGGTTTACTGGCACAAAATAGACATTTAGATCAATAGAAAATTTAAAAAAAATTAATACTATTATCTAGTAAAGCCAATGTCTTGGACTATGCTCATTATCAGTCTTTCTCCTTCACCTAGATCCAAGCATGAGGGGCATGTTGTAGTCACTTGTCCTTTGCTGTCTATTTTCCTCTAGAGTAGTTTCTCAGTCTTTGTCTTTCATCACTTTGACATTTTTGAGGAGAACAGTCCAGTTATTTAAACAATATCCTTATGTTTAGATCACATGTGAGTCAGGGACATCCGGGAAGCCCAGCAAATCAGGAAGGACAGCCCAATGGGTGTAGCATCCACCAGGAGATTCTATGCTAAATGACCACGTGTGTGAGAGTTTGGGATAGTTTACCAACTGTTCAACTTCACAGTCCTAGAACCATGGTCAATATCTGGAAGATAGTATCTAGTGGGAGGTGGGACTGGGGAGAAAGCACAGCCAGGAGACAGGAGCCCTGATGATTGTCTCTTCATCCTGCCTTCTACCCCTGCATAAGGCCCACCCCGTCACATCACCCCTTCAAAATCTACTTGCCTCAGACTTCATTCCTCTAAACAATTATGAAACAGAATTCACTTTAATGGCTGCTGTGAAAATCTGATCCCCTGTAGCATCATGGCTGCTCACAGGTTGCTGTCCTGGGTCAGTTCTGACAAACCAAGAATCCCCTTTCCACCACTGTTCTTGGTTCAGACTGTAAAATGCTGAACCTTCTGCAGCTATCTGCAGAGTTCTAGACATTCCCACTCCCATTTGCCATTGTGGAGTGCTGTGCAAATACAGACACTTGTGGAGGCAAAGCTACCCTCCATGAGATCTATGAAATCTCTTTCTTTGGAAGGAGAATGACTTTTCCTGGTCTGGGCATGTTGTCAAAATACCTTTCTTCTTCGTATTTGGATGTCATTCATTTGGTGTACATTTTTGTGATATCATGTCCTCTCCCAAATGCCAAGGACACGGCATGATTAAGACCAGAACACCACTACCTCAGCAGGTTTCCTGCTTGACCTCTTAGTGCCCATTTGTACTTATGTCTTTCTTCCCCATATCTTGATTTTCTATATTCTAGCTCTGCTTTACTGAATATCTCCTTGATACACCATTAGTTTTAAGTGATCTTAGTCTTTGGGAAGGATAGTGCATTTTATAAGGTTTTCCACTAGTTATGTGCATGGATTTTCTCAGTTCCCCAGGAAACGGACATTCTCACTCTTATTTTCTGGAGAGAAAACCAGTGGAAGAAGACAATATGAGCCCAATTTCGCAGGGTAGGTTGAAAGGAGAACCAATCTGACCCAAAAGTAGAATCTTTTCCTCCTCATGTAAGTCACTATTACAAATAAAGCTAAGAGCCTAAGGAAGCAACTAGTAAATGACCATAAAGGTTTGATTGCTGGTGTGCTGACTGGCCACCTCTTTGTAGGCTTCCCACTTAAGCCATTGCATTTCATGGAATCAGTTAGAGCTTTTGTTTCTACTTCTATAGGCCACAGCTTTCTGTCATTCTCACTACAGTATCCCTAGCACATTAGAGTCCAGGGCTGTCAGGTGATGTTGAAGAAACATCTGTGATCAGCATGTGTACTCACTTGCCTTGAACTCTTGACCGAAGAGTCTCTATGATGTAAACTTATCTCTACAGTAGACACCGCCCAAGCCAGGTGGAGTGGCTCTCTGTGATCACATGCTTTTATCTGGATCCATACATGTCACTGTCTGAATTCTGTTGCAAAGACCAAGAAACATCATTTTCATGGTGAAGCCCCAGATACTTCATGCATCAGAGTTGTGTGAAGCTTGTCACTTGGTAGTGTCTGCTTGTGGCTGGGTCTATTTCAGAACCTCATTCAAACTTCCAGTGGTTTTGAAACAGAAAGGGACCTGGAAAATCATTGTAGCTTAGTTGGAAAATCTCTCTCTCAGGTTTTCGTGGTGGCCTGGAATGCTATGTTGTGTTGTTTGGTCAGTTGGAGAAATGAGTGTTGTGATTGATAAGTGATATCTGCCCTGAGGCAGTGGCAGTGTGGGGGAGGTGGAGGGGGAAAATGGGTGTAATGTAATTGGTAGCTCTAACCTGATTGCAAACACTGCATAGTAAAAACTAGAGAATTATCACCTGGGGAGATACCTTTCTTCCTTTAGAAATATTCAACAGACACCAGTTGAGATAGCATTGAACAAAGCAAAGTCCCTCTCTCATGATGCTTGCATTATCATGGGGTGCCCAATGTGATCAACTTCAGATCTATCCAGCATTTGTTCCCATGTAGGTGTCTGGGCCACACTGTCTAGACATTCTGATGGAGCTTGTTTTGGACATGTTCTGCCATCTTCACTTTTGCATTAACTCAAGTGCTCCTCAAACAGTCTGAGGGGGCAGCGAGGGAGCCACACTGTGAGAGGAAGTCTGAAGGTTGAATGAGGTCACAGTTATGGAGGCCTTTGAATTCCCAGATAAAGGCACTGGTCTTGACCTTTGGACCCAGCTAACAGACACCCTCATGTGGGCACCTCACCCAGCTTACCGTCTGAAGATTGCTACTATTTCCTCTTGCCACACTTCCTGCCTCAGAACCCTTCCCAACGGTGTTCCAAACAGCTGCTTTCAGTTGGCTGGTGTTGGTGTGGGAATGTCGTCATGTGCCTGCCCTACTCTGCTCAGGGGGAGCCCATGTTGGTTTCTCTGCTGAAAAAAAAAAAAAAAAAAGAAAAAAAGAAAAAGCATCCATGAGCCAGAAATGGAAATGGTAGCCATTAAGCAAATGTCCAATTATCTTTCTCGATGGTGCCTAAATGTGCTGTTTGCTTGCTTATTCGCTGCCTTTCTGAGCAGCAGGCTGCCTGCCTTCAGGGGTTCCCTGTATAAGGATGGCCAGTACAGAGTACATGGGGGCTTTATTTTGCTGTCATGAGACTTTAATTTTTAGTATGTTAATATGAATAAAGGACACTTGCTTCCATGTACAGTCAAAGCTATTTTATCAGGCATCTTTCTTTTCCTGGACAGGAAAATCCTGGTGTTTCATTGCATCCCAGCCCCTCCAGCCTGAATGTCACTGTGACACAATTTGGCAACAGAGCTGGGCAGAATTCTGCCTGAAACACCCAGAACCCTTCCAGGGCCCTGTCCTCTCCCAGCTGTGATGGCTACTTCTCTCCTTTAGATATAGTCATTAAATTGCCATTTTGCAATGAGGAAGGTCTCTCTCAGGAAGATTAACAGCAGAAAGTAGGCAGCATTATCCTCACTATATTTATGAGATAGGAGATGATGGAACAATGTGGACAGGTGCAGGCAAGAGGAGTAGCCACGCAGAGACTCGGGAAAATCAGTGCATTTCATTAAAGGACAATGACACTTAGGCCCTGGCCCATGGCTGGCCTTAGAGCATCAATGACCTGGGTTTCAGTGCCCTCCTCATCATTAGGGTCATCTATGCTGCCAGCTGTGCTATGTCATCACCTGCTCAGCATACAGCCAGGCCTGCTTTGGCTGTCTAGCACTGTGGCTACTGCCAACAGCAACAGACAGTCACTCAGCAGCACCAGCCACCTTGAGGAATGCAGATCTTCTTCTGTGTTCCTCATGCAAACATTGGCACATGTCTTACAGAGGGATTTTATCTTGTTTCAAGACAGTTCACAGGCCTGTCTGAAAGATGATATTTGGATCTCAAAATATTGGGTTAAAATTTCTGAGACAGTAGAAGGGAATATTTGGCATGCACGTATTTAAAAGTTTGGGCTGATTGCTGCTCTAGAGGCATGATCCCTGTCATCTTAGTTGCTACAAATAATTGATCAAGTGAATAGCCAATCCTTATGAGGCACACATGGGCCAACTGGGGTCACATAACTGGCTGAGGTGACCTCATCTGGCTCCACTAGGCAGCTCTGTGAGCAAGGCTTGTTACTCCTGCTGCATGGATGGTGAGTTCGAGGCTCAGAGATGTCAAGCCACCATTCAAGTTGGACTGGATGGAAGAGGACAATCTAGAATTTAAATCAGATTTCTAGGGGTGCCCCTCTGGCTCAGCCTGTGGAGCACACAATTCTTGATCACAGGGTCATGAGTTCAAGTCCCACATTAGGTGTGGAGCCTACTTAAAAAAAAAAAAAAAAAGCAAGTCTCTCACTGTCATTCCTGACTTACTCACTTCATTCTATGCTACCCCTTCCCCTCCAAGAGCTAACTGCCTACTAGTTTCTTTATCTTTGGTTTTCCCTTTGTTCTTTCAGTTCTAGAGCAAACAGAGCTTTGTTTTGTTTTGCTTTTGTAAATAATTTAATTGAAAAATAACCACTGGATGCCAGAGGCAGCATGTATCAGCTCCTGAGGCTTGATTGTTACATTTTCAGGAATCTTGGGACTGGCTGTTAACACAGCCATTATTAAAAAATAAATTATATTAAATTTACAATTAAATTTTATATTAAAAACAGTGGTAATAAACACTCAAAACTTATCACTTCCTATTTGTTTTACTACATTTTACAGTATCTGTGTTCTTGAGGGCATTTACATCTGTTGTATCTACCACTTCTCCTGTGTTGGTGAACATCTCATTGGGAGCTTGAAAGTGGCCTTGGTTCGGAATATTTATACCACAGAATTTGGCAAATATTGCAGAGAAGAGCTTTTCTGCCTAGACAGCTGGTTGTTAAACATTTGCCAACTCACCATGGGGGATGACAAACATGAAGCGTGTAGAACTTGAGTGTTGTACCCCGTGTAACGAAAACCCAGCTCAAGATGTAGGTAGTTTGCAGGCCCCAGGAGAATCCCTCATGTCCCTTCCCAGCCTACACCACCTACTTGCCACAAGGTAAATGCTGTTCTTGTGTTTCTCACCATAGTGTAGGTTTTCCAGGTTTGATCTTCATATAAACAGAATAATACAGTATATTCTCTTTAGTGTACAACTTAGTTTGCTTTACGAGTGTTGGTGAGATCCATCATGTTGCAGTGTGTAGATTGGTTTATTCCTTTTTATTGCTGGACAGTACTCCATTATATAAATATCCTGTAATGTATTTGTCCACTCCCCTGTAGGTGGACATTTGAGTTGGTTCTAGTTTGCAGTGCTTACGACTTCTGTGGAAATTTTTGTCCATGGCTTTTGGCAAACAAAAGACCTTTATTCCTTGTGGGCACACATTTAGGAGTAAGGTGGTGGGGCTTTAGGGTGGTGTCCATTTATCAGCTACAGATGTGAGCAGGCAGTTTGTTGAAAGCCTATATTAAGGCTCTAGGATTGAGACTGTAGTTGATAGAAGAATAATTTAGAGACATACCCTGTCCTCAAGGCTTATCACCTTTTGGGGAAGATAGACCTATGTGTGCATGATCTACAGCAATAACATTTTGAGAGTTCAGTGAAGAAAGAAGATGCATCTTTTGGGCGATGAGAGGGTGCTGGGGGAAGGCGGCGAGATTGAGGAAGGGTACCAGCACAGAGATTACAGGAAGTGCACTTGAGTGAGTCCTTGTGTGATGGGATAGGCTAGCCGTGGAGAACATAGGGGCACCATGATTGAAGCCACAGTGTCAGTGTGTGTGGCACTGCAGTGAGCTTTATATCCATTCATACTTGGGGTGTGTGTCTGGACTAATGTGCTTTGGTCACTATCCTTTGGGAAAAAAAGGAGATGATATTTCTCAGGACAGCAGGCATGTCTCGACTGGTATACAAGGGCCACCAAAAGAAATTCTGATTCAGAACTTGCTTCACTGAGAGATTCTTTGGCCAAATCTAATGCACAATTTGATAAACCTAAGTGACAAGAAGCTAGACTCATTTCCTTGGTAAATCCTCCTCTCCTTACCCTCTAGTTGTCTTCCTATATCCAGTTCCCTTTTTACCTCCCATCTTTCTGATCTCTGTCCCTCTGCACTTCTCCTGCTAGTCCCTCCACTTCCTTTGTCTAGACCCCTTGATTTGTCTTGGCAGCTCTCCTAAGACCTCAGAATGCCTATTGCCTCTAAAGATCCATCCCACCCATAAACCAGGTATGCAGGCAAATGCAGTTTGAATTTTGGACCCAGGCTGACTCAAGTGCTATAATTAAGGGTTTCATAAATCCAGACAAGGCTAGTTATTCATAGAAGAATTTAGTATTCTTTTGGATATATATGACCCAGGATTACTGTGGTTTTATGTGTCAAACTGACTAGCCTGAATTGCCCAGATATGTGGTTAAACATTATTTAGATGTGTCTATGAGAGTGCTTATAAGTAAGTTAACATTTAAATTGGAGGATGTTAAATAAAGCAGATTGCTGATTGCCCACCTAAATGAGCCTCACACAATAAGTTTTGGCCCTGAATAGAATGCAAAATCTACCTGCTCCCAGCAAGAGGGAATGCTACAGCAGATGGTCTTGAAATATAGCGCGGGGTCTTCTTGGGTTCCCCAGTGAGCTGGCCCTCCCTGAAGATTTTGGGACTTCCCAGCCTCCATTATTGTATGAGCCAATTCCTTAAGATAAATTTCTTTACACACACATACACATACACATACACATACACATACACATACACACACAACACTATTGATTCTGTTTTACTAAAGAAAGCTGACTAAAATAGTTAATTGACCAATACAAATGTGTACACATATTGATCAGAACCTCAGATGCTAAAGCCTGGATGGCAAAAGCTGATTGGATAAACCTGGAAAGAGACCCACAAAAGTCCTTCTTTCCACAATAAACCAGAAGGTCAAGAAAAAGCCTGTAATTTAGGGCAAATCCTCCTAAAAGCCATGACTGAAACATATTCAGTAAAAATCTATTGGACTATAACTCTATAATGTAAATAGAGAAAAGATAAAAATACAGAAGATTTTAAGGATAGACTAGAAAACACATTTCATCAACATTTGAGACTTAAAGAAGGTGCTGACGTGTAAGGCTGAGACTTTCAGGTCATTTTGTCAGTGGAATTAAACTGAAATTGGAGATCTAATCCAAAAACAGAAGATAGAATAGGAAGCAGCCCTTAACCTAAACTCCAGCACCTGGCAGAGTATGTGGGAAGGACTTCAGAACAAAAACAACAGAACCTAGGATAGAGGTACGCCCCTAGGACCCAATAGTCATATGGCCCAGTTCCCACCAATCACCTGCTGACAAGGACACTATAGACACTGTAAGCAGAAGGGACATTGGAATAATGATTGTCCAATTGTACAAAGGAAAAGCCAAGACAAAGAAAAATCATAAAATTCAAAGCATCCAGTATCCTGCTATATACTCTTAAACATGCAAGGTAATTAACTGTAAGTATGGACAGTCCACCTCATTGTTCCTGATAGATGGGGGTGCTATTCCTTCTGCATTCAACTTCGAGTTCTTTGCTCAAGTCCTTCTCATTTTAACATAACATAAAGTGGTCACAGATCTTTGCCATTTCCCAGTCTTTAACTGTAACCCTTGGGCATCTGACTGACAAAGGTTACTTTCTGCTTTGTGATTCCTGGTAACTTAACAGGGTGAGACTTGCTCTGCTGTGGAAGTGTAATTTTAAATCTACACCAGAGGACTATTTCCTGAGGTCCCAGGGGACTCCTTTATTCAAAGTGAAGTGTCTTCTCTGGATACACATTTGCCTCCTCTGCCATGTTTGATACATGGCCCTGATCAAGATCTTGTCACTGTTGGTGATACTCTATGGGCTGTGAGTTCCACTGACAGAGATAAATTAGTTTGAGGAGAACCTATCAAAATTTAGACATATTTTATAGAATGGTTACGCAAATTTACCCAATGTCACATGAAGCAAGAAACAAAGAAAAGTCTCAAACTTAATGGTTTAAAACCTTTTATAGAAAGTCTTCTCATACTCTGCACTATCCCTTAACACTCCTTTCCACCAATAAATAAAGCAAATGGATGAGGATATTGGTTTGTTCAAGATCTCAAGGCCATCAACAGAGCTTCCCTATGGTGCCTAACCCAAATGCCATCCTGCCATCAATTCCTCCTGAAGTCTCTTGCTTCACTGAAGTGGATTTTTGCTCTACATTTTTTAGTTACTTTGAAGGTGGAATTTGGGGAGGATAACAGTGCCTCTGACAGCCATGCCCCAGAGACTCACTGAAGCTTCTTCCTAATCCTTTCAGGTCCTCAATGAAGAGGTTAAAAGATCTAAATATTCTTTGTAATTTAGTTCTAATACAATATGTGGATGATATCTTGTTTTGTTCAGAGAAAGGAAAAGAAGAGAAGCCTATAAAAGATTCCATTTGCTTGTTCTAGCTATGGCAGAAAAGGGACATAAAGTTCCAAAAGATAAATTATAATTCTTCCAGAACACAGTCCATTATTTAGGGCATGACCGATCTCAAGAGGGAAAAACACTCTGTGATGGACAAAAGGCTATCCAAGCTTATCCTAGACCTGTCACAGAATGGCAGTTGAGAGAATTTCTGGTTTAACTGCACACTGCAGACAATGGGAGACAAATTTCTCTGAGACTGTGACACCTCTTTATTAATTGACTAAGTCTCCCATGAGAACACCTCTGCTCAGGGACCCTACACATAAACAGGCTCTGGAACCTGAAGAGGACTCTGAAGAGGGCTCCTCAACAGCCTCCTTCCCCAGGTATCCTTAATTACAAAAAGCCATTTCACCTCATTGTGCATGAGTGATCTAGATAAGCCCCTCGTTGGCCGGCAACCCTGTGAGCTTCCTAGGTAGAATCTGAAACTGTACCCCCTACACAGAGGGCAGGGAGAGGAGGATGAAAGAGGCAGGTACTCCGTGTTGGTAGATGACTTGTCTAATAAGCAAGGAGACTTACATAAAAGTCTTGTCTTGGGTGTAGCAAGACAAGTAGATCTCTGCACCTGTCTGCCATAATCTTAAAGGTTTATATTAAAGTCTTAACTGGGTTTAGTTATATATACTGTCCAGATGGTTTCAACACCACATCACTCTCTCAAGGCTATATCCTTTAAACAGTTCCTATTACGGAATGCAACCTGTGCAGCCACTATGGAAAACAGTATGGAAGTTCTTCAACAAATTAAAAATAGAATCGTCCTATGATCCAGTAATTCTACTACTGGGTATTTATCCAAAGAATTAAAAAACACGAATTCAAAAGGATACATGTGCCCCTATGTTTACTGCAGCATTATTTATAATAGCCAAGATACGGAAGCAGACCAAGGATCTACTGATAGATGCATATAAATTATATTATGGAATATTAATCATGAAAAGGAAGGAACTGTTGCTATTTGCAACAATATGAATCGATCATCTAGAAGGTATAATGTTAAGCAAAAGTCAAAGACAAATACCATATGATTTCACTTATATGTAGAATTTAAGAAACAAAACAAACAAATAAATAGACCCTTAACTACAGAGAACAGAGTGATTGTTATCAGAGGGTAGGTGGGTGGGGGGGGAATGTGTAAAATATATGAAGGGAATGGATGGCAGAACATACATTCCAAGGACAGAATAGGGGGCTCCTGGGCTCAGCTATGAGGTCAACTGACCGTTATGGCTCTTGATGACTTCCTTCAACATTCCATACCTTGTGGCCTTATCTTATATGACCCTCTTCTGCACTGGGCCTGGAGTGGTCAGCAAAGGATTTCAGGAGCATGGCTCCTTTGACAGCTATCTAGCTGCCATAGAAATAGTATAGGTACATGTAGAAGGAAAACAAAGATTTAGGTAATGATCCCAAAATAAGTAGCATTTTTTTTTTCCACCAAGAGCCCTGAACCATGGGGCTCTTAGTGACTTCTTAAGTCCCCAACCTAGGTGTCAAATCACTCAGGGTATTCAGTTGTGTCCTCATGTGATTTCATAAAGATGACCCATTATCAGATTCATCAGGTATGAACACGCAACATTTGGTTGATAACCCTTGCAACTGGTGCCTTTCTGTGAATCAGTAATACTGTTCAAGTTCCTTCTATTCTGGAGTATGGTTTATCTTATTAGAGACATTTTAGTGTTCGGTTAAGACAGGCTTTGTCAGCTTATTGACTTTAGGGCTTGCTGGCTGAATTTATAAGAGCTTCTCTTTGTGCTATATTGTCCTGCAGGCCAATGGAGGGGACAAACATTGTGGTCAGAAGACTGTACCAGTGGAAAACAGAATGTATCCATCTACTTTGAGGAGAGGGAGGTTGTGGCTTTAGTAACTTAACTCGGTTGTAATACCATGCACATTGGCTGGGGGAGGCAGCACTGCCAGGTATGAAGAGACAGAATGGGGGCAGGACCAGGACCCCCACTGTCTCCCTCTTTCAGTGATGCAAGTTCCATTACATGAACAGTGTATTTCAACAGGTCTGGTTTGTAGCAGGGTGATGGGATCTCTGTGGAGACTGAGTAGTTGCCCTCAGGGTATGAAGTAATTTACCATCTGGGAGGGATGTCCCATTGCAAATTCCACTAGATAATTCCTTTCCCAGGTGTGATGGTACTTGGTGTTCTCAGCAACCTCACACATTGACCCATGATGAGAGTTGGGGCAATGGCTGTTTTCCATGACTTCCATACCTTGTGGCACTGGGTGTTTCAACAGGGATCCCCATTCTGGCATATGGGGCAACAGGCCCTACTGGTTAATCACTGAAATGTTTTAAACCCTGGGACAGTACTGTAGTCCTCCCAGCCAAAGTGCTTTTACCTCTTAGTAATCTAACCAGCTGCTTTAATCTTCCATTTTTTCCTTTCTACTAACCCTGCTGATTGTGGATTAGAGGGGGAATGGGACCTCTATTCAATGTCATATTCTTTTGACTAGTCTCACACATGATATGTGACCTCCACTCACTGTCTATTTGATGAGGATATCTGTACATAGTACTCAGCTTCTTTAATCCCCTAATGGTTTGCTTGGGAACAGGGAAAACCTTGGTTTAGGATAAATGTAGTGTCCACCCAAACCTAGACATATTTAGAATCCTTACTTGGAGAGAGGGGACAAATATGAACAATTTGTCTACCCTTCCTGGTTGGGAACTTCAGTGGATATTTCCAGATTTCTTTGGCAGTGTCTTTAAACATTGATTAAAATACATAGGATGTGCTGTTACTGTGTTCACTGAGTCACTGTATCTTAAGGATAATCCATCACCCTTGTCAATAGGCCATGCCACCTGGGCAGTCAATCTGATGTTTCCACTGGTGGATCAGTTACAAGGCCTTATACCTGAGCTGGGCATCCACTTACATTTTCCAGTGGATGTCAACACTTTATGAACAGTAATGTGGAAAAGAGTTGAGAATTGTCTCACGCTTTTTGCAAGTGAAACCAAAAGTCTTTTCATCTATCCTGACTCCATGAAGATTTATTTATGATTATCAGTGCCTCAGTTTCTTATTGTCTAAACCATTGGGGTAATCCATTTAGGAAAGCCCAGCTGACAGAACAAAGGTTTGATGGCCAAGGCTCATGAGTGTTTACCAACCAAACCTCCCCAAGTTCAATCTACTAGTGGTTATGGTTCCTTTCTGTTTCTAGATATCTGTATACCAGACATTAGTGAGAACTTCCCTTTTTCCCTCCCTACAGGCCACAGGGGTCACTATAGGAACAGGGGTGTAAGTATTTGGAGGATCTACATGCTTTACATGTAGTAGCACCTCCATTTCTAGAGACAGTGGCCTGGTGGACAGAGTGCTCCTCTGCTGCAAATAAGCATGCCCCTTAATAAAAAAGGGAGTGGTTACTTGTTACTTGTTAAAATGTGTTTATTGTTACTGCTAATACTTCTTTCTGTTCTTGAATCAATAAACACACATGATAGAACAGGCTGCATTGCTTTAAAGAAAAAGCACTGGGCTCTGTAAGGCTGAACCTCATGCCCTATGGGATTTGTTCATTTGGCCTGAGTTGAGCAGTTGGGGTTTCTGGGGTACTGACCAGGGTTTTAGCTCCTATAAACTTGATGCTTTAATGTCTCCCCTGTTTGCATATACTTGATACTTCTTGCTCCGAACAACCCCATGATATACCTTTGTCACCTTGTCTTGGCCTCCTGTTTACTCCCTACCCCTACTCCCCGAACCTTCTCCTCCCAGGGATGTACTTTTCAAACACAAACCAATCAACCCACAGTCTACACCCCACCCTGCCAACAATGAATAAGGGTAATTTCTCCTTTCCTATGCTACCTTCAGAAACCATATAAAGGCTTAGACCCATACATCATCTCTCTGCACTTCTGGCTCTGTGGCCTGAGGCTTGGTGATTTCCCTATGTGGCCCCTTGCAGTGTGATGTGTACTTCTTGTACTGGGAACCAAGTATAATGAACTACCTTTTCCATAGCAGTCATCTCCCAGTCTGAGGCCTTGCTATACCTAAATAATAATATTTTTAAACACCTTGTTCTTAGACATTTTACAAGGACTATTAATTGTCCTTGGTTTTATTTTAGTGGTCACAATGCTGACTCGTTGTGTTCTACTCAGAGTAATAAGTGCTTCTGCACAGTCTAGCTCTTATTAGATGATGGCCATTATAATACAGCAACCAAAAGGTCAAGGAGGTCTTAAAATATGATTTGCTATGGAGATGGCTGGACACGTTTGAGCAACACAGCTCTGGATCCCCAGCCTCCCAGAACTGGTCAACCACTTGCAAGTGAGAGAATTGCCCAAGGGCGGGGGGAGAGAAACTGATTATATAAATGGACAATGGTTGGGCATTGGGGCAGCAATCAGCCCGAGTGTTCAGAACTTAATAAACAATTGTGTTCTGACTTATGACCAACCACGGAAAGCCAAACATGATACCCAAATAAACCACGAAGACACCCCATTTCTAACTGGCCAGCTTCCAGCCCTCCCTGAGGCCAACAATCTTTAACGAAACCATACCTGAAATCCTTCCCTTTTTCCCACAATAAAGCTTTCTTGCCTACCACCATCCTCCCCCAGCCCCACTGCCTGCCTTTAAGTCTCTGCCAAATGCAAGTGATGCCAAACTCCTGACTTTAGAAAGGAGAGATCTTATTTGAAGCGATTATTTCAAGGGGACTATTGTCATAGTGGGGCAAGGACCAGGGTTATAGGGGACAAAGAAGGATTGCCATGGGCTGAGCACTGGGACCTGAGGTATATGGTGGCCAGAGTCAGACACTAAGGTCTTCCTTCCATAGGGAGGACTGGACAAGGCTGGGAAAAGCCAGCGGTGCAGTGGGGTGAATGTGTGTCACCCCAACATCCACCTGCTCTCAGAGGGGTTGCATGGAGGGCTGTGTGCTGGCTCAGGCTGGAGGTGGGCAGAGTTCAGAGCCTGGGGAAAGGAAAGACTGCTAACCTGAGTTTGACTGAAGAGCACTTTGTTTAGATTGGTTAGTGCGTATGAAATAATTCAGTGGGGTCTGATGGGCCTGTGCTGGCTTCATCACAGGTAGATAGACAGTGTGGGTCTTACCTAAGTTATACAGGGAAGTGGTCCTTTGTAGTAATCCCTTTCCACAAAGGGTGGGAGATTTCTTACCTTCCATTTTTTTTTTTTTTTTTTTCCAGGAGTACTGGGCTCGTAAAGGTCAACATGGTCAGTGCTACATAGTGAGTTCTGGGTAAATCATCTCAGCTTGTTGTCCTTTTCTTTTACTTCCATAGTTAGGAGAGCTCAGGACCCAGGACATCACCTTGGCTTCTTCTTCACCCTCTGTTTCCAAGCCCTGTTTCCTGCCCCTCAATACTACTTCTGTCTTGGTTCACACACTCATTTTCCAGTAACCTCCTTAGAAACAATCTAGGGGATGCCTGGGTGGCTCAGAGGGTTAAAGCCTCTGCCTTTGGCTCAAGTGGTGATCCCAGGGTCCTGGGATCGAGTCCCGCATCAGGCTCTCTGCTTGGCGGGGAGCTGCTTCCCCACCCTCTGCCTGCCTCTCTGCCTGCTTATGATCTCTCTCTGTCAAATAAATAAATAAAATCCTTAAAAAAAAAACCTTAAAATCCATAATCTAGGAAGCTGGCATTTGAGGCTTTGTAAGTCACATGTGTTTTTATTCTTTGATAATTTTTGGTGGTTTCTATGAAGTAGAAGTCTAGATCAGATGTAATTTTCCTTTCAATTTTTCTATCTTTGTTCTTGGTCTTCTCACCTTCCGGAGGTGGCAGGTGAGATTCTAATGATATTTGAATAGATGGTCTTCCATACAACAGTGCAGTCCCTGAGAGGAAAAGGCTGATGGGACTCAGCCACTAGAAAGAGACCTTTCTCTGGTTTCTAATGCAATTAAATGATTCTTTTTGGATTTTTTTCTTTACCTTTATTAATTAAAAAAATTTTTTTTTATAAACATATAATGTATTTTTATCTCCAGAGGTACAGGTCTGTGAATCGCCAGGTTTACACACGTCACAGCACTCACCATAGCACATACCCTCCCCAATGTCCATAACCCACCACCCTCCCCTCCCCCAGCAACCCTCAGTTTGTTTTGTGAGATTAAGAGTCACTTATGGTTTGTCTCCCTTCCGATCCTAATCTTGTTTCATTTATTCTTTTCGTACCCCCCAAACCCCCCATGTTGCATCTCCACTTCCTCATATCAGGGAGATCATATGATAATTGTCTTTCTCTGACTGACTTAAAATTTAATGATTTTTTAAAAATTACAAAGTCATGATAAACATCATAGAACATTTAGAAACCATCAAAAGTAGGAGACAAAACACCAAAAATCTTGACATGGAGAAGGAAGGATGGTTTTCATTGCGCATACTTATTCCCTTTCTTCCTATCTATTGTTAAATGTTTGCCTCTGGAGATAATAGGTGTCCTGCTCTGCTTTAAAAACAGAAATAAAACAAAAAATTGAACTTTAAAAACTTTAAACTGAAGTTTTATGAAATCCAAATCATAAATGAATAGCTCAGAAAATTTTTACAAGCTGACCTCACCTTGTAAGCAGTCTTTAGGTCAGCATGCAGAATGTCTCCAGCCACCTGAAGCGCCTGTGTATGAGGTCCTCCATGCTGCTGTGTCCAACAGCATTACTGAGTCAGTGCAATGAGAAAGGTTTCAATTCTCCTGCAGAAGCAGGGCAATTGGCCAAGTAACTGATGAAATTTTGGCCATGTTGTTTTTTCTCTTTCTTCGTATTCTATTTTCACTCCTTTGTTGTTGTTCCAGATAAGGTGCTGTCAGCAGAACCTTCCTGGTTGACAGAAACATGATTTAATGGGGTTGGGTATAGCAGCAGCCAGCAGGCTTGTGAGTCTGTCCTCATAGGACAGGCAGGGCCTTGGCTCTGACTGGTCCTTGAAAGAGATTTGAGGTCAGCTTTTATGGTCAGAGCCACCTGGCATGTCTGTCTGCTTCTAGAATTCTGTTTCTCAGAAGCTTAGCCACTAGCTGTGCTTGGTTTTCCCTGTAGCTGAGCCCAGGGCCAGGAAGAATCCTGGGATAGGGTGTCTGGCTCTGGTCTTATGGCCCAAACCTCAATGGCAACAGAAGTAGATCTTGGAAGCTTTGGGGAGAGGGCAGTCAGTCAAATCCCACATTCCCTGACCACCTTGAACCATAGTATAGAAATAGCACCTCTCAGCTTGGCATAGGTAGATGTTCTGTAGCTGAGACTGCATAAAGTTCTTTTAAACATCACAGCAGAAGTGACTTCTGCACAGTGTCAAGTCTCCTCAAGGGTATCATATGAGCTAATAGGGCTTGGTGTCCAGTGACATATTCTACCTGGCACACAGGTTCTTTCACAAGCACACTTGAGCCCGAGTATGAACTGGGCAGGGAGAGGTCCCAGGGCATGTGCTTGAGGCCTTCCTCACGACAGAAGAGCAGGTAATATGAACAAGCTGAGCTGTCATTCTGTACCTAAAGGCTCTATCTGAAGGTGGAACCGATGGCCCAGCATGAATGATGTCAGCACCCCTAGCGACCAGGAGCCGACTTTACCCTGACAGCACCTCTAGGACGGCTGGCTAATCCTCTGCATATCTGCCCTACCTTTCAATCTTTTCCCATGGATCAGAGTGCTGGTGACACCTTGATAGTGCCCCCAAGTGCCCTCTGGAAGTGACCCGCACATTGTTGTTCTGAAAGCCAATGGCCCCTGGCCTGTCTGCCGGAAGATGCTTTCCCTCTCCCTGGGCATGCACAGGCAGGCCAGTAGCAGGCAGGAATGACTGTCATAGGAACTTCTTTATATGCCTTATTTTACTTTCTTGGTTGTAGATCTAAAGTTGGGGTCTGCATCTGACACATATTTGTGTCCCCCACAGTGGCTGGCATGTAGTCTCACAGAGGGTAGGTCTTCAGTAAATGCTGACACACAAACATGAATGTGATTATTTGGGAATTGCTCTTAAATCATCAAATCCCAAGACATCAGTGCATTTCCTTATCTGCTTTTCCAGACCCTAGAGGCATAATAAAATTAGTCAGAGGGGCAGAGTTCATGCTTTCCCCAGCTGATGGGAGCATAGCATACACTTTAAGCATCTGACTCAGAGCCAAAAATGTTAACCTCTAATTAACTTATATCCTCCTGACACCTATAATGTTAGGATTATGCTAATCCATGAGGTTATTAATCATGTCTAATTATTCAATTAAGGAAGAGCAAATACCAGTGGAGATGCAAGCTTGTGAATGATTTAATAGAAAAGTCCAGTTTGACAAGCCTGGAGCCTGCTGCTTGGTGGTAAGAAAGAGGATTTCCAGGCACCAAGTGGCTTTCAGGGAGAAGTGAGGCATGGCACCCAGTCTCCCTGGAGATCAGATTCTGTTTGTGGGCTCAGAGCTTGTCCTGCCAGAAAGCATACATCTATCTTTCTTCCTTAGAGCTGAGGGAACTTCTAGCTCCCAACACAGACCTCTGCCCATGGCTGGGTGGGCCTGCTGTGGCCTCTTAGCAAATGGTGACCTATTTAATACATATCAACTCAACATAGGTCTTAAATGTTGTCTGGGTTGTGGGTATGATATTTGGGCCATCATGTCCTGGAGAAAAATGTGGACTCCACATTAATTTGGTAAACAGAAGGTGATGTGGCTTTTCACCTGGGTGCTTGAGTCCAGAGGTACATAGACTTTTCAGTGGGCCTTGGTAACAGGGGATAGTTCTGGATCCCCAGAGTCCATGTGCTGTCTTCCCTAAGTCAGATCAGGACACATGCCTATTCCCTCTGCCATCCCCCAGTAATGATGCTCACAGATCCCTCCTGTCTCCTATTCTTGGAAAGCAGGACCATTGGAACACTGCAGGTGAATGTGGGATCCAAGCCCAGCAAAGATTTTCCCCACATCAAACCTTCACTCTTAGGGTGGCATGTTGGAATGCTCTGAATCCAGATGTCATATATACAGCAGAAGGATTGGTAGACTTTTCCTTTAACATTGATTTAATGGCCATGCCCTTTCTGAAAGACCCACCCCCTCCGTTGTTAACTAATTAACTGCTCTTTTGTTGTGTAAGAGTACCCCTCCTCCCCTTGCAGTGAAAAGACCCTTCCCCCAGGGTTGAATTCAATGTAACTGCTCTTTTGCCTTTCTGTAACTGCTTGGCTTTTAGGGCATGACACTTGTCTCCTGTTTGAACAAGATACCCTCTCCTAATAGCCGGGGCATGGTCACGTAGGCAAGGGGGCTGCATGGTCATGTAGGTCACGTAGACAGGGGGCTGCATAGTCAGGTAGGCAGGCTTTCTTTCTGCTGAGTAATAAGGTCAAACTTCCCCTCTTTGTTTCCCCTTCCTGCCTTTCTATTCGCGCAAGGGGGTCTTCCAAAGCCAAACTGCTAACACCAAGTATGCCTTTTTTCAAATGTTCAAATTGTCAGCCAATCGGCCCCGTCCCATCCGGGACTTGTTTGTACCTGTCTATAAAAATCTTGCACCACCCCAGCCAGGTGTGCTCAGCTAGCAGGAGCTGCTGACCACCCGCAGGCGCGCGCTGACCACCCGCAGGTGCCTGCACCTGCGTAACAATAAAGAACCTCTTGCTGTTTGCATCCTGTGGTAGTGTTGAATTCTTGGGTAAGGGGATTGGGGTCTTTCATTTCCACACGTGGACTGTAGCCAAAGACTGCAGTGGTCTTGGTAGGGTGTCCTGTGGGAACAACGCAGAGAACATCAATAAAAAAAATTGAAATCAATTATTTTTCATGAATTTCAAAGTAACAGCTTCTTCCCTAATCTTGGTGATGCTTGTCATCTGGGTATATCATTTTATCAGAAAGAAAAGTACCTTTGAACAGCCAGAGCAGTTTTAAATATAATTTGAATTTTGGGAGGAATCACCATTTTTTTTTCTTTCTCACCAGTTTTTGTTTTCAAGATATACAAGCTAAAATTTGTTGATTCGAATTTTGTGTGCCTTCTTACAAAAGAAGTTAATGCCCATTTTATCAAATCAGAGGGTGAAACATTATTCAAATTACAGACAATCCTCATCTTTATCAAAATACATATTTACTACTTTCTTATTTTCATTAACAAAAATTATATGCAATCATCGTACCCTTAGGTTTTTAGTACTTTTACCTTCTTTTTTCTTAACTATAAGACAAACTTTTGTCATTATGTCTCATAATGTTGACAAAGCCATTTGTGATTTTAATAATATGTTCTTAATTCTTCCCAAAAGCTTTTATCATATATTTTATGAATGATTTTTTCCTACATATGATATTCTACTATAACAAGTTCAATAATGAGAAACAGCATTTGGACTTATTTTTACAATCTGTTATAACATAAATATGGGATTGACTACATTATTTTTAAGCATTCTTTGTTTTTTAATGCACTTTAAAGTATTACACATTATACTTTAAAATATGCATTCATTTTTATTGTGATAAGATATGCATAACACAAAATGTACCATCTTAAGCATTTTTTTAAGATTTTATTTATTTATTTTGAGAGAGAATGAGATAGAGAAAGAGAGAGATTGAGCACAATTCGGGGAAGGGGCATAGGAGGGAGAAGAAGAGGGAGAAGCAGACTCCCTACTGAGAAGGGAGCCCAATGTGAGAGTGGATCCCAGGACTTCAAGATCATGACCTGATACAAAGGCAGACACTTAACCAACTGGGCCACCTAGGCACCCCATCTTAAACCTTTTTTTTTTTTTTTTTGTCTAAAGAATTAGATTATTTAAATGAAATGGAAATATAGTTTAAGGCAGCAGCTTATTCTTTTTTTAAAAAAAATTTCTTTTCAGTGTTACAGAATTCATTGTTTATGCACTACACCCAGTACTCCATGCAATAGTGCCCTCCATAATACCCACCACCAGGCTCACCAAACCTCCCACCCTCTTCCCCTCCCAAACCCTCAGATTGTTTCTCAGAGTCCACGGTCTCTCATGGTTTGTCTCCCCCTCCAATTTCCCCTAACTTCCTTATCCTCTCCTGCTCCCCATGTCCTCCGTGTTATTACTTATGCTCTAAAAATAAATGAAACCATATGATAATTGACTCTCTCTGCTTGACTTACTTCACTCAGCATAATCTCCTCCAGTCCCATCCATGTTGATACAAAAGTTGGGTATTCATCCTTTCTGATGGAGGCATAATACTCCATAGTGTATATGGACCACATATTCTTTATCCATTTGTCTGTTGAATCTGTTGAAGGGCATCTTGGTTCTTTCCACAGTTTCGCAACTGTGGCCATCGCTGCTATGAACATTTTTTTTAAAGTGCACAATTCAGTGGCATTAAATCCATTACACTGTTGTGCAGCTAAAATCACTGTCCATCCCCTAACTCTTTTCATCTTATAAAACTTAAACTCGGTTGAGTTTCTGTTCCCCCTCCTCCCAACCCCTGGAGACCAACCTTTTACTTCTGTCTTTTGCAAATTTGACTGCTCCAAGTACCTCATAAAGGAAGAATCACACAATATCAATCTTTTTGTGATGGATTTATTTCATTTACTCATTAATGCTGTAGCATATCA
This sequence comes from Mustela nivalis, assembly GCF_964662115.1. Lineage (NCBI taxonomy): Eukaryota > Metazoa > Chordata > Mammalia > Carnivora > Mustelidae > Mustela > Mustela nivalis. Next base: position 96,463,770 of record NC_139027.1, read on the forward strand.
GAGTTTGCTTCCTTTTGAAGGCTGAATCATTTTCCATTGTATGGATATGCCACAGTTTGCTTACCCATTCATCTATTAGTGGACTTCTACATTTTAATTATTGTGAATAATGTGGATAAGAACGGGTGGGTGTACAGGTATCTCTTAGAGAGTTTGCTTTCAATATGGGAAGGGATCTAGAAGGGCAGTTTCTGGGTCATATAGTAATTGTATTTTCATTTTTTGAGGACTCTCTCTACTGTTTTTGACAGTGGCTGTCCATTTGGAATTCTGGCCAGCAGTATCAATTCCCATTTTTCCACATCCTGGCCAACACTTGTTTTCTGTTTTTTGATTTTTTGATTTTGGTGTTTTTTTTTTTTTAATTTTTTTAAAGTAACCATTCTAATGAGTATGTGATGGTATCTCACTGTAGTTTTGATTTGAAGTCCCATGATGACCCTGGATGTTGAACATCTTTTCATGTGCTTTTTGGCCATTTGTGTGTCTTCTTTGGAGACATGTCTATTCAATGTCTATTACCCATTTTTTAATTGGGCTGTTTTTGTGGTTGTTATTTCAGAGTTTTTATTCTCTACATTTTGGATACTGATTTTTTGTTAGTTTAAGGGATTATATCCTTTATTGGATTAAGATGATAATAATTTTAATCTTGATCACATTTAGTAATATTTCTTACAAGGTGCATATCACAGTTTATTCATCAGTGATTTTTTTAAAATTTTTTATTTTTTATAAACATTTATTTTTATCCCCAGGGGTACAGGTCTGTGAATCATCAGTGATTTTTATACTGTTTATTGAAAGACACATCCACGATTTCTTTGAGGTGAGAAGTGGCATATGCCTTCAGCCTTGCAGGAATACCCATTTGGCAGTCGACTTGAGCCAGCTGAAGCTGCCACGCTCATCTTCCTAAGCACAGCGTTAGTGGCTCTCCATCATTTCAGCTGGCTGACCCTCAGCCTCAAGGTCTGGATGAAAATATATTTAAAGCATATGATAAAATAAGACCTAATTCTTTCTCTTCATCAGTTGAACCCAGTGCATCTGAATGAAAGCTGACAGGCATGTCCAATGGTCCTCTGCGAGTCATGCAATGGGGTCTTTGTGCAATGTCCCAGACACTGAGTAGTCATGATCTGCACAACTTGGTACCAAAAACCTTTCTAAGTCAGGCGGTTTCTAATTATTGGCTTTCAGTAAAATCAAAAGGAGATCTAATCGCTATAACTAAGAAGGAGTCCTAGGTACTGAATAACACTTGTTGGTGTAGCAAAATCCTCACCTACTCTCAGATGTGAACAAAGTTTCTCTATGTCTACAGGTAGAAAACAAAAACACAAAAACCAAAGAGCACAATAAAATCAAAGCTAAGTCTGTCTTGTTGATTCTAGAAGTAAGCAAATTTCATCCATGTTTTTGCAAAGACAAATTATAGGGCCCTGACAAAATGAATTTGTTTTGTATGAAACATAGGAAGAGGAGATCCAGTAACTTCTGGATAGGTGGTTAAGACACGCTGTCCCTCCCTTTTCTCTCCTGACCTAGGGGACAGATCATCAGGATACAGAACAACTCCAAAATCATCTCCTTGAGAAAAGCATTCCCATATAATTTCACTTATGTATAATAATTTACTAACAACTCTATTCTTTTTTTTTCACCTTTATTATTTACTTTATTATTATTAACTGTGTGGCCCTTGGCAATCTATTTTACCTCTGTGACCCTCATAACAACTCTATTCTATTATCTTGATTTGATCAATTATGTGTCAAGAATAATTGTAATGATAATTCGATCTAGAAAAAACATTTTAAACACCTAAGGCCTTTAATTCATAAGAAATTTCAATTCATATACATGTTTCTGTTGCAGAATTTTATAAGGATGATAATAAAGCACTTTCAAGCATAAATTTTATGACATTAGAATAAAATTCTATGAGGGAAGTGGGGTGAAGCTATGCTCAAGAAGAAAAAAAGAAGTAGTAAGATTTCTGACTCCTAAAGTGGATGCTACCTATCTTATTTTTGTTGCTGTTCATGTATTAAAAAAAATGGATAATGGTGGGTTTTAACTTTCCCTGGTAGGTTTTTGCTGTTGTTATTCTATTGCACAAATTCTAAAGTAAGACCTAAACGTTTTATTTTGAAGCAACAGTATTTATAGTATATAAGAAATTATATATTTGTGTTCAAAAGTTAGGTGGTACCTTAAAAATATGTGAGGGGAACTTCACACTTGTGTTAAATTTTGTTTAGTGAGTGCAGTGGTGGGAGAGCTGCTGAGGCAAAGAGATTGGGCAGGACCCACTATGTCCATCTATTTAGGTAGGGTGGAATGACTGAGTGAAGAGAAGTGGATGCAGTGAGCCTGTGGGTGGGGAGGCATCTAATCATAAAGGCCTTGGGTGAGAAGCCAAGGATTCTGCTGTTTAAATGGGATATTTAAGTGGCAGGCTAGTGATGGTGAGGGCCATCTTAGAAAGTTTGCTTCATGCTGTGATAATGCAATCTGGCATATAGAGAGGGTAGAGGGACAGAGCAGGAATGTGAAGATTTAGGATCTGAGAAATGAGAAAGGCAGAAATTAGGCAGGGTGGCAGCAGGGAAGAAGAGAGGTGGGAGGACACATATTTGGCAAGTAGAAATAACAGGTGTTTGTGACTCAGGAATGGGATGCAGATAAAGGAAGGGGAGGATTCAGTCTCAGGTTTCTGACTGATTCTCTGGGAACAAATACTGTCAAGGATATTAGAAGCAACCTCAGGTCATTAGATGATAACTCAAACTTCTTTAGGCTTAAAGAAAAACAAAGTCTCATTCCTGTTACTATTATTTTTCCTAAGGTGAAAAAAAAGTGTGCTCTTTAGTCTCTCAACTGGATCTCAGTTATGGAATCAGGGGGAGAAGTCTGGAATTGTGCTCCTCTCTGGATAGGTGTGCATTGTGTCATTGCATTTTGACTGTCAAAAGAATAATAAAATTCTGTCTTATTTTAAAGATGAGGAAACTGAGACACAGAGGGAGAAACTGATGGACAAATGTAATAACTGGTGACTTGGTGATGCCTTGGTAAGGAGTGAAATGCATAATAGTTTATACTCTGTGGGTAAAGGATAAAAATAAGTGCTTTTTCTGCTATCTCTAGTGGTGAAGGAAGGTTTCAAGGATCAAACTTTTCAGTTAAAAGGCAGAAATTGGAAGAATAGATCAAGAAGCACGATGCAACCCTATGAGAACTAAGAGACACACTCAAGATTCAAAGATATGAATAGGTTGAAAATAAAAGTATGTGAAAAGATAATCCATGCAAATAGTGACCTAAAAAAAGCTGGAGTGGCTATACTAATATCAGACCAATTGATTTTTCAAATAGATTTATTTGAGGGAGAGGGGATGAGGGAGTGCATGCAAGAGTGGGGGAAAGGACAGAGGGAGAGAATCTTCAAGCAGACTCCCAGCTGAGTACAGAGCCTGATGCGAGGCTTGATCCCATGACCCACAGGAGATCATGGTCTGAACTAAAACCGTGAGTCAGAGGCTCAACCAGCTGAGCAAACCAGGTGCCTCCAGGAAAATGGAATTTAAAACAAGAAAAGATGACTAGAGACAAAAGATATTTTTATAATGATAAAGTAGAAAATCCATCAAAAAGCTATAACAATTATAAATACAGCAAGATTTCCAAAACATATGAAGCAAAACTGACAGAAAGAGAGAAATAGACAATTCAAAATAATAGTTGGAAATGCTAGTACCCCATTTTCTTTGATGAACAGAACAATTAGGCAGAAGATCAGCAAATAGTAGAAGACTCCCAACACTACCAAAGCTGATACCTAATAAGGCAGTCTAACAACAGAAAACATTCTTCCCAATCACACATTAAAATTTCTTCAGGATGAATAATATATTAGCCACAAAATAAGTCTTAATAAATTTAAGAGGATTGAAATCATACAAAGTATGTTCTCTGAGCACAATAGAATTAAGTTAGAAGTTAATACCAGAAGTTATTTTGAAAAATTCATACATATGGAAACTAAAAAATATACTCCTAATTGATCAGTAGGTCAAAAAGAAATCACAAGAAATTGGAAAATATTTTGAGATAAATGAAAATGAAAACACAACATATCAGAAATTATGGGATAAAGTGAAAGCATTGCTCAGAGGGAAATTTATAGCTGTAAATGTCTACATAAAAAAGAAAAAATATCTGAAGTCTGCAGCCTAGCTATCTACCTTAAATTAGATAAAGAAGAGCACTAAACACAAAGCAACAGTAGGAAATAAATAATACAGATAGAGTGGAAATAAATAAATTAGGGAGCAGAAAAATAGCAGAAAAAATATACAAAACTAAAAAATGGTTCTTTGAAAAGATTAGCAAAATTGAAAAAGATGTAGTGAGACTGATTAATGATGAAAGAGAGTGGACTCAAATTATTAAATCAGAAATGAAAAGAAGGATATTACTATGTATTACACAGAAGTAAAATAGATTATAAGGGAATACTATGAATGATTGAGTGCCAACATTTAGATTATCTATATAAAATGGACAAACTGCTAGAAAGATAAACTACCAAAACAGACTCAAGAATAAATAGGAAATCCATAGATTTGTGACATGTAATGAGATTAAGTAAGCAATAAAAAAAAAAAAGCTTCCCAAAAAAAGAAACCCAGAACCAGGTGGATTCACTAATAAATGTTACTAAAATTTAAAGATTAATTAACACCAATTCTTCACAAACTCTTCCAAAAAGTAAAGGAGGAGAAAAGACTTTTCAACTCATTTCAGGAATCCAGTATTATCCTGATACCAAAGCCAAATCTATCACAAGAAAATAAAACTCTACATCAATTTTTCTTTTTTTTTAAATTTATTTATTTATTTTTATTTTTTGATGTTTTAATTTTTAATTTATTAATTTTTTATTTTTTATAAACATATATTTTTATCCCCAGGGGTACAGGTCTGTGAATCACCAGGTTTACACACTTCACAGCACTCACCAATTGCATTCAGTTAGCCACTGTTTAGTACATCATTAGTTTTTGATGTCGTTTTCAATGATTCATCAGTTATACCAATTTTTCTTATGAAGACAGATACAAAATATCCTCAACAAAATACTAGCAATACTAGCAAAATACTATTAAATTACAAACTAGCTATGTGTAAAACTTACCATTCACCATGTCATATTTGTCCAAGGAATGCCAGGTTGGTTCAGTATACAAAAATCAATCAATCAATGTAACACATTCTAATATTGATAGAATAAAGGGTAGAAATCACATAATCATCTCAATAGATACAAAGTCTTGACAAAATCCAAAACCCTTTTATGATAGAAAACACTAAAGAAACTAGAGATGGAAGGGAATTTCCTTAAGTTAATAAGAAGCATCTGTGAAAAACCCTTAGCCAATTCATACCTGAAGGCAAAGGATAGAACTTCCCCCTGAGATCAAGGATAAAACAAGGATGTTGCCTTTCAACACTTATTCTCAACATTGTAATAGAGGTTCTATCCAAGTCAGTTAGGCCAGGAAAAGAAGTAAAAGACATGTAGACTGGAAAAAAAGAAGTAAAAGTACATGTATTTGCAGCTCACATGATCTTTTACAAAGAAAATCTTAAAGAATACACAAATAAACTATTAGAGCTAATGAAGGACTTCAGTAAAGTTGCAGGATACAAAATCAATGTACAAAATCAGTTGTATTTCCACACATTATCAATAAACAATCTGAAAATAAAGTTAAGTAAACAATTTCATTTGTGAAACCACCAAAACTAATAAAATGTTCAGGAATAAATTTGACCAAAGAAGTATAAGGCTTGTATGCTGAAAACTACAAAAAAAAAAAAAATGTTAAAAGGACTTAAAAGAACCCCTAAGTAAATGAAAAGCTATCCCATACTAATGGGTTGGATAATTTGTTAAGATGGCAATACTCTCCAAATTGATTTGCAGATTCTATGCCTGTCTTATCAAAATTACTTTTCCCCCAAAATGGGCAAGCTGATCTAAAATATTTATGAAAATGAGACATAGAAAAGTTAAAACAGTCTTTAAAAAGAACAAAATTAGAACACCCACATTCTCTTGACTCAAACTTACTACAAGCATATGGTAATCAAGACAATGTGGTACTGAGTGGGAGACAAGATGGCGGGGAAGTAGGAGGAGACGCCGTTTCAACCTGTACCCCAAAGTGAGTTGATTACCTACCAAAGAAATCCAATCACCCATGAAATCAGCCTGAGATCAGAATTATACATGTCTGGATCTCTACAGGGGCAGAAGACACCAATGGACAGGTAAAGCAGAGTGGGAACGTCGGACTGATATTGGAAGATAAACAAACGTGGGAGGCAGCCACCAGAGGGGACCTTTTGGAAAGTAACACCCCTAATACAAGAGTGCCCTGCATCTTGGGACCAGCATTAACTTGGAGACTGGTTGAAAGCACTCCAAAAGAGCAAAGGATTGTGGGGGGGGCGGGGATTGTGGGAATCGGGTGGGCTAGGGACAGGGGCTTAAGTCCCTGGACCCCAAGACAGCCTCCCCTGGCACTGAGCCCGAGAGAGTGCTGTGGAGAAACCAGGTCTTGGTCCCTAAGCTGCCAGCGTGCCCGAGAACGTGGGGTCCAGCTTCTGGGAGGGGCTGGGAGCCTCACCAGCTAGCAGAACGCCAAGCCATGCTACACAGCCTGAGATGCACACGCCCCTCACCCTCCCCTGAGAGAGGTGCACGAAGGCCCAAGCCAGCGCTCTTAAACCTGTGCCATTGTTTCAGAGCCTGAGACGCAACCGAAACTCTCCCCTGAGAGAGGTGCGAGAAGACCCAGACTGGTGCTCTCAGACTGCGCCCTGCTCTCAGAGCCTGAGACGCGGGTACAACCGACAGCCTCCCCTGAGAGATGTGCGCTCGAGCCCAGCGCTCTTAGACCCGGAAAGACCAGGCACTCCCAGCCCAGGCCAGCAGGAAAATCTCAGTTTGCAATTGCTGCTTGGAACCTCTCTGGCAGTCTGGAGCTGCCCAGACAGCTGCCCCTGCTGTGGTTTTGGGTACAAGCGGATGATCCTGCATCCCCAGGGACCGCGACCCAGAACCTGCTCTGCCAGTGGACAAGAGGGAATTGAATTTATATGGACTCTGCAACACCCACAGGGGACCAGACTGAGGCTTCTGTATGAGAGGGGGGTCAGGGTGCAGTTTGCTTTCCTCTAAACCTACAAAAACCATCAAAAGCGGTCAAGGCAAGAGAACAACAACAAAAAAAGTGAACAAACATAAAAACCTCCAGAGAACAAAAGCCTGAAAAAAACCAGTTTCCTCAGAGCCCACCCCCTTGAGGGGGGCAGGAGGACTTAACTCAAGGAAAATCATTGACTGAAAACCCATGTGTCAGGCCCCTCCCCCAGAAAACCAACCAGGAAAGAAAGAAAGAAAAAAGACTACAAGAGAACAACCACCACTACATCATAGGACAACTTTTATTTTTAACTCGTTCCCACTATTCTGGTTCATTTTTTTTTAATATAGATAATTTTTTAACCTATTTACCATCACAATGAGATGTCCAATACATCAAATTCCATAATAACCTTCTAACCTGAACTTTTGATACATACACCTGTGTTTTTCTTTTGCATATCTATTTTTTAAAAATTTTTCCCCTAAATTTTAGTTTAGTTTAGTCTTGTTTATTCCTTTTTTTAATTTTTATTTTCTAATATTCATATAGAGTTAAACTTCAAGATACTCCCCTTTCCCCAATCAATGCTATCCCTATAGGTAAACCAATTTTTAATCCCCCTTTATCTTAGGAAAGTTGAGTCCTTTAACAAAGATACCAAGATATATCCAGGAAGAATCAAAACAACCTCCCTTGCCCACACTGAGAATTTATAACCACTCTCCCATCTTTTTCTTCCGTCAGTGTTTCTGTGTTTTTGTGTTTGTCCTGATAGTATATAAATCTTATACTTGGGATTCTTTTTGATGAGGTTCTTCCTTTATTTGCTTAAATATATTTTTTTCTCTTGTCATATACTTTTATCAGTCTTTTTGTTTGTCTGTTTTTGTTTGTATACTTCATCAATCTTACCTTGGGGCCCATTTGGGCTGAACCTTATCTTTTATCTTCCTTTTTTTTCCTGTCTCTCTCTCTCTCTCTTTTTCTTTTTCTTTTCTTTTTTCTCTCATTTGGGTGGGAGCCCTGATTGCTCAGAAGCGTTCCAGGATGCACCTTGACTGCACCACGGTCGATACATCCAGATACATCCGTTCAGTCATCTCTCACCAATAATGACTAGGAGGAGGAATGGCCAACAGAAGAAAAATACAGAGAATGGGCTTTCTGCAACAGAGCTAACGATTATCAACATAGACAATATGTCGGAAAGAGAATTCAGACTAACAATTATCCAGGCAATAGCTAGGTTGGAGAAAGCCACGGATGACCAAATGGAATTGATTAGGGCAGAACTGAAAGCAACCAGGGATGAAGTTCACAATGCTCTCAATGAGTTTCTATCTAATCTAAATTCTTTAAAAGCTAGGGTAACTGAGACAGAAGATAGAATTAGTGATCTGGAGGACAAACAGATAGAGAGAAAGGATCAGGAGGAAACCTGGAACAAACAGCTTAGAAGCCACGAAAACAGAATCAGGGAAATAAATGATGCCATGAAGCGTTCCAAAGTCAGAATTATTGGAATCCCTGAAGGGGAGGAGAAAGAAAGAAGTCTAGAAGATACAGTGGAACAAGATCTTCATGAAAATTTTCCCAATCTTGCAAATGGAAACAGCATTCATGTACTAGAAGCCGAATGATCTCCACCTAAGATTAGAGAGTCCAAAAAAAATCAAGTCACCTCATAGTCAAATTGAGGAATCATAATTGTAGATACAATCTCTTGAAAGCTGCTAGGACAAAGAGGATCCTTACTTACAGAGGAAAGCCCATCAGAATAACGTCAGACCTGTCCACAGAGACCTGGCAAGCCAGAAAGGGCTGGCAAGATATATTCAGGACACTAAATGAGAAGAACATGCAGCCAAGAATACTTTATCCAGCAAGCCTGACATTCAAAACGGATGGAGAGATAAAGAGTTTCCATGACCGTCAAGGCTTAAAAGACTATGCAACCACCAAGCTGACACTGCAGGAAATATTAAGGGGGGTTCTATAAAAGAGGAAAAATCCTAAGAAAAGCACTGAACAGAAATATAGAGACAATCTACGGAAAGAAAGACTTCAAGGGTAACACTATGTCAATAAAAACATATCTATCAATAATCACTCTCAATGTGAATGGCCTAAATGCGCCCATAAAATGGCACTTGGTTGCAGATTGGATAAAATGACAGGACCCATCGAAATGTTGTCTACAAGAGACCCATTTTGAACCTAAAGATACACCCAGACTGAAAGTGAAGGGATGGAGAAACATCTTTCATGCCATTGGGCCTCAAAAGCAGGCTGGGATAGCTATTCTCATATCAGATAAATTAGATTTTAAACTAAAGACTGTAGTCAGAGATCCAGAAGGACACTACATCATTCCTAAAGGGACTATCCACCAAGATGATCTAACAATTGTAAATATCTATGCCCCCAATATGGGAGCAGCCAATTACATAAGGAAACTGTTAATCAAGAGAAAGAGTCATATTGACATGAATACAATCATATATTCATGTATCCAGGAGATCTTAACACGCCTCTCTCAGAAATAGACAGATCATTGAAGCAGAAAACCAATAAAGAAACAAGAGCATTGAATGACACATTGGACCAGATGGACCTCATAAATATATACAGAACATTCCACTCTAAAACAACAGAATACTCATTCTTCTCAAGTGCACATGGAACCTTCTCCAGAAGAGACCAAATACTGGGTCACAAATCAGGACTCAAATGATACCAAAAGACTGAGATTATTCCCTGCATATTCTCAAATCACAATGCTTTGAAACTGGAGCTCAATCACAAGGAAAAGTTCAGAAGGAACTCAAACACCTGGAAGCTAAAAACCACCTTGCTTAAGAATGCTTGGATCAACCAGGAGATCAAAGAAGAACTTAAACAATTCATGGAAACCAATGAGAATGAAGATACTTCAGTCCCAAACCTATGGGATACAGCAAAGGCGGTCCTAAGAATCTCTCAAAAACAAACAAACAAACAAACAAACAAAAAATCCTGAAATATCTGGAATACACCAGCTGTCTCTACACCTTAAAGAACCGGAGAATCAACAAATCAAACCAACAACACACGTAAGAAGGGAAATAATCAAGATTAGAGCAGAGATCAATAAGGTAGAAACCAAAGAAACAGTAGAACATATCAATGAAACTAGAAATTGGTTTTTTGAAAGAATCAATAAGATTGATAAACCATTGGCCACGCTAACCCAAAAGAAAAGAGTGAAAGCCCAAATTCATAAAATTATGAATGAAAAGGGAGAGATCACAACTAACACCAAGAAAGTAGAAACAATCATCAGAAGTTATTATCAACAGCTATATGCCAATAAGCTAAGCAACCTAGATGAAATGGATTCATTCCTGGCAAACTATAAACTCCCAAAATTAAACCAGGAAGAAATTGACAACCTGAATAGATTGATATCTAGTAACGAGATTGAAGCAGTGATCAAAAACCTCCCAAAAAAACAAGAGCCCAGGACCTGATGGATTCCCTGGATCCATCTTTCAAAGAAGAAATAACACTTATTCTCCTGAAGCTGTTTCAAAGAATTGAAAGCAGAAGGAAAACTTCCAGACTCTTTCTATGAAGCCAGCATTACCCTGATCCCCAAACCAGGAAAAGATCCTACCAAAAAGGAGAATTTTAGACCAATATCACTGATGAATATGGATGCTAAGATTCTCAACAATATCCTAGCAAACAGGATCCAACAACACATTAAAAAGATTATCCACCATGACCAGGTGGGATTCATCCCTGGTCTACAAGGATGGTTCAACATTCGCAAATCAATCAATGTGATAGAACAAATTAATATGAGAAGAGAGAAGAACCACATGGTCCTCTCAATTGATGAAGAAAAAGCATTTGACAAAATCCAGCATCCATTCCTGATTCAAACACTTCAAAGTATAGATAGAGGGAACATTCCTGAACTTCATAAAATCTATCTATGGAAGATTCACAGCAAATATCACCCTCAATGGGAAAAAGCTTGCAGCATTCCCTTTGATATCAGGAACACGACGAGGATGCCCACTTTCACCACTCTTGTTCAACATAGTATTAGAAGTCCTAGCAACAGCAATCAGACAACAAAGAGAAATAAAAGGTATCCAAATTGGCAATGAAGAAGTCAAACTCTTCTCTCTTCGCAGATGACATGATTCCGTATATGGAAAACCCAAAAGACTCCACCCCCAAACTACTAGAACTCATACAGCAATTCAGCAACGTGGCAGGATACAAAGTCAATGTACAGAAATCAGTGGCTTTCTTATACACTAACAATGAAAATACAGAAAGGGAAATTAGAGAATCGATTCCATTTACTATAGCACCAAGAACCATAAGATACCTGGGAATAAACCTAACCAAAGAGGTAAAGGAACTGTACTCAAGGAACTACAGAACACTCATGAAAGAAATTGAAGAAGACACAAAAAAATGGAATACCATTCCATGCTCTTGGATTGGAAGAATAAGCAATGTTAAAATGTCCATACAGCCTAGATCAATCTATACCTTTAATGCCATTCCAATCAAAATTCCACTGGTATTTTTCAAAGAGCTGGAGCAAATAATCCAAAAATTTGTATGGAATCAGAAGAGACCCTGAATCGCTAAGGAAATGTTGAAAGACAAATATACACCTGGGGGCATCACGTTACCTGATTTCAACTTTTACTACAAAGCTGTGATCACCAAGACAGCATGGTACTGGCATAAAAACAGACACATAGACCAGTGGAACAGAGTACAGAGCCCAGATATGGACCCTCAACTCTATGGTCAAATAATCTTTGACAAAACAGGAAAAAATATACAGTGGAAAAAAGACAGTCTCTTCAATAAATGGTGTTGGGAAAACTGAACAGCTATATATAGAAGAATGAAACAAGGTCATAGTTTTTAGATATTACATAACAATCATAAAAAAATCAAAGAAAAAACTGGACTTTATAAAAATTAAGAATTATGAGCATCAAAGGACACTATCTAGAAAGTGGAAAGACAACTCAGAAAGTGGGAGAAAATATTTGCAAATTATATATCTGATAAGAATCTATTATCTGGAATATAATAAGAGCAAGTAAAAAGACAACAATTGACCAGAAAAAGGCAGAGGACTTAAATAGCCATTTCTCCAAAGAAGATCTACAAATGGCCAACAAACACATGCAAAGGTACTCACTGTCATTAGTCAGCAGGGAAATGCAAATCAAAAGCAGGATGAGATACGACTTCCTATACCTGAAAATGACTATTATCAGAAAGGCAGTCAATAACAAATATTCAAATAACAAATAACAAAGATGTAGGGAAATTGGAACTTGTACACTGCTGATGGGAATATAAAATGGTGAGACTGCTATGAAAGATAGTTTGGCAGTTCCTGAAAAAGTTATACACAGAGTTACCTATGATCCAGGAGTTTCAGTTGAAGGTGTGTATCCAAGAGATTTGAAAACACATATTCCCCAAATACCTTGTAAACAAATGTTTATAACAGCATTATTCACAATAGCAAAATGGTAGAAAAAGCCCAAATGACCATCAAGTGATAATGGATAAATGGAATATGGTATGTCCATGCAATGAAATATTATTTAGCTGTAAAAAGGAAAAAGGTACTGATATGTGTTACCATGGATGAACTTTGAAAATAATATGTCTGATACAAAGGCCACTATTGCATTACCATGCCATTATGGAAAACCCATGATACCTATGGCATTTATATGAAATGTCCACAATAGGCAAATCCATAGAGACATAAATTAGGTGAGTAGTTGCCAGAGACTGGGGGTAAGAGAGAACTAGAAGTGATTAGTAATGTTGTTGTTGTTGTTGTTTTGGGGGGGGCAGGAGGGAGTTTGATGAAAATATTCTGGAATTGAATAGTGGCTATAGTTGCAAAATCTTGTGAATCTACTGAAAGCACTTGAGTTTTACTCTTTCAGTAGATTTTATGTTGTGTAAAATTTTATGTGAATTATACGTCCAAAAAACAATAAAAAAATCTCTTCATGTTGTGATGATGCCAAATTACATATCCTGAGTTGCTTTTCCCAGTAAGGATCTTGGTTTGTCTAGGTTCTAGGAGGATATATAATAATTTACTATTACTTTTCTCTTTGACCTTGTGTCATTTTCTTCTCAAAGAGCACTAAGCCCACTGCTGGGAAATCATCCTATGCCTCTTCTAGTAAAAAACCTTGTCTTAAGCCTGAGAGAATGTCCTTTATTCTGAGCAAAGAGGATATGGCTGTCTCTATTTCTCTTTTAAGCTGTACCCTGCATGGCATCTGGCACAGAGTGTGTGTTTAATTGCAGGTAACTTACCAGATGTCTTCACAGCATTCATTCATTTACTCATCTGCTCCATTCATCCCTCATCACACATTTCATGTCTTTAACACACATTATGTGCCAAGCAATGCCATTTTAACTCAATCCAGCCAACATTTATTGAAGCACCTACTGTATACCAGATGTCATGTGTGTGGGGGCAGTCAGGGAGTACAGTGAAAGCAGAAATTAGACTCTCCAGTGGCTCATAACAGGCAGTTATAGACCCAAAATGGCTTATACCAAAGTTAAGGTCACTAAAAATAATGGTGGACATTAAAACAAGCACCATGGGACCTGGAAAAGTCTATCTCAGATACATTGCACCAATACAAAGAAGGAATTCCAGAAGAACTTTTGGGCCTCTGCTACTGGAGTATACAAACCAACAATTACCAAATGATTACTGAGTACTCAGATCTCTTGAGTTCAATGACTCCCATGTAAGGCTTTTTTCTGCTGTGCATGGACAGTAAGTTTCACATTCAATTTTGAGGGCACCAGCAGGGGTGGGAATGCTGGCATTTTCTAACCTGGGGAAAGGACAGGAAATATACACAAGGGCACAGCTCTCCACAACATCCTATAAGGAAGATATCATTAATCATCCTCATTCTACAAGTGAGGGCTGGAAGACTCAGTGTGACTTAAAGACTTTCACAAGACCACCCAGCCACAGGTTTCAGTCCTAGTGCAGCAAGTGACACTGGCTAGTCCTGGCTAAGCAGAGGAAGATTTCAAACTGAAATTCATCAATGTCATTTTTCCTAACACCTGGCCCAATCTTTCCCCAAAATGACTAAAATACTATGACTGAGAAACCTCCTAATTAAAAAAAAAAAAAAACATATTCTGTTATGTTAGTCATAATACATCATTAATTTTTTTAAATTTATTTTTTAATTTATTTTCAGCATAACAGTATTCATTATTTTTGCACCACACCCAGTGCTCCATGCAATCCATGCCCTCCATAATACCCACCACCTGGTACCCCAACCTCCCACCCCCCCACCACTTCAAACCCCTCAGATTGTTTTTCAGAGTCAATAGTCTCTCATGGTTCACCTCCCCTTCCAATTTTCATCATTAGTTTTTGATGCAGTGTTCCAAGATTCATTGTTTATGTACAACACCCAGTGTTCCATGCAATATGTGCCCTTCTTAATACCCACCACCAGGCCCACCCATTCCCCACCCTCCTCCTCTCTAAAACTCTCAGATTTTTCTCAGAGTACAGACTCTCTCATGGTTTGTCTCCCCCTCCAACTTCCCCTAGTTCACTTTTCCTTTCCTTCTCCTAATTTCCTCCATGTTATTCCTTATGTTCCACAAGTAAGTGAAACTATGTGATAATTTGCTTTCTCTATTTGACTTATTTCACTCAGTATTTGGCTATTGTGGACATTTCCACTATGAACCTCCTAATTAAAATGGGGGACCCTCTTAGGAAAATGTCCAAAGCTTTTATTCAAAAGCTTCAGCATGATATTCACATCTTCAGTAATTGATCCTACTGAATTTTTAAAATTATAAGTTATATATTACCTCCTTGCAAACAGGATTTCAAGCTGCATATAGAAAGACTTCAAGTAGGTATCTACATCATAAAAAAAATCAAAAGAAGAATTTTGGAGGATAAATGTAAAAACTAGAGTTACTAAAAAAATAGAGTTACTAAAATTGACCTTTATATATTGTTTTGAACATCTTAAGAGTTAAGGAAGTATAAAGGAAACATAATGAGTTATAGAAGTACAGAAGCCTTTTCTTGCACTCCAATTCAACGTATTTAATTACAAGAGACCCTAGACAGCTGTGATGGATAATGGCCTCAATACCAATTTAATGCTTTGTAGCTGAAAATACCAATGTAAAGTTATTTATATTCTATTACTTATTAACAGAAAGAGCCCAAAGAAATGAAAAAAATATTGAAAAGAAATCTCCATGTTCAACTAACTAGAAAAAAAAAAAGCCACCAACTCAAACCACACATCATGAATAATAGCTAGAAAATAGATAAAATTGGGACCTAGCAAAAAATAGAAAGCACAAAGTAATATGACTATCTAGGTGGGGTAAATTACGAGCACACACAGCCATTAACAGATCTGATTAGCTTAAGTAAAAGTTAAGTGATCACAACATGAAGCTATGCACCTGTGTTAGAAGTTTTACCAGCTCAGTCCACGTCCTTTCCTTCCCTGACGTCTATCCCTTCCTTCAGTGGGTAACACTCAGAACGGACCAGCAACTAATGTGTGATGCTATCTCCAAAAGAGAACTTAACAAACAAGGCTAATGAAGGACACATGTCTGAAGACTTGAGATCTAGTAGAAAGGAATTTTGGGCAAAGACTTGTGAAGTCTTTCAACAGTAATTATATCAACAGTAATTGATATCTCAATGTTTCCCTTTTTCTTTTTCAGTTCTCCAGTACTTGGTTGACGATGTTTTATATTAAATTATGTCTATTAAGATGCTGCAGTGGCTTATTTTTCCTTATTGAACACTGACTGATGAAATAAGTTGTAAGGAAAAATAGCACAAAAATATACTAGATATAAGAGAAGAGTAAGACAACAGAGGGATAACATTGGTCTGGGTGAGTTTAGGAAAGAAAAAAAGGTAAAAAATAATATGGTAAAAATAAAGTTGCATTAGCACAAGGTGTTAAAAAAAAAGGCCAACATTGAAAGTATAGACAAAGGTATGGATCACATACTTTGAAAATAACAGAGAGATATAAATAATTAGAGAAAAAATTAAAGAGATCCAACCATATATACATATAAATGGTGGTCAAGAACATAAAAATTTAAGAAGTGGAAGAGAAAAAATATGTTAAAAGTATAATAAAAGAAAATACGTGTGCCTGGGTGGCTCTTTCTGTTAATTGCCTGCCTTTGGCTTGGGTCATGATCTCAGCATCCTAGGATTGAACGCCACATGGGTTTCCCTCCTCCCTCTCCTCCCTGTTCATTCTCTCTCTCTCACTATTTCTCTCTCTCAAATAAATAAACAAAATCTTAAAAAAAGAAGAAGAAACAAAACACTGGAATGAAGCAATCTGACTAAACATAATTAGAAGGAATGTCATGACTTAGGAAAAATTAATATGGAAAAATATCTTCCAAAAAATATCTTGGTGAACATTTCAGAATTTGAAGATAAATATTTCTATAGTGTCTCACATAATACATACAAGAAATAGGAAAAAGAGAAAATCAGTTTGGTCCCAGGCTTCCCTACAGAAATAGTGAATGCAAGTAGATGGCAATGAAATATGTTTGGATTTCTTAGAGAAAAAAAAAACACAAAAATTAATTTTTTGGAAAATTATTCTGATATAAATGCAATAGTAGATATTTCCAAATATATCAGAACTTAAGGCACACCATCTATACATCAACTATTCCAGAAAAAAAGTGTCTTTCAGCTAAAAGTGGAAGTTTTTATAAAAGTAATTAAGTACACAAAGAGAGGAGATGATGTGAATGCAATATACACAAAAGGCAATAAGAAGAGATCCATAGAGGATTCAGATATTGAAGTTATTAGATACAGACTTTAAAATAAATTTTTTTCTATGTTAAAGAAGATAAGAGAACAGCATGAAACTTTTAGTCATAAATCAGAATGTATAAAATGAATCAAATGCAAATTTTATTATTATAAAATTAAAGTAAAATTAAAAATTCAATGAATGAGTTTAATGACAGACTAGATCCTGTTAAAAATAGAATTAGTGAAAGATAAACTTGAGGAACATATAGAGATTAATGCATAGAGAGAAAGGAGTTAAAAGTAGAGAAAAGATTTTAGGAGACATAGAATATATGGAAAAGATCTAACATATGTCTAATTGGAGCCTGGAATGGAGGAAAAATAGAGTATAAATAATATCAAAGAGATAATTGATGAAAACTTTGCAGAATTGGTTAGGCAGATCCAAGATGTAAAAACTCTAGGTAAAATAAATATAAAGTAAACCACATATAGGCACAAAACATTAAGACTATTGAAAAACAAAAGTTAGGACAAAATCTTTGAAGTATTCTGAGGAAGAAGATACATTTCAGTCTAACTTCCCAACAGATAATGGAAGTCAGAATACAATTCAAATAATAAAATGTAAGGTACTAAAAAAAATAACTTCCAACCTAGAATCTATGTTTAGTGAAAATATCATTTAAAAGTTAATGTGAGGGGTGCATGGGTCGCTCAGTGGGTTAAAGCTCTGCTTTCCACTCGGGTCATGATTCCAGGGTCCTGGGATAGAGTCCCACATCTGGCTCTCTGCTCAGCAGGGAGCTTGTTTCCTCCACTCTCTCTCTCTCTCTCTCTCTCTCTCTCTCTGTGCCAGCCTCTCTGCTTACTTGTGATCTCTATCTGTCAAATAAATAAATAAAATCTTTAAAAAAAGTTAATGTGAAATAAAGATACATACAGAAACATACACACACACACAAATGAGAGAATAAATCAAATGCAAACCTACCATAAGATAAATACTGAAGGGAAGAGAAAAATAATCCCTGATAGAGATTTGTAAATTTGGTGAGGAATGAACACAAAATAGGTAAATTTACAGAAATTTAAATATGAATTGAATGCATAAGAATGTCTTGTGGGGTTTAAAATATACAGTGAATTGATACATTCATATAGAATATAATTAGAGGTTGGAGTAAATAGAATTAAAATGTCCAAGTTCCTAGAATCGTTTATGAAGAAGTAAAAACAATAAAAACATGAGACTTTGATAATGATATATAATATAATTTCTATGGCAATCATTAAACAACATAGTAAAAGAATGTATGACTACCAAAATAATAAAAATAGGATAGTGGAATAATAAACAATCTGAAAGAGGCATGAAATGAAAACAGAACAAATAGGAGATACAGAGACTAGAAATGTGGTAGATCACATCCAAACATATCAATTATTTTATTAAATATAAATAGAAAAAATTCTCTAATGGAAAGATGAATAATTTTAGTTTGCATAAGGAAAATAAAACATAGTTGCTTATAATATACTGTCTTTAAATATAAAGAAAATGATTGAAAACAGAAGGATAGAAAGTATATAAATTAAACAATAACCAGAAGAAATCTTATATAGTTAATACTAATGTCAATCAATGTGCATTTTAAGGTACAAAACATTTATTAAAGAAAATTATTTCATAATAATAATGGACATAATGATAAAGGAATGTGTAATTATTTTAATTTTTATATATCTAATAATATAATATCAAAATATAGGGCAAAATTGGTAGAACTAAAAGGAAAAAATACAAACCCACAATCTAATGGGAGAATTCAATATGCATCTCTCAATTATTGATAGAATAAGCAGACAAAAAAAATCAGTGAAGAAACCAAAGGTTTCAACAACATTGAGAAACCTGGTCTGACTGATATATTCAAGTGCTCAGAGAGAATAAACATGGTTTGCTACTGTGGCATAAACATGTCTCTTAAGTTTGAAGGATTGTGATAATTCAAGTATGTTTTATAACAACAGCAGAATTAAGATAGAAAACAATAATCAATATGATTAGAGAATCCCTGTATAAATGGAAACTAATAAACATCTAAAATAATACATAGGAACAAGAAGAAATCATAATAAAAATTTGGATATATTTTGAAATAGCTTAAAATTAAACTTGCAGGGTAAAGCTAAAAATATGATTAGAGGGAAGTTTATAGCTTTAAGTACATATATTAGGAACATATAAGTATATAAGTATCTGCTTAAAGAAATTATAAAATAAATAGCAAATTAAGCTCAAAATAAGTAAAAGGATCAAAATAATTAAGAAAGCAACTACTAAAATAGAAAACATATATATAATAGAAATAATCAACAAAATTAAAATTACTTTCTTGAAAGATTAGTAAAATGTATAAATACCAGTTGGACTGATCAAAAAGTAAGCAAATATCAGGAATAGCAGTGAATGAAACTATAGGTTTTAGAAACTTTATATATTGAAAACAGAAGACCATTATTTTCAATTATTTGTGCAATTATAAAAATTATCTATCTGTTAAACTCTTAGGAAAAGCAATGTATAGAGCAAAAGTTCTATTTTCTTTTTTACCTTTCTCTTCTTTAAAAAAAAGAACACCATATTCTTTGACCATAATGCAATTAATTCGACTTTGATAACTATCTAGACAATAGTAAAGGGAGGAGTCAAGATGGCAGAGAAGTAGCAGGCTGAGACAACATTAGGTAGCAGGAGAACAGCTAGATAGCTTATCTAACCATTGCAAACACCTACAAATACAACCGGAAATCGAAGAGAAGAAGAGCAACAATTCTAGAAAAAGAAAATTGATCACTTTCTGAAAGGTAGGACCTACAGAGATGTGAATCCAAAGTGACGGGAAGATAGACTACGGTGGGAGGGGCTGGCTCCCGTGGCAAGTGGTGGAGCAATGGAGAACAAAATCAGGCCTTTTAAAAGTCTGCTCCATGGAGGGACATCACTCCAGAGGTTAAACTGGGAGGAAGCTCAGGTGAGGTCAGCATAACCCCATGTCCTGCGGGGTCACAGAAGGACCAGGGGTGTCTGAGTGTAGCAGAGCTCACAGGTATTAGAGCAGGGAAGCTGGCTACAGCGAGAAAGCTGAGGAGTAAACTCTCAGCTCAGGGTTACCTTGAACCGGTCGCAGGCTGGGTGAGCTCGGAGCACAGCCAGAGGCCAGGGAGATGGAAGCAACCGGGAGCTTTTCTCCAAGTGCGACCGATTGAGCGCTTTCCTCCAATCGCGACCAGAGGCCAGGGAGATGGGGGCGGTTGGGCACTATTCTCTGAGGGTGGACTGAGGAGTGGGACCCCAAGCTCTCAGCTCCTCCAGGCCAGAGATTGGGAGGCTGCCATCTTCATTCCCATCCTCCAGAACTCTACAGAAAGCGCTCAGGGAACAAAAGCTCCCGAAAGCAAACCCGAGTGGATTACTTAGCGGTGCAATTCCGCCTGAGGCAAAGACACTTGAGAATCACTACAACAAGCCTCTCCCCCAGAAGATCAACAAGAAACCCAGCCAAGACCAACTTCACTCACCAAGGAGAACAGCAGAATTCCAGAGGAGGAGAAAGCAAATCTTATCTGGACAAAATGACAAGGTGGAAAAACTCACCACAAAAAAAAGAGCAAGAGACAGTACTGAAGGCTAGGGACCTAATCAATACAAACATTGGTAATATGTCAGATCTAGAGTTCAGAATGACGATTGTCAGCATTCTAGGGCGGCTCAAAAAAGGCATAGAAGATATTAGAGAAACCCTCTCTGGAGAGATAAAAGCCCTTTCTGGAGAAATAAAAGAACTGAAATCTAACCAAGTTGAAATAAAAAAGCTATTAATGAGGTGCAATAAAAAATGGAAGCTCTTACGGCTAGGATAAATGAGGCAGAAGAAAGAATTAGTGACATAGAAGACCAAATGACAGAGAATAAAGAAGCTGAGCAAAAGAGAGACAAACAAATATTAGACCACTAGGAGAGAATTCAAGAGATAAGTGACACCATAAGACAACAAAACATTAGAATAGTTGGGATTCCAGAAGAAGAAGAAAGAGAGAGGGGAGCAGAAGGTATACTGGAGAGAATTATTGGAGAGAATTTCCCTAATATGGCAAAGGGAACAAACATCAAAATCCAGGAGATGCTAAGAATGCCCCTCAAAATCAATAAAAATAGGTCCACACCTCATCACCTGATAGTAAAATTTACAAGTCTTAGCAATAAAGAGAAAATCCTGAAAGCAGCCTGGGAAAAGAAGTCTGTAACATACAAGGGTAAAAACATTAGATTGGCAGCAGGCCTAGCCACAGAGACCTGGCAGGCCAGAAAGAGCTGGCATGATATATTCAGAGCACTGAACGAAAAAAACATGCAGCCAAGAATACTATATCCTGCTAGGCTATCATTGAAAATGGAGAGATAAAATGCTTCCAAGACTAACAAAAACTGAAAGAATTTGTAAACAGCAAACCGGCTCTACAGGAAATATTGAAAGGGGTCCTCTAAGCAAAGAGAGACCCTAAAAGTAGTAGATCAGAGAAAAACAGAGACAATATACAGTAATAGTCACCTTACAGGCAATATGATGGCACTAAATTCTTATCTCTCAATAGTTACCCTGAATGTTAATGGTCTAAATGCCCCAATCAAAAGGCACAGGGTATCAGAATGGATAAAAAAACAAAACCCATCAATATGATGCCTACAAGAAACTCATTTTAGACCCGAAGACACCTCCAGATTTAGAGTGAGGGGGTGGAAAACAATTTACCATGCTAATGGACATCAGAAGAAAGCTGGGGTGGCAATCCTTATATTAGATCAATTAGATTTTAAGCCAAAGACTTATAATAAGAGATGAGGAAGGACACTATATCATACTCAAAGGGTCTGTCCAACAAGAAGATCTAACAATTTTAAATATCTATGCCCCTAACATGGGAGTGGCCAACTATATAAGCCAATTAATAACCAAATCAAAGAAATACATTGACAATAATACAATAATAGTAGGGGACTTTAACACTCTGCTCACTGAAATGGACAGATCATCTAAACAAAAGATCAACAAGGAAATAAAGGCCTTAAATGACACACTGGACCAGATGGACATTACCAATATATTCAGAACATTCCATCCCAAATCAATAGAATATACATTCTTCTCTAGTGCACATGGAACATTCTCCAGAATAGATCACATCCTGGGATATAAGTCAGGTCTCAACCTGTATCAAAAGATTGGGATCATTCTCTGCATATTTTCAGACCACGATGCTCTGAAGCTAGAACTCAATCACAAGAGGAAATTTGGAAAGAGCCCAAATACATGGAGACTAACAGCATCCTTCTAAAAAATGAATGGGTCAACCAGGAAATTAAAAAAGAATGGAAAAAAATTCATGGGAACAAATGATAATGAAAACACAATGGTTCAAAATCTGTGGGACACAACAAAGGCAGTCCTGAGAGGAAAATATATAGCGGTACAAGCCTTTCTCAAGAAACAAGAAAGGTCTCAAGTACACAACTTAACCCTACACTTATAGGAGCTGGAGAAAGAACAACAAAAAAGCCTAATCCCAGCAGAAGAAGAGAAATCAAAAAGACCAAAACAGAAATCAATGAAATGAAAGAAAAAAGAAAAAAAAAGTAGAACAAAACAACGAAACTAGGAGCTGGTTCTTTGAAAGAATTAATAAGATTGACAAACCCCTGGCCAGACTTAACAAAAAGAAAAGAGAAAGGACCCAAATAAATAAAATCATGAATGAAAGAGGAGAGATCACAACCAACACCAAAGAAATACAAACAATTAAAAGAACATACTATGAGCAACTCTATGCCAACAAATTCGACAATCCAGAAGAAATGGATACATTTCTAGAGACATATATACTATCACAACTAAACCAGGAAGAAATAGAAAAACTGAACAGACCCATAACCAGTAAGGAGATTGAAACAGTCATCAAAAATCTCCAAACAAACAAAAGTCCAGGGCCAGACGGCTTCCTGGGGGAATTCTACCAAACATTTAAAGAAGAATTAATTCCTATTCTCCCGAAACTATTCCAAAGAATAGAAATGGAAGGAAAACTTCCAAACTCATTTTATGAGGCCAGCATCACCTTGATCCCAAAACCAGACAAGGATCCCATCAAAAAAGAGAACTACAGAACAATATCCTTGATGAACACAGATGTGAAAATTCTCACCAAAATACTGACCAATTGATCCAACAGTACATTAAAAGAATTATTCACCATGACCAAGTGGAATTTATTCCAGGGCTGCAAGGTTGGTTCAACATTCGCAGATCAATCAATGTGATACAATACATTAATAAAAGAAAAAAGAAGAACCATATGATACGTTCAATATGCTGCAAAAGCATTTGACAAAGTGCAGCATTGCTTCCTGATTAAAACCCTTCTAAGTGTACGGATAGAGGGCACATACCTCAATATGATCAAAGCCATCTATGAAAAACCCCCTGCAAAAATCATTCTCAATGGAGAAAAACTGAAAGCTTTTCCACTAAGGTCAGGAACACGGCAAGGATGTCCGTTATCACCACTGCTGTTCAACATAGTACTAGCAGTCCTAGCCTCAACAATCAGACAATGAAAAGAAATTAAAGGCATCCAAATTGGCAAAGAAGAAGTCGAACTATCACTATTTGCAGATGATATGATACTATATGCAGAAAACCCAAAAGGCTCCACTCCAAAACTGCTAGAACTTGTACAGGAATTCAGTAAAGTGTCAGGATATAAAGTCAATGCACAGAAATCAGTTGCATTTCTTTACACTAACAAGACAGAAGAAAGAGACATTAAGGAGTCAGTCCCATTTACAATTGCACCCAAAACCATAAGATACCTGGGAATAAACCTAGCCAAAGAGGCAAAGAATCTATACTCAGAAAACTATAAAGTACTCATGAAAGAAAATTGAGGAAGACAAAAAGAAATGGAAAAATGTTCCATGCTCCTGGATTGGAAGAACAAATATTGTGAAAATGTCTATGCTACCTAAAGCAATCTATACATTAAATGTAATTCCTATCAAAATCCCATCCATTTTTTTTTTCAAAGAAATGGAAGAAATAATCCTAAAATTTATATGGAACCAGAAAAGACCTCGAATAGCCAAAGGGATATTGAAAAAGAAAGTCAAAGTTGGTGGCATTACAATTCCGGACTTCAAGCTCTATTACAAAGCTGTCATCATCAAGACAGCATGGTACTGGCACAAAAACAGACACATAGATCAATGGAACAGAATAGAGAGCCCAGAAATAGACCCTCAACTCTATGGTCAACTAATCTTTCACAAAGCAGGAAACAATGTCCAATGGAAAAAAGACAGCCTCTTTAATAAATGGTGCTGGGAAAATTGGACAGCCACATGCATAAAAATGAAATTGGACCATTTCCTTACACCACACACGAAAATAGACTCAGAATGGATGAAGGACCTCAATGGGAGAAAGGATTCCATCAAGATCCTTGAGGAGAACACAGGCAGCAACCTCTTCGACCTCAACCGCAGCAACATCTTCCTAGGAACAACGCCAAAGGCAAGGGAAGCAAGGGCAAAAATGAACTATTGGGATTTCATCAAGATCAAAAGCTTTTGCACAGCAAAGGAAACAGTTAACAAAGCCAAATGACAACTGACAGAATGGGAGAAGATATATGCAAACGACATATCAGATAAAGGCCTAGTGTCCAAAATCTATAAAGAACTTAGCAAACTCAACACCCAAAGAACAAATAATCCAATCAAGAAATGGGCAGAGGACATGAACAGACATTTCTGCAAAGAAGACATCCAGATGGTCAACAGACACATGAAAAAGTGCTCCACATCACTCGGCATCAGGGAAATACAAATCAAAACCTCAATGAGATACCACCTCACACCAGTCAGAATGGGTAAAATAAACAAGTCAAGAAATGACAGATGCTGGCAAGGATGTGGAGAAAGGGGAACCCTCCTACACTGTTGGTGGGAATGCAAGCTGGTGCAACCACTCTGGAAAACAGTGTGGAGGTTCCTAAAAAAACTGAAAATAGAGCTACCCTGTGACCCAGCAATTGAACTACTGGGTATATATCCTAAAGATACAAACGTGGTGCTCCGAAGGGGCACATGCACCCAAATGTTTATAGCAGCAATGTCCACAATAGCCAAACTATGGCAAGAACCTAGATGTCCATCAACAGATGAATGGATAAAGAAGAAGTGGTATATATACACAATGGAATACTATGCGGTCATCCAAAGAAATGAAATCTTGCCATTTGCGACGACATGGATGGAACTAGTGAAATAAGCGAGATAAGTCAAACGGAGAAAGACAACTATCATATGATCTCCCTGACATGAGGAAGTGGAGATGCAATGAGGGGGGTTTGGGGGGTAGGAAAAGAAAAAAGAGGAAGAAGGTGGGATTGGGAGGGAGACAAACCATAAAAGACTCAATCTCAAAAAAAGACTGAGGGTTGCTGGGGGGAGGGGGGACAGGAGAGTGTGGTGGGGATATGGACATTGGGGAGGGTATGTGCTATGATGAGTACTGTGAAATGTGTAAACTGGTGATTCACAGACGTGTACCCCTGGTGATAAAAATACATTATATGTTTATTAGAATAAATAAATTAATTAAAAACGAAAAAAAAAGAAAATAGTAAAAATAATGTCATATAGCTGAAGATGTGCTCAAATAAATTTTTTTTAGACTTTAATATCTATCTTGGTCACAAGAGTAAAGAAAAAAAGAAAATAAAGTTAGCCTTCAAAAAGACAATGCAGGGAACTTAGTAAAATTAAAGCAGAATTTGATGAGTTTGAAAACAGAAAATGAGCAGTAGAAAAGAATCTCAAGAGCCTATTTGAAGATATACATCTGCATGAACATTCACAAGCTCCCACATGCACATAATACATGGGCAGGTAAGCATGTGCACACACACACAATGAATTCAGCAGCTTAAAATGAGGGCAATTCACAAGGAAAATAATGTTTCAAATTCAAATTCAAAAGAATACTTTGCTTAACTTTGTGTAAATAAATTTGAAAATTCATATTGACTGGATGATTGATTCCAGAACACCCAAGAAACCTAAGCAGATCAATGGCCAATGGCTGAGTCTTCAGCTGAGAAATTGCCCAGATTATCTTCAAGAGGCATCACCCAGGAGAAAGGAGATTAAGACCAGGAAGAGGGAGTTGTATGTGTCAGAATAGAAAAGGCTCCTAGGTGCTCTGCCAAGTTGAGCCTTCAAGGGCACATAGGTAGGCACACACCCATATTTAGGGTGGGCTGCCATTGGTGTAAATCATGAGCACATGCACGCAAACGTATTGTTGTGTTTGCATGTACATCTTCTGAGCATCCCAGAGCCTGCACTCAGGAATACTGGGGTCTGGCACACAGGCATGTAGGATGGAAAGAAGCTGATTTTTCACTGCAATTCCTTTATGACCATCTGGGTCATTTTTACCATGCTCTTATTATTTTATAATTTTAAAAATGGGGACAAAAAGATTTTTATAGACAATGCCAGAGGAATCTCCCCATTTATATTACTTATAAACAGTACTGGAAGCTACCACAGGAGAACTTTGAAATGTGAGCTAAAGATGCTGAGAGACAGTCACTGGCACTGTGGCCATTGGTCTCCTATGATGACCTCTGAGTGTCCAACCAGTTACATCCCCTGTTGGTAATAATAATAACACCTGGTGTGAGGCCCTGATTCTTTTTTTGCCAGTGGCAAATTCTAAACCGTTCTTTCACCATGAAATAATAAAATTGAGTTGACGGGATAGTTTCTGAAATGAGAACAGTGATTAATACCCACAGCTGTCAGTCTTTAGCAAAAATTTGTTATATTATCTAAAGAATTAAATTCATCCTCCATTAAAATATGACTAAAATAATTAATTAATTTTCAATGTAATAACTTAAGCAAGCAAATCTTGTATGACAATGAGAGTTTCTGAACTTCTAATGAACTGTTTGAAATGTTCGAATGAAGCTGAATTCAAAAAGCAGCTCTCTGATAATAAGTGCTAAGATCCAAGACTCCCCTAAATGTGTTATTTGGTGAGATAATTTCCAAGCGAATTAATTTTGAAATAAGGACTGATGAATAAGTACAAATGAAGAAGGGAATCAGAGGTTAGAGGTGATGGCAGACTGTTGTATTCTTGGCCCATGAGCCACCTTGCCTGGTGACCTTGCCCTTGAGTGGCCCACTCCCCCTTGCCCCTGGGCTTGGGAGTGTGACTTGTTCAGGATGGGTTATCAGCAAGTGTGATGCCTGCAGAGGCTTGATAAATATTTGCATGTGGGGTTTGTCTTCTTGGAATGTTCCTTCATGGAAGCCATCTTCCATGTAAGAAGTCCAAGTGGCCCGAGGCCACCATGTTGTCAAGGAGCCAAAGCTAGTGTGAGCTAAGGTTAGCTGGAGAGAGAGCTGTGTCTGATCAGCTCTGAGCTGCCCTAGCTCACTCAGCTGGAGTACCAGATAGGTGAATGTTGTGTGCCACAGCACCAGCCGTATCCTACTGGCATAGAGGAACCACCCAGGCCAGACCAGATGAAATTCTTTATTGTTACTTAAGCTGAGAAGTTTTGAGGTGTCTTGTTGGGCAGCAAGAGATAAATGAAACAGGGGACTAGAAGTCTGAGCTGGGACACCTTGAAAAAAAGGTAGTGGTTACCAGAAATGTACAAAGAGTGATAATACTTTTATCAGTAATAGAGTCAGAACACCGACTACCTACCTCATGAAGATCCATGGGTGACAGATCCTTTGGACGAACGTATGGTCCCTACACCAGCAGCCTCAACAGACCCCGGCGTTTGTTAATTTCAGTGAATAAGTGAATGAATGAGTGAATGAGCAGTTCAGGCTCTATCCTGGACCTGCCAGGTCAGAACTTGCTTCTTCACAGGATATCCAGGTGTTCTATGTGCATGTTCAAGTCTGAGACACGCCAGTCTGGATAAAAGAGCAGCAGTGTGGGTCTGCATCCTTGTCTGTAAACTCCCAGGGATGTATTGCTCTGAGCAGCAGGCAGGTGGAAGGCTGTGACTCCCCACGCATGCACCAACACGTATTTGACATATCTGTCGCCACTGGAGGGCTCTGAAAGGGTGTGGAGGTCTTACTTCCAGCTACACATCAAACAATCAGTCTTTTACATTTCAAACTTGTAACTAACCAGGCTACTATGGCCGTTCTTAGACAAAGTCAGTATGGGGCTTTTTATTAACTGTACAAGGAAAGACACTGCTGAGCAAGAAAGGGAGGTGAAGGCAAAAGTGACCCCACCTGAGCGGGGTCTTGAGGAGAGTGGAAAAGACAATGGGGGAGGGTTCCACGGTCTCTGAACCAGTGGAGGTGAGGGGTGGGAATGAGAATTTGCACATTAGTAGACACATAGTTACTAAAAGTCAATGCAGGTGACTCCAGGACCATCCTTTGTAATTTAATTTCAGAAGTAAAGAAATTTGACAGTCAGCGGTGTACTAGTAAACTGGCAACCCAGAAGGAAAATAACCCACAAGGAGACTGATCTGCACTGTCTTCCGATCTCTGTGGTGTAAACATTCCTACCAACGGTTTAAAAATGGGCTCCCCAACTTGCTGACTATTTAACAGTTGGTGCTCAGACTTACCCAAGTGAACCACGTGTAAGAGTGGTTTTTCTTGTTGCAGTATTTATACTGATAGTAACCTTAATTCTGCCTCTTTAGTGTGGTCCGGGCAGCTTACAGACCTCCCCTCCTGTCCCCTGTCCTTGACAACAGCCTGCGCAGGGCAGGGAGGATGAAGGAAGTCCAGGCTTACCTCATGCACCCAGGACTGGTTCTCTGCTAAGTGATGGCCTTGGCTTTCCTCTCTATGGCACTGCTGCCCCTCCAGGAAGATCACCTGGCTCGTACCCCATCTTTGTAGACCTCAGAAGGGAGGACCCTGTCCGCAGCTCCATCGCCACCTGGTGGCCGGGCTGTAGTGCCCAGGTGTTCAGCAAAGGGCAAGGGTATTTCTTGGGATCTGGTCTCCCTGGTAGCTGCCTGGGGCCCACCAGATGGTGCAGTCTACCCAGGTGAGAGATGGCTGTCTCATGGGATGACTTTTGATCAATGGGAGATAGAAGTCAGAGAATGATTTCTCCTTTCCTCTGTGTCTGTCCCACTTGTACAAATTCTTTCAAGACAGCAGAACACATGCCTCCCTGAAGAACCTGGGAGAACTATGAGTGGTGACCAGCTCAGTAATACAGCTCTTTGGTTCTGACCTTCCCTGCCTCACTGCCCTGCCCACTCACGCCTGCTTCCCTCAGGTTGTAATTCTCAGGGAAGTATTAGCAAGGACACCCTTGTTTCAGGCTCTGCTTTACAGGGGACTGAAATTAAGACAAACCCAATTCCAAATCGGGGTGGTTTTATTAGGAGTATGAACTTGTACCTGCCGGGCTCTCAGCATCCCCTCTCCCTGGTAATGCTGTAGGGACTTCACAGAGTTGGTGTCCCCACTCTGGCCAGGAACCCCTGGTCCAGCAGCCAAACCCACCTCTGTCAGGACTGAACATCAGGAGCTGGGAAAGTAATCGTCTTCCCACTCCTGAAAGTCCCAGGGTTAGGAAACTGTGAGGCAAAAAAAAATATTTCTTCCTAAAAGCCTTTTAGTAATGTTTCAAAATCTCAACTACTCAAACATATTTAATATATACGTGTATATCATTATATATAATAATATATAATATTTAGTTTTATTACATGGTAATATATAATATATAACATATTATGTAGTCTCAGCTTCCCAAATGCCCCAAATATATACATAAAAATGAGACGGACACGCTACCTACTGCGCTAACAGTATGTAATATTTATGTATATAAATATTATTTATATACATAAATAATAATGTATTTGGGAAGCTGGGATTTTAAGAAGATACTAAAATACTTTTAGGAAGAAAGACCTCCCTGCTAAGGAAGAAAGTTCCTAAATTATAAAATGTTTGCTATAATTTGAATCCCACAGGTGGTTTAGCACATATTTCACCAAAGCTATTCTTATCTCAATAATTTATGTACACCTATCTAATATAAAGTGATATGACTTTTGCCGCCTCAGATTTTTTTAACTGCTAGTCTCAGAGCGTTTCCAGAGGCATTTGAGCACATGCACTTCAAGGCCTTCAAGGCCCGATGGTGCGTGTACCCTTGAATGAATGCCTAGGATTTATTTCCAGTGTGTTTCATCAGTCCCTACTGTAGGGAGGCATCTTGCATCTCACTTCCCACTATAGCACATACTCTGCTGCTTCCCAAGCAAGCACATCCCAAATCAGAAGTCCTTATAGGGATCAGTCAGAGATCCCAGGACCCCAGGCAGGCTCCTTGGCGCCTCCCAGGCCAGGCTGGTATCTATGTTTCTCCTAGGGCAAACCTCACCATGAGGAGATTCTGAGGGGCCAGGCATGTGAACAAGCTTGCTCCCATTATCTGCTATAAGCCAGAAACACACCATCATGCATTGCTTGTTCAGTTTTGCACATTTGTTGTTTTGCTGTTCTTGAACTGCAAGGCCTCAGCAACTCAGAGAAAAAGCCCAGTCACATTTGGATTCAGAGACTTGAAATAAGGACCAACAGAGCTGCCTGAGAGAGGAACTGCTGTCTCCCCCCAACCCCTGTTAAAATTGACTGTAACCCCATCCTTGCTCACCACCCAGTGCTTCCCACCCCTAGGGCCCAGGCCCCAGGCCCAAGCAAACCTGTCCTTGGAGACACACGCATTGTAGCAGTGTCTCTCCACAGAGGACCGCCCATCCTTCTGGAGCTCTGGAGGCAGCTCCCTGGCTTGAGTCTCTGCAGACTTCCACCCTCAGGTCCCCAGGCTCCACCTGGTTCCCCGCATGCTCATGCTCACTGCAGTTGTCTGTGGCTTCCTCTTGGCGTTTGACTTTTGTTCCAAATTTTAAGATGTCACATGTGCTCTTGTGAGAAAGGACTTGGAAAAATTGCACTTTTGGTTCCAGCAAAGCAGCAGCCCTTGCTCACGATGTAGGAAAGGGAAGGCGGCACTGGCCAGAGCCTATCAGTGACAGCTTCGTGAGAGAGATGGATCAATGGTGTGGGTCAAGGAGGCTGCTGGCTCACTTAGAAGTCTGGGCAGTGGGAAGCAGGGAGGCAGGAGCATGTCAACACAAGTTTTGGAAAACACCCTACCCATGCCTCCCTCAGGCAGGAGCCTGGGAAGGAGAGCTAGCGCTCTGCCTGCAGGCCCAGCCTCCAGGAACCAACAGCCTTGCCTAGAGCTGAGCTGAATGGTTGGAGAGAAGCCCATGAAAGACACGTCCCTGCCTGGACGTGGAAATGTTGGACTCTTAATTAATTTAAATGTACTTTACTCATCATCAAATGGAGCTGCTGATGGGGTTGCCATGGCCACTGAGCTCTGGTGAGTGAAGAGCCCTTCATGCTTTCATGCCATCACTCCACACGCACACGGAGTTCAGGCAGCTCACACTCTGAGCAGCGGCTGCCAACAACAGTTACCGCGAGTCCCCGGTACCTGTTCCTTCTGGCATCCGCAGAATCCCCCTGCTGTCCCATGGCTAGGAACCTGTGGCAGTAGGTGGCTGTGTGGCATTTGTGCCAGCTTCTGTGTGTTCCAGGTGCCTCACAGAGCCACCACTGAGGATGGCAGGGAAGAGGCTCTTCCATCACCCAGCAGAAGGGAAGACGGAGGTTCATGGAAGATCAGCGACTCCCACCAGCTCAGTGCTGATTTGTCAAGGTCTCATGCCTTGTGAGGATGCTGATGCTATGGGCAGTTCTGTGGCCTCAGGTGCAGAGCTGGTGCTGATATTATCCCAGCCTGGGATATGATTTCCCTACGTGGGAAATCAAGTGCAGGTATCATGGTTGCTTTTCAGGTGATGAGAAAGGCCCAGAAATGGGGAGTAACTTGACCCAGGTCACAGGGCAAGTAAGTGGCTGAGCTGGGATTTCAAGGCTGCCAGTACCATGCTTGAGAGTAGAGATGGGGTCCAGGATGTGCTGTTTCCTGTCTGTGGCCTGGCATTAAGAAGTGTCCATAGCAGGGATACTTAGCCCCCCACGCCCCCCACCTCTTACCCCCAATGTGTCACCAAGGGGCTTGGCACTGGAGCAGGAAGGCAGTGAAAGTGGGGAGAAGATTTTACCACGGTCCATGCTTAGATAGGTCTGAGTTCAAGCACAACCTGGAACACGTTCCAATTGGTGAAACACCTCAATCAGACTCACCCTGATTTAGAAGTGAATTCTGCCCAGAAGGTTGTCGTGTCTCCTTCCAAAGAGGGTGAGTCTTTCTGGCCTGGGCCAGCACCCAGGGAGGAGCCAGGCCAGATGTGTGGCCAGTCCTGTGCCAGCTGTGGGTGTGGTGGGGAGCACGTGGGGGAACCAACAAGCAGCCTGCATCTGTCAGGAGTGGCCCCAGCAGCTTGTCCTGCTGTTCCAGCCTTCTAATTAGAGTTTTCTCTTGCTGCTTTTTCAAATTTTTTTTCTTCACCAGGTTAAGTAGGGCTGTTAGACCTAATCATATTACACAATTATGGGCTACACATGGTCAGACATTTATTCTGGGAAGTTAGGTCTTCAGAGCAGGGAACTTCGGCTTACTGGCCTCCCTCTGTGATCTGGGATGAACCTGCCAGTTTTCAGGAAGGGCTGTGAACCCTAGGCTGGGACAAGTTGGAATGGGGCTTGTTCTCTTGCCTGAGGCATGTGCTTGACCAGATAATAGGACCACAGCCCTGTCTTCTCTTCTGAATCCCCTTGTTTTGTTTAGACAGACAGATCTCCCTAATGCCACTCTCCTTGTAAGAATTTCTACAGATAATTTGGGTCTGTCTCAGGACAGGCTGGCTCCCAAAGCAAAAAGACCCACAAATATCCAAAGTCTCAAAGACAGAAGTTTATTGCTTATTCATTGAAACGTCCACAGTGGTGACTTCCTGGTTGGCAAATGGCTCACCTGTTTCTGAAGGTCCCTCCCAGGGATCTGTCCCCCATGCTCTCCATTCTTTAGGGCCTCATCATCCCTCTCTTGATTCAGCTGCAGAAGGGGAAGAAGCATGGAGAAGACACAGCCACTTCTTAAATCCTGGACTAGAGAAGGGCTCACCTCCCTCACCCACATCCCTTTGTCAGGAAATCTGGGGTCACCTGGCTGCACCTGTCCACAAGAAAGGCTGCATTCAGTCTGCTGGGCACTGAGGAGGAGGAGGGAGGACATCTGAGGAGTACTTCTCAGCACAGTTGTGAGTGAAGAGGAGTAGGAGGATGTAGCATGGAGGACATTAGGAGAAGGAGGGGAAAGATGAAGGGGTGGATCAGGAGAGGGAGATGAATTAGGAGAGACTGTGGACTCTGGGAAACAAAATGAGGGTTTTAGAGGGGAGAGTGATTGGGGAATGGGTTGGCTCAGTGATGAGTATTAAGGAGGGCACGTATTGCATGGAGCACTGGGTGTCATACACAAAACAATGAATCATGGAACACTACATCAAAAACTAATGATGTACTGTATGGTGACTAACATAACACAATTTAAAAAAAAAAAAAGAAGAAGAAGAAGAGTAGGAGGATGGAAGGCAGCTCATGGAAGCCTGATGAAGACCTGCTGCTCTCGGCTCTTTTCCTTCAGCCTCCTCCTTTCTTCGCAGTCTGCTAGGAGGGAACTAGGGACAACTCTCCATCCAGGGGGGGCACAAAACTCAGAGAACTGCTCAAGATTACACAGAGAGAAGTAGTAGAGTAGGATTTGGGTGTCCTGTTTCTGGATTATGACAGCCTATAGCCTCAGGGAACCTGCCCACTTAGGGAGACAGGACAGTCTATCTGTTCAGCCTCATTCCTTTGTATGACCAAAAGTCTGAATCACCAATGTTAACACAAGTCCATTTGGTTACTTTCTGGTGCCTAAATAATTCAAGGTAGGCAAATGGATCTCCTTGGGTGGCCCATCTGGAATGGGTGGAAAGCACCTGAGAGCAGAATATTGGGGTAGGTCATGAAGCTGATTGTTCCAGAGGCTGCAGCTTCTGTGTGTTCCAGGTGCCTCGCAGAGCCACCACTAAGGATGGTCAGCCGTTTGATGACAACCACACATCAGACGAATGCTCCCTGGGACCTGGACTCAAGGACCTCCATCTGGCTCCTTTCCTGTGCTCTCACTGCCCTAGAAAATCAAACAGAAACTTGCCTTTGGGAACAGATATCTTGAAGTTTGCTCATTTTTGCTTTAGTTGCAGGGAGTATATTTTTCTATTTCTCAAAGATTAAAAGAAGAAGTTTGTTAGAGCAATGTCACAAAGCAAATCACCTCCAAGGAGACTTTTTTTCTTAATTTTTAAGCAAAGTATTTTCGAAGTGAAGCTAGAGTCTCCAGTTCCCCTCTTGTAGGAAACTAAGGCTTCTGATGATGCTCGCGGGTGGGCTTTCATGATGTCCAGCAACGCTGGACTTCTTTTCCTCAACGCTTTGAACCATTTTCTTTTTAAGTTTGTGGTTGAATTCTCAGAGGCAGAGAAAATCCACTCTCTTTGAATAGTAGCCTTCCTGTTTCTGCATTTTCCTTTATGGTAAGAGGAACCGCCTTGCCCGCTGAAAGGGGCTTCCATCTGACCTCTGAGTCTCAGTTTCCCCACGTACAAACAAATGTCCCCACCTGCTTACTTCACAAGGGCATTTCGCGAGAGGATTAAGTCCAGTCAGATTCAAATATATAAATCACTTTCTCAAATGATCAATTAAAAGGGAAACAAACTAGTGCATGAAATAAGACATCCGTTCTCAAAAAAGTACCCCTGAAACAAATAATACTAATTATATGTTAGTAAAAAAATAAAAATTACAATGTTAAAAAGAGAAAAAAAAAAGAGCGAGGAAGTTATAGTCATGTCAACAACCATGATGCCAGGCGGAGTTAGTAATCATAATGACAACAGCCCAAGCCTGGTGCAGGCTTCTCCCCTCCCAGGCTGTGTCACACTGGGCCTGTTACCTGCCTCACCTCATCTACTCCTCATGGCGGTTCCGTGGGAGACGATGGGCCCCCCACCTTCATGATGCAGTCAAGGCTCAGAGGTGTTTGAGAACATGCCCCCTAGGACCCCAGCACGTCCTGCCAACCTGATGTCTGTAAGTGGAATAGCTCTGTTTCCCTGAAGTTCACAGGCATGGAGACAGGGAGCCCTTGAGCAGAGGGGCATGGTCTTCTTAACTCTTTATGCCTCAAACCCAGCAGTGTGCCTGGCACAAACTAGATCTTTTACCTTTTTTTTTCTTTTTTTAAACCATGAACCATATCATTTGTCCAAGCAATATGCATAATGTGGAAGCTGTCCCCCTCTGCTGACCACCCCCACCCCCGCCAGGGAATAACCACTACCATGAATTGTGTGATTTCCATGCCCCAGCTTTTCATTATACTTTTATCCCCGAGGCATCCTTCATTATGGTTCAATTTTTTCCCCTTTGAACCAGATCTAAATGGATCACAATGTGTATCTTCTGTGACTTGCATTTTATTGCTTACTGCCATGCTGAGATTTGCTCAGTTGATGTTCCCTTGTTTTCAGGGCCCCAGAGTCCCTCCAGGGTTAATGGCCAAGAGTCTGCAATAAATGCTGTTGAGTAAATGAATGGATGAAGGTCTGCATGTGTCCCAGCATGAAGGAAGGAGAGAGAAGTTCTGAATCTGCAGGCAGCCTGAAGGCAGGGCCTGGTAGGTGTCCACACTTACCTGGACCTCTAGGGGTGTGCCCATCTGTGACATGTCCTTGTGTGGGCTGGGGGTGAGGTTAAAGGATGGTGGGGGACCTGGTTAGGACTGGGCATGCCACACTCAGGGATCAGGGATCCAGGGAAAGTAGAATGAGAGGAGCCTCCTAGGGGCCAAAGTTAGGATTTCAATTCCCTATTCCTACTCTCACCCCAGAGGAAGCTCCCAGATGCATGCTGTATGGGGAGGAAAGTCAGGCTCTAAGCACCTCTTAATTCCACTCCCTTCAACATCTCAGAACAGGAGGGCTGAGGTACACACCTAAGGATCACTGATGAGCTCTGAGTTACCAGATTGCCAATATTTGTAGGTGGGATCATGGATGCAGCCATTCATAACGTCTAGAGAGACCATCCGACATGTTTTCTATGTTTGCTTCTTGTGCACATTGATATCCCCAGCTTTTTGCTCACCCATGACTTTCCTCAGGATATCTGTCCATGGACACAGACTGACAAAAGTTCAGGATGGTTCTGGTGAGTGCCAGCAACTGAGGTCCTTTGGAGGACAACTGCTGGGGCCATGTATCCCCAACCTCTGTGGATTTTTTTGTTTTTGCTGTGGGATGGCTTCTGTTTCAGGCCCCATTCCTGCTTGGTGTTTCTGAGGTCAGGGTATGTCCTGGAGAGGACAGGCCACAGAGTGGCTAAACATCAGATGGGATGGACTTGCCCCTCAGGCTGAGGAGATGGAATGCAATTCTGCAGGAAGTGTAGAAGACTTTTAAGTAGAACTATGATATACCACTTGGATAATCTGTTATCTTGTGAGTGTGCCCATGAGGGAGAGAATTAGAGGCAGTTTGCTTCTGGGCCCTTGGGAAATATTCACTTTTAAGTCACTTACTGAGCAAAAAAGAATTAACCTCAAACTTGAAAAAAGTTAAGGAGAAAATTGGTGGCTCAGTGAGCTGGCTGCAGGGATTTGTCAACAGAAAAGCCAGAGGAGGTTAAAGCCACTAACCCTTTGTTCTCATTGTTCAAGTTCAATCAACACTTGGAGAGGACCCTGCAAAATTAGCCCCTGGAGGATGTGAGCAGCATGGGGAAAGATGTGCCCTGCACACTAAGGAGGGTTATCCAGGCATCGGGCAACCTCATCACCTGTTTCTGGGAACTCATGTATGGGATAGGGTTGTGGTGACAGGCAGAGTCCACACACCGTGGTAGGAAACTAATCTCACTGTGTTATAGTCCTATCTTGCCCACCTTTCTCCATGATTATATTAAGTGCCCTCTTTCCAATGTGTGCACAAAAAAAAGAGAAATGCCTCTGCACTCGCCCTCACAATACCCCTTGCTCTCTGAGTTTCTCAGCTGGTCAGGATCACTTTCACATGTCCTGCTTCTGCCAGTGAGCCACTCAGGTTGCTGAAGGGCTGGATTGGGGAGCCTGAAATGGAAGTCCCTTCCTAGTGATCTTAGAATGAATTCATTTTATTTGTAATCAAAGAAGACCAGAATTCAAACTCTGAGAAACCAGGGCTGAAGACAGGACCCTAACATAATGCCAGAGCATGGGGTGCTCCCAACTCATCCTCCTGGATCCTGATTAGAGGTTGCTGGCCCTGGGGGCTAACTGTCAGGACTTGGATAACGGAAAGGACCATTGAGAAAGTCCCTGTGATTGATGATCCAGGGACACTTCCTGTGATCTTTCATTACTAAGACCTACAACCTTCATTCTCCAGCTTCCATATCTTACTCACTTCAAGATGGGCTTCTCCTTTTGGTTTGGACAGGCTTAGCACATCACTCACCTGGAGAGGATGGGCTATGCATAAAATCGCAAATTCAGTTTAATTGAATTCAACAAACACTTAAGGGAAGCCTTCTTTCCACAGCATTCCAGACGTTACAGCAGTGCTCCATCATCAAGGTATTTAATTGCAATGCACTCCACGGATGCAAAGAAAAAGAGAGCTCTGGAGGCAGGGTAGAGGGAGGGACACTCCTTAAATAGTTGTCTCAATCAATGAGCATTTATCTAGAGGCCACAAATGCAATCAAGCCTGAAAAAAAAAATCAATGCATTTAAAGCCAACCCAGGCAAAGAATACAAGCAGTTTTAAGGTTTTCCATCCATTGATGAGGGGGATAAAGAGGTTCCTGAGGGGATGGTCAGTGTGTGTAAGGTGATGATTCCTTCAGTATTCTGAAGGAACAACAGGTGGCCTGACAGAAAACTGACTAAGGGACCCTCAGAAAACCCCATGTCAAGGGTAATGGCCACCAGGTTGGGCTGGCACGTTGTAATATTCCTGCACATGCTGCACTGTTACCCACGGTGAGACACCGAGATGACCCCTTGATGAACGGGGGCCCCTCCCTGCGGTAAGATGAGGTGGGCCATGCTGTGCACAGGGTGCCAGAGCGTTGCTGTGCAGGGCTATGAATCCCAGCTTGTGATACCTGCTAAAATAATGTAAACCTTTTACATTATACTCTTAGTTTATTGGATCTCTCTGTTTTACATTACAAAATGTCCAGGGTAACTTTAACTACATGAGATTTTCTCTTTATGCTCTTTGAGAAACTATTTCAAGAGGCATCCTGTAACACCCAAATATAACATCTTTGTCATCTACATCATCAGTGATTATCGCTGGAGCCGGCATGCGTCACCCCTATGGCATGATAACCTGAACTCACCCCTCATTCCGGCCATCCTAGCTCTTCTCCGCAAGCCTCCCGCATCCTTTGCTGATGTTTACAGAAAGAGGAGCACAGACAACGAGGTACGTCCATGCCTTTGTTAGGAAGGGAAGGACACCAGCCTGGGGTGGAGGCCCTGAGTGAACCTCAGCTGGCTTCAGGCACATTTGTGTGACACCCCTTCACTGATGACACATGAAGTTGGAGCATGCCAGCCATTCATGAAGCTCTAAGCCTCTTACTATCCCAGGACTTTGTGTGTGTGGTGACACCTGAGCTGGCCTCGGGGCATCTCAGTGTCACCCCCTTGGATTCACCATCCCTGCAATCCTGGCCACCTCTGCCTGGCCCCTTCCATGCTCATTCTGTCACTTGCCTTTGTTTCTTCATGACTTTCCCAAGCTCTGCAGTTACTTCAACAGCTGTTGGTTTATAGGTCCACTGTCTGTCTCCTGGTTCTTTCTCTTACTGATCACCATATCCTGTGAGCTCAGATCAGCACTGAGCCCCGAAATAAGTGTTTTGGATAAATTTATGCATCCTTAGTCATGCATATCGATCATCTGGGAATGAGTTCTAGGGGCTGATGTTATATGTTCCAGAGTTCACATCAGGCAGGGGCCCCTGTGTGCTGGGGTTGTGGTCAGAGAAGGCTTTCTGGAGAAGGCAGGCCTTGGCTGGCCCTAAATGATGGGCAGAGTTGTTCATGGGCACTGGATGGGGCAGGAAGATGCTTCAGCTGTCGCAGAGGCTTGTGTGCCCGGACCACCATCAGCCACCTCCCAGCTGCTGTTTACCTCGGGGGCAGGGGGCTATAGGGTCACACTGAGATGCCCTGAGACCACCTGGAACACTCCAGGGCAGTGGTACCCAGAGTGCTTTTCAGGCTGGGGCAAAAACCTTGTCTTTCCAAATCTGAGCTGCAACATGAGAGCTCTACTGGAAGTGTGGGTCTGGAGGACCCCTATTGGATGCTAAGGGAGAGCCCCAACTTGTAGGTGTGGGGTGGGCAGGGTCCAGGGCAAAGATGTGGGCTCCTTATGCCTGAAGTTGCTTGAGGAGGATTCTGAGGATGCTGTCGGGATGCTGGAGCTGCTGAGGAGGTGTGGGAAGCAGAGCACAAGGCAACCCACCTGCTCATGGCTTCTTCGTTGTGGCACATTCCTCAAGATCCATCCTTCAGGCTCCGTGGCTCCACTGTGGCTGGGGGATCTTGTCTGGCTCATTTTTCATGGAATCAAATTTGCTTTTCTAACTTTTAAGTTGCAAAGCACATTTATTTTCACTTTGACATACAACTTAGAAGTGAGGGGAGTTTTCCCGGTTCCACCACTGTAATGCAGCTCTGCTCCCAGAAAAACGAAGCTGGGTTTTAGTTCAGGCATAAGGAGCCCATATCTTTGCCTGGGAGGTGCCCAGGCTTTCTTCTCTGACTGATGCACAAGCAGAGGTGCCGCCATCTAGGAGACATGGGTCTTGTCTGAACTCTGGCCAGCTATGGACCTGCTCTGTCATACAGGCAAAGTCCTGGTCCTCAGACCCTCAGTTTTCTCATCTGTAAAGTGGGAATGAAGAAACTGCAACCACCTGGAAGGGTTGAGGTGAGATTTAAGAGGGAAAGGGGACATGATGATGTCTACTTCCCACTGACCATGTGCTGGCCCTAAGGGCACAGGCTTCCTCCTTCCCCAAGGCCACCACCATCTTCCAGAGATGTGGGAACATGGGCTTGATTTTCCTAGGCTCAAAATAAAATAAGATCGATTCCGTCCAAGGAAGGGTAAGGGGCCAGAAATCTCAGTCCAGGGCAGTGGAGAGAGCATGCTGGACTTCCTTGGTCCTGGGGCTTCACATCTGACCCGTGATAGTTTTGGAAAACTAGAAAGGCCACCCTCTGTTTCTCCTGAGCACCAGTGGCAAACATATTGGATTCTATCCTAAGGAATTTGTTGGAGATTTGACATTGTGAACCTTGGATTCAAGTAGAACAGTAGCGTGATTCAGATTCTTGTTACTTGTGTGACCTGGGACCAATTCTTTCCCTCTCTAAGCCTTGGTCTTCCTGCCAGGATACGGTGGACACAGTAGTGTGTAGCACCTAGCCCCTGGCATGGACAGAAATTACAACCCTAGAGCCTGGTGACTGACAGATGTCCTGCTCTCTGTAACTCCCTGTTATCCTCTGTGTCACTGTTCCTTTATCCTTGGATTCTTAACTAAAGAGGACAACCGAAATCAATTCTTCAGCCACCAGATTATTATTCTGTAGGTAGGTGGCCTTCTTATTCTGTGGAAATCGAGACCTTAGCCTTCAGCTGTGCCCAGCATGAACAGATGTACCGTGATGACCATGCCCTCTTCTAATTTAAAGTCCTTGTTATTTTAAAAAGACCTATTACCTGAGAATGCACAAGGTGCCAGATGGAGATTGGTTTGGGTTACTTGAATAGCTAGATCTTTCTGGGGATGATAATGAGGGGAGAGTCATCTGGGACCTCTACACTTCATTCCATCAAGGACAGAAATGAAGGGTGTGGGATACTGGAGTGACCTGATTTCTGTTTCTAAATCAGGCACTGTTGCTTGATAGTGACCATCTCTTTCTTCCTGTTGTACAAGGATCTCTTGAGGGAGTAAAGGAAAGTCCTATGTCGAGGTGCCCCATTGGGAGACTGCAGCCCTTTACCAGCTCTCATCTAATCCAGGCTCTCTTCCTATTTACTGGGAATACATTATGCACCAAGTCAATAGGAAAATGCATATTTAAGAAAATTTGTTGGGACCATATGCAGGGGATGAAGACATTAATTGATTGAGAAGAATGCTAACTGTTCCCTATCTTGTCCCAGCTATACATCCAGATTAGCTTAATAGAATAGTTTGAATCTAAATATGGATTCTCTGGTATAGACAGACAACAGACCCAAATCCCTGTTTGCTTTCCAGCTGAGTCATGAGCTGCATTAGGTGACATGAGGTGTCATAGTCAAAAGGCCCCAGAAAATGGACAACTATATGTGGTGTGGCCCTCCCACTCTTGAAGCTGTAGTGACATTTTATCTGTCATCTATCAATCATCTGTCAATCAATCAATCATCTGTCTACTAGCTACTTATCTACCTCCCTACCTTTTAAATTGGCCCCAAATGACCCTATTTCAGTGAAAAACCAGGTACTGCCCCCTAAAGCCATCGGGATGCAGTGGACACATGCCCTGGCACTTGACCAGCCCCTCGCAGAATGACTTGCTTTCCATCAGTTTCTAATGGGCAGTTGGACACATTGGCGGGGTGGTGAACTGAGACAGGTGAACCTGCCTCATTGGCCTGGGTAGGCACAGCCCTGCACTCACTGTGTGTTAGAGAAAAGGGCATCTGGGTGACAGAGGGCAGTGATGGCTGTCATCTCGCTCTCCAGAGCCTGGATCTGCCACAGTGACTGCTGCATGGCAGGTCCCGGTGAAGCAGCAGTGGGGACCACAGCACACAGGCCAGAGCAGTCACAACGCTGTTTGACAAGCTCAGTGGAGGCAGAAAAGCTGAGACAGTGTGTCCAACAACACCTTGTGCCTCTCAGCACTGTCTGTGTTTGGAAAGTTCGGGAATGTCTCCAGCCTGGTATTTCTCCCTGGAGGCACCTGCGTTCTCTTCTGTCACCTCCATGATGCTTCCTGAGACAAAGAAACTGCCTTTTCCACCTGGTGGATTTGCACACATCTTTTGAGCCTTCAAGGGCCTGCCCCTGCCCTAAGATGCACTCTCTAGGACAGAGACCTGTGTAGCGCTCCACTCCCTGTGGTTACCATGCCCTGCTGTGTCAGGCTGCTGCACTTGCTCTTCTCATTTCCCTGGAGTTTGTTCAGAGGCTGCAGCAGGCCATGGTCCACCTGTCATCCCTGCAGCAAGGGGCAGTCACTGGCCAGCAGAAGGCTGCTGCACCCTAAGTGCAGGGCCGGCAACTCCCACCCCTTCCCTCCTCATCCATGTGGAGCTCTGACCCCTTGCTCAGCAAGGGGCTCGGCAAGACCTGCAAGGGCTGGTAAACGGGACTCAGCAAGATGACAAATTCCTTACTCATTTTACATGCTTGTCTGGCAGGGAGCCAGCTGTCTGCAGGCCCCGAGCGTCTGTGAGTTTGATGTCCACTGTTGCTTTGCTAGGTTGAACAGAATCTATGGATGAGAACCTCTTGGGAGTGCACCAACCCCTTGAGCAGTGCAGCTCATCCTGGAGACCAGGGAAGGGTTTTTGAGAGGTCATAGCAGTGGGAACATCACACAGACGTCAGAAATGTCTTTCCACTTAGGGCTCTATCTGAGGCTCCTAACCTCAAAAGCAGGAAGAGGTGAGAACGTGGCCTCTAGATAAGAGATGGTACAGCTATACTTCCTGAGAGGGTGGCCCTAGCTCAGAGTATGAATTCTAACATTTATTGCCAAACTGGGTCACCAGATGTCAGCACCTATGACAACAAATACAGGTGAGCTTCGAGGTGCATAAAATTGTCCTCATAAGGGCTATTGCTCAAGCCAGTTCACCAGGGGCCTCTAAGAGACACTATAAAACTTCAAAGGCAAGGCCCTGAAATGAGCTCTGAAAGGCAGTGCTGGCCGTGACTCAGCTGCTGTAACATTTGGCATCATTTCCTAGAGCGATAGCAGCTGTTGGCAAATGGTCAGGCTGGTGTGTTGTAAACCCAGGGGCTGCTCTGAATGAGAGTTCCTCTAACATCTCAAGAGGTACATGGTGACTGGCTGGGTGTTAGGAATGCCCTGTCCCAGCTTTTGGAGAGACCAGTCCTGTTTCCTAGCTCTAGCTGTGACGCCTGACTGTGACATCTTGGGCAGCCGCTGAGGGCTCAGGGACGGATGGATGCAGCCTCTCTCACTGTGTCCTCCATGGGAGTCACTGTGGTTCTCTGGGGAAAGCTGGACTCTCGGCTCAGGCAGGGACACCAGGTGAAGCAGGGGACACCTGATGAATCCAGGGGTACCTAGTGAAGCAGGGACAGAGAGGAGCTTGAGGGGGAACATCTCTAAGGATGAGGGAAGGAGATACGTAGAGGAAGAGAACCCACCCTAACCATGTGTGCCAAAGTCACCTTTTCCAGGGAAGTCAACCCAACCCCCCTCCTCATTCCCACCACCCTCCGGCAAAGATATGCTGTGAAACACAAACCAAAGCTGCTTTTATGTTCCCAAGAGTCTTGACCCACAAACAATGTGATCTGTGCCCAGAGTTTTCTTACTTTGTAGAACCATGGTCAAGGCTGCATGGTTCTTAAGAGAAAACTGATGGTTGGGTTTGCATCTTGACTTTGCTGTTTTCCTGGCATGTGATTCTTGGGGGAAATTACATATAAAATGCTTGTAGTCAGGAGTTCTTGCAAGATTGAAATGAGTGGCTTGTGGAATGGGGAGCTTCTTCTATGGTCAGGAGTGAGGCGGCAGGTTCTATCTGTTGTGTGGGCAGGGTGGCACCAGGCTGGGGAATCTCAT
Organism: Mustela nivalis; assembly: GCF_964662115.1. NCBI lineage: Eukaryota > Metazoa > Chordata > Mammalia > Carnivora > Mustelidae > Mustela > Mustela nivalis. The sequence continues at coordinate 96,507,950 of NC_139027.1, forward strand.
CCTCACTGTATAGTTGCCACGTGCTGGCTGAGCTACCTTCTCTGAACCTCAGTTCTGTTGCCTGCCTGACAGGTTTCTTGGGATGATGTGAGCTGATGTGGATCTAGTGCCCAGTGCAGGGCCTGCCTGCAGCGGTCAGTGCCCCATCTGTGGTGGCTGCACTAACTAGAGAAATGTGAGTCTAGAAAGGCAGACGCAACCCTGACACACGAAGATGGCCGTGCTAAGCATCAGTCAGTAATAGCTCCGCTGAGGATGGCATTCAACCACTTCCTACGACACCAAGGCCGAGCCAGTTGTAGGAATGGGCCACAAGGGGTCCACCTGTCTTATAAGCTGCAAGGGCACGCATGCTTCTTTAAGTTGTCCTCTGACTGGTTTGGCCTTGACCCTAACAACCTGAAACTCACAGGGCCACCTGTACCATACGGTCTTGTGCTGGTTCTTGAGAAAGACGGGACAGAACTTGAGAAAGTACAGGGAGGCCCAAGTCCCTTTAGCATGGAGCATTTCCATGTGGAAAGACAGGAGGCTGAGAGAAGATGGGAAGGTGGTACAGCAGGAGACAGAGCATGTGGGCATCAAGGGGCTGGGATACAGCAGCCATGACAATGGTAGTGGAGATGGTTGGGAGGACATAAGGGGTGGATTCTACTTCTTAACCAAATCCAAAGAAATGGAACTTTGGGTGCCTCTTGAACTTAAAATGGACCAATTTAGGACAAATACAAATAGGCCATTTTACACAAGTTTGGTCATGATGAGATATCGGGCTGAGAAGATGGGACACACAAGTCGTGGGATGGGTTGTCCAGAAGACTGAGAGCAAACACAGGGACCCCATCACCAGCACATGAAGTCACCGGTAGTCCTCAGAAGTGGACATTTGTTATCCTTTCCTAGAGATGAGGTTCAGAGATGTGCACCCATAAGGATGACACAGCTGACTTGACCCCAATCCATACACTCCATCACCAAGTTACCCTGACTCTTACAGGGAGCTTTGGGCTTCCTCCATATATTCTTCTTTGGATTAGGGCCTTTGATTATATTTCTGGAGCATCCACTAAGGAGAAATGCTAGATGGAGCTTGGATTTAGCCCAGAAAGGCAGTGCTAAACACTTTTAGAATATTAAGCATTTAAGGTCAAGGGCAAGGAGGCAGGTGAGGGAGATGAAACACGTTGAAACTCTTTTTTCTAGGATGGTGGCTCCTGACTTGTGCTGCATATGGGAATGACCAGGCAGTGGCCCTGGTCAGGGACATCAGGATTTCTGGAGCTGGGATCCAAGTAGCAGGGAGTGTTTAAGTGCCATGCATGGATGGAACCACTGTCCTAGAGAGATGGCCTCTGTGTCCCCTAATATTATTATTAGGATAAGGATACTAACTTAAGCAGCCAGGGGTGTTGTGACCCTTGTCTAAGGAGACCCTCCTACTCTTTTATCAGCTGAGTTCCAGGTTGCTCTGTAGTTAGACAAGTGAAAAGTAGAAATGAAACCCAAGACTGGAAATTCATCAGGAAAAAAAAAAAAGTCTTAAGCAAGAAAGCTAAAAGATAATTTTTTTGTTAAATAATGAACACTCGTAAAACAGCAGTGAAATGGTATTAAAATGTCTGATTACTTATTTCTCAGCATTCGTCTGATAACTTAAGCAGCATGAAGCAGTAGTTGCACTTAAAAAAATGACAAGAAAATAGCTATTCATTTAGTCGACAGGGAAGGTTCATTTCTTTTTAAAGATCACTGGTGTCACTGCTTATCACCAGGGCGAGTGTCAACGCAGGCGTCTTTATGCTGAGACGGTGTCCACAGCTGCTTTGCCTTCAGTTCCTGGAGCAAACCTTGGTCCTTCCAGGAAGGGTCTTTGGAGGGTCTGCAACCTGCCCCCCACCCTAGATCAACGAGGCCCAAGACTGAATATTGCTGCGTGGTGGCTGCTGAGTTTGGACACATTCCAAAAGAGGCTGGATGTTCCTAGGCTGGGGCAGCATGGAGGGAGTGTCCAGTAGGCCTGGGGATAGACCCCATGCTATTCTGGTTTTGCATTCTCAGGGCTGGACCCATCTGAAGTCCAGTGATAGCTGGGAGTTTTGCTGGAAGTGTTGGTTCTCTTCCTGCCAGCCCCATTCTCTTCCTGCAAGGGAGGTTCGTGGATGGGGGAATGCCGGTGGAGTGAAGCAGGGCCACAGACAGAAGTGGCGTGTCCCCTGCCCTCTGCCTATTGCACCATATTCCATAAAAAATAAACACATTTGTACTGTTTGTGTATTGCTAATGCTATGGCATTCCAGGCACTGGCAGGCTGCAGAGAGAACTACACTGTCATGAATCCACCAGAATCCATCCAAGAAGGCCTTGCAGATCAGGATCTCTGGAGCTTCCCTTTGGAAAGGTCAGCAGTGCCCATCTGCCTCGTGCTCTACACAGTGCTGTGAAAATGATATTAAAGGGTAAAAACAAAAGAAATCCACAGGTAGAAAAATCCCAGGGCTTTATGGAGCCGTTCGGCAATAACTGAGAGTGTACAGCATCACACAGGTGTGTCTACCTGCGCGTCCACCCCTTGCCAGCCCTGTCTTCTTTGCATCTGCGTACGACTGGCCCCGGTTCTTCCCCTGTGCGCCTGGATGAAGCTCATAGGTGGTTGTTCTTGGAGAGGTAGGCGATGAGGGCCACAGCCACGCCCACGTAGATGCCGGTTCCGATTGTGATGGACAGCACAGCCAGGAACAGGGCCCGTCGGGAGCTGGTGCTGGCCTGGTGGAAGTCCCCCTTGGCCACGGCTTTGTTCGTCTGTTGGGGAGAAAGGAGGGAGGAGAAAAGGAAATCAAGATGAGCAAGCGGAGCAAACGTTGTAAGTGTAGTGCTCACCTGTGGCGCACTTCCAACCTTGAACTTAGTGACAGCAGACAGGGAGAACTCACTAAGAGGTAACTGGGCATGCTCCAGCATGGTGGAGGCATTCCATAACTGGTAAGGAAGAAATAGAGCAGCTATTGCCTGCCCAGACAGCAAGGCAGTCAAAGCTTTAAAAAAAAAGGAAAGAAAAGAGCCCCTAGGAATGCCCATGGATGGCAGCACTCCACCACCAGTGTGGGGCCTGTGGCCTTCAGCACCAGGATGTGAGGGAGAGAAGACATATGACACCCCCAGCACCCTCATTTCTATAGAAGGCTATCCTTTCTTTCCTTTGAATAACACTGAATTTTTTTTAACACCACAAAATTATTTAATTAGTAAGTGACAGAGCTGGAGTTTGTACCAACATATATTGGTTTCAATCATTGGTTTTTTTTTTTAATTTATTTTCAGCATAACAGTATTCATTGTTTTTGCACCACACCCAGTGCTCTATGCAATCTGTGTCCTCTCCAATACCCACCACCTGGTTCCCCCAACCTCCCACTCCCCGCCCCTTCAAAACCCTCAGATTGTTTTTCGGAGTCCATAGTCTCTCATGATTCACCTCCCCTTCCAATTTACCCCAACTCCCTTCTCCTCTCTAACACCCCTTGTCCTCCATATTTGTTATGCTCCACAAATAAGTGAAACCATATGATAATTGACTCTCTCTGCTTGACTTATTTCACTCAGCATAATCTCTTCCAGTCCCGTCCATGTTGATACAAAGTTGGGTATTCATCCTTTCTGATGGAGGCATAATACTCCATAGTGCATATGGACCACATTTTCCTTATCCATTCGTCTGTTGAAGGACATCTTGGTTCTTTCCACAGTTTGGCGACCGTGGCCATTGCTTCTATAAACATTGGGTACAGATGGCTTTTCTTCTCACGACATCTGTATCTTTGGGGGTAAATACCCAGGAGTGCAATTGTGGGGTCATAAGGAAGCTCTATTTTTAATTTCTTGAGGAATCTCCACATTGTTCTCCAAAGTGGCTGCAATAACACTGAATTTTTAAAAATATGTTCACATTTACCTGATTTAATCTTTACAAACTAGTAGTGGTGTGGGGAAAGAAATGATAGTTCTCATTTCCCAGAGAGAAAACAATGTCATAAGATCATTAAACTGATTACAGTATACTTAACACTTCAGTCTTCAGCTGGCAGCCATGGAATCATGCATTTCTGACTATTATCCTTCCTCACCATAGCTGGTGTTGGTAGAATTCATCCATCAATAAAATATTTGATATAAGAAAATACCCATATTTCTCTTCACTCAGTTGCCTAGTGAAGTGTTGCTTTGGTGATATTCATGTTTCCTGGAGTCATAGGTGGATGGGAACATGGAGATTTTGGATGTTGTATCTGGTTGGGTATTTTGTAGCAGATCCTATGTATCCATCCTCAATTCCTTCCTTTGCTGTCCCCCTCTACACGTGAGACTAGAAGGATGACACAAGAGTGTGGGGACCATCATGTGCTTCAGCTGGAACCACCCTCAGGGACTTGCTGAGGAAAATGGTGAATTTGGCTGATGTGGGTGGAGGCTATCATGGCACCATGACCCTTGGGAGGGGCAAGTAATGCTGAGGAGAGCTAACCCCAATCTGGCTGGAGATTCTTTGTGGTCAGGGTACAGGCAGAGCCTACTCCCCAAGTAGATGGCCTAGGTCATTCTCTGGCCGATCTCCAGAAAGCCAGATTTTCACTGGCTCCCATCTCTGCGTGTCATCAGGGGGTATTTCTGCATTGTGTAGGCTGGTAGGGGAGTGGGTATGTTATTTACTCAAACTTAAATATGCTGTTGCATCTGCCACAGACCACAAAGAGTGAGACTCAGAGGTAACTTATGAAATGGATTTCCACCCTCCACAGTCCTGACCCTGATTGATGAGATGTGGAGCTCTGTGTCAGGCTGAGGAGGGACCCTGGTCTGCTTGGTGGCCTCTCTTCCTCTTCCCCTCTCTGCTGGATTGTGGAGCTCAGTTTTTGCCCTCCTCCCCTCATTTTCTGGCTTGGAAGGGAGCTTGGGAGCTCACTGCTGACAGTTCTTCATGAAGCAGAGCTAAGGGAATGCAGAACGGGAAGCCTCCTAGGACAAAACTAATTAATTAATTAAGCCTTAATGAGCTGCATTTCATTTTATCTAATGCAGTACTCTCAAATACTCCAGCGTCCCATAACATCACAATGGAACTGTCCTTCCTTAGCCAGGCAGTCACTCTCCATTAGAATGGGCCTTTGCTGCTCTGTCTCATGATCATCACCCTGAGTCCCCAAGGAGAGGACACAGTTTAGAGAGAAAGGTAGGGCACGCTGGGAACTCCCTCACCCTCAACACAGGCCCCGCCTGGAGTGCCTTGGTCCCAACTGCCTATCTCATCAGAGCTCACATGTTTCAGTAACTATGTTAGTAGTTGCCTTTCTGGCTCAGCCATAATCTCCAGAGGTAGGTCCATGTCTGCTATGTCCATGAGGTCTGCCTGGAGCCTGGAGGAATGGTAGGAACTCGCTGAGCACTTGAGCAATGACCAGGTGAATGGGCTGTGCGAGATCAGCTCCCTTCAAACTCTTCCAGGTCGTACGGGCCCCAGGTGCATCCTGGTGGCCTCTACAAGGAGGGTAGTGGCGTGGGGCAGGTTTGACCCAAGCTCTGGCCCAACTCCATAGAGCTCCCCTCTGCTGGGTTCTGAACTCACAGTGTCAGCGCTTTCATCTCCAGGAGCAAGGAGTGTCTGCTGGGGAATCAGGCTCCACAGTTGATTCTCATAGCCAAGGCTGGGAGAATCCCATTTGTGATCTGTTTGGTTATAGGGCAACTGTTCCAATGGGAAGAAGAGTGTTGTGTTGAAGGTGTTATCAGCTGAGATGTATCAAAACCAGTAAACAGAGAGAGCCTCATTGACAAGCAGGCTGCTTTTCAACAATGCCTCTCAGTGTCTGCTTTTCGCAGAAGCTCCTGTGAGGTAGGTATGTCATTTGCACTCCACAGATTGGGCATCCTGACCTAACAAAGGTGGTGTCTGAGGCATCCTTTGTTTCAGACAGTAGATCCTGTGGCTATAAAGCAGGTTGCATATCTATCTGAGAGGGTGCAACCACAGAGAAATATTTCTATTCTGAAAACTTTTGGGCTAAGTCTCCAGGATCTTCTTGCTAGGCACGAGGGCAGAGATTCTTGTCCTGGGTCCGGGGGCTTTGAAGCCGTGATGCTGAAAGCAAGACTGTGTGTGCATGTGAATTTTAATGAGATGAGGCTCAGCCATGCTCCCTGAATTCTCAAAGCAGCCCCTTTCCCAGCTGCTCTGACTGCTTCACTGGGGTTGAGTGGGGGGCAGTACCAAGAGGAGGTACCAAGGAACAGAACCAACATGGTGTCTCCTGATAGGGACAAGAGGACGTCACAGGTGCCTCTTGGCTGGAATGAGCAGATGTTGTTTGCTTGTCCTAATTGGGAATCTTACATTGTCTACAACCTAATCTGTGCCTGAAGCCCATGGTTTGTAAGTGATTATGCTGCAGGCACGCTGAGAGCCCATACTCAGAACGGCCTGTGGGTCTCGTTGGCACAAACTGCACTCCGTCAGATGTCTCTGCAGCAGGAGTTCTCGAATCTGGTGCACATTCCAGTTGCCAGGGAGTTTTGAGGACTCCTGATTTCCTGGTAGCACACCAGTCAGGGAAGTCAGAAGCTCCAGGCTGGGACCTGGCTTCTGTGTCTTACATTTTCTCAGGTGATTCCCACATGCAGGCAAGGTCAAGACCACAGTTGCCACCTGTCCTGGCTTGCTCAAGACTGGGGGGATTTGCAGGACTTAGGAACTTCAGTGTTGAAGTAGGGCCAGTCCAGGCAAACTGGGATGAGACTTCCTGCATCACAGAAAGGCAGCCCTGGATCTGTCATGGAGAGCATCCTGGTGACCCACATTTTCTGACAGAAGCATCTTATCATGTCAGTCTCCCTGTGATAGAGCAAACGAAGCTGGGTGAGTTGGAGCTCAGGGGGAGAACTCAGCCTCCTGGAGAGTATCTCCAGCCTGAGGTCCACCCACACGTTTGGTTGTGACAGCTATGTGCCCTTGTGGCCTGTCCAATTGGTGTGCAAGGTGCTGTATTGATTCCTGCAATGTGGACATTTGCAGGAAGGGAAGCTGTCCATATCCGGGATAGTCATAGCTTTGTTTTTAGCTTGTGGGGTGTCATTTCCAAACCTCATTCCCTCTTGACTAGTTTATGGTCCTAGGAGTTTATAATTTGCTGGTATTTCACCTTCTGATTGCCTCCTTTCTAGCGGTAACAACGGGCTCAGCCCTGTGTTGGCAGGGCCGGTGTGCCTTGCAGGTGAGGCCCCCATCCTTAATCCGAGTCTGTCCTGGGGAAATGCCTTCCTCTGTGGAAAGTGACATGTGCTAAAAGAAACGGAAGTCTTACGCCCCATCCTACTTGTTCTCAGACATCCACATGGCTTGAGTGGTCTTGGGCCCCTGCCTCCTGATTTGCTGGCACCTCTCCCACTCTCTCTAAATGCTGCCCACGACAGACCCTTCCACAGCACACCTGCTGTGGCCCCTGCACCCTGCAGCATGGCTTGTGTGGTCTTCTGACCCTGAAACCTGTTCCTGCCCAGCCTCATCTCCTCCCAAAGTGGGTTGGCCTGCCACCAGAGCCCTCCCCACGGAGGGATTGTATGTGACTACTTCAAACCAAATGTTCCACTGACATTAAAGGGGAAAGAGGGAGCATGAGACTCAGGGTTCCCATCTGTGCAGTGGGCCCATGGGAATGAGGCAGGTGTGGTCAGCGGGGGCTCCGATACCGCCTCCTGCCCTTTGCCCTCCAGACCCATGCTCTTCCCACAGTGGCCAGGAGACTGACTTGGTTCCTTCTCTGGTCCCCAGCTTCTCCCTAAGAGCTGCCCAGAAGCACCATCAGACCTGAGGAGGGAAGGGCTCAACCCTCAATTTGTGAGGGTCCCAGCGAGGATGAGTCCTGTAAGTTGTAACCCTCCATCCTGCTCTCTCCAGGCCTCTCCAGGCCTCCACATGGGCCACCAAGCATGCTCTGATGCACCTGCCTCAGTCACTGCAGTGTCCCAGGCCAGTCACCTCTGCAAATCGACCCTTCTCAGATGATCTAGCTGGGGTGAGCCATCTACTTCCTGAATGAACCAGCTATGGTACGGGGGTGATAGAACATTTGCATCTGCCAGGACCCGGCTGTGGGCCTGGAGCAGCCTCTGTGAGGACCTGGCCTGCAGGCTCTTTGTCACCAGTGAGACTCTTGCCGCTGTCCAGACACACAACACAGCCTGCTCTCTCCTGATGGCTGTGCTCATCCATTGCAGAGAAACACATCATCCCCAGCTTGGTGGCTTCAGACAAAAGGAAGCACTGACATCTGTATCAGTTTCTGAGGGTCAGGAATTTGAGAACTCGGGGGCCAGCTCTGACCTGACCTTAGGGGGGTCTGGGCTGTGTCTTCTCAATGTCCTTACTGTGTTGTGGGCTGAGGTGGGCCACTGGGCTGGAGGTGAGGTAGGTTTCACTTGCTCACAGTGTCCTCCTGCTGGAACCTTCTGGGCTCCTTCCTCATGGCTCTGTTCACCTCTAGTCTGTCCAGAGTCCCCTCCTAAGACAGAGGCCTATTCTTGGGGCATCTCAGGATCTGCTCTATGGGCCCCTTCACAGAAGCGCTCTCATGGCTCAGGCTGGCTTCTTCTTGCACAGTGAATGTAACCTCCCATGAAGCCACAGGACGCACACATGATGTCATAGTCCAGGTATCCTCCAGCCAGAGTAGGATCAAATCGGTGCCAAATCATCCAGGCAGTGACCATTTTGGCTCCCCGGACTAGGCTAAGAGGTGCTCCTCCCCATGGAAGTCATGTTTCAAGGGCAGTTGCCTACAGGCAGCTCTCTCTCAGTGCCACCTCTGTCACCCCTGAAGGCCAAACTGTGAGGGTCACCACACTGGGCAGAAGGACATGTGACACTGTGAGCTGACCCCTCTGGTCTAGTCTGCAAAGAGCCCTTCCCATTCAGGCCCCTGCAGAGAGGAAAGGAAATCCCACCTGTTCCCACTTTGGGCTGGGAACCTTATCTCTTGGGACTGGATTTTCCTTCCCTGCCAAAAGGTCATGAGTGAAGTTTGTTACTTTCTTTTTGGGACTTTTTGCTTAGAAAACAGCAAGGTCCTGAGCAGCAGCCAGCTGTACCTTCTGTGGGACCCAGACTTGCACCCTTTGGAAGGAGGCTGAGAGCAAAAGTCACAGGGTGGGGGGAGCATCAGAAGGCAAGAAGCCCTCAGGCCCCATTGTGCACTCTGGAGGCAGGGCTCCGTCACAGCCCCAATTAGAGAAATGTCCTCCAAACCCATACCTGGAGGCATTTAGCCCTTTAACACCCTGCTGCTGGAACATTTCACACTGAGACAGTAAATGTGTGCTCTGGTTCTTTAGTTACATGATTACCCTCACTTATCTGGTTGTGAAGATATATAGAAAATCTGACTTTTAAAGAGCAAAAGGAAAATGTTAGTGCTAAAAGTCATGAAAAACACTGGCTTCCTTTCCTCTCCCTTGAGTGAAGAGATTTACACTGAGGAAATAAAAATAATATCAACAAAGAATTCATAACCAGGACAAACATGTTTGGGCTAAGCGTGAGGTCAGTCAGCTGTACCACAGGGGTCACACCTCCTGAGGCTGGGGCCCGCACAGAGTCAAGACTCTGTGTCAGGGGAATATGCCATGTATCACAAGGCAGGAAACCTCTTATACTCAGTTAAAGCTCATTTTGCTCATGTTTTCATGAGAATGGCCAGCTTGCAGAGGACTATAGACAAATTTATATTTTGGGGGGGGCACTTTTTAATGCTTATGCTTATTTATCTCCCCACACCTTTCTCCAGTGGTGACAGAATCTGTTGAGTGGTGACTTTTAGGGGCTTTATCTGCAGAAACTGTCTTCTCCTAGTGGTCTCCAACCAGATTGGGGACCCTGCTTTCCTCTGATACTTCTTGTGTGTCCCGGTCCTGCTATAGCCAGGGCTACAGCTATCACCCAAGTTATCCAGTTCTCCCCACTTCCTAATATGGCTCCCCTTCTTGCTGCCCACTCAGCTCTGGGTTTACCTGAGATTTATCTTGGCATTCATTGGCATGCTAAAGCCCATGACCATCTTTGTTCACTTTGCCCTGCCTTCCTTCTTCTGCTCACTCACAACAGCTAGAAGTTCTGTCTGAGGCTCAACATGGCCCAGCGATACAGCTGCTCATCAGCCATTGCCGATTTTCCAAATAAGAGAGCAGAACCAGATCAGATGTCTGTGCTTCCATGAAGAAGACAAAGGGGTTGGGTGTTTGGAGGCAGCAGAGAGAATCTGAAGGGATATTATAGCATGCTGTGAGACCCAGGTTCACTCCAGTAGGAGGGTAGGTGTTTGCCTTTCACTTTGGGAGAGCAGATCCAGTGGCTTCAAGGTCAGAGCTGAAAGAAGTGCTTCTCTGTGGGGACAAGACAGGTCCCCTCATCAAGGAGAAGATATGGTGGTCTGCCACAGGGTCTGTCTTAGATCCTGTCCAACAGAGACCAGCTGAGGGGCAAGCAGATCTCCACAGAAAATGCTGATGGAAACCGTATGGCTTGTCTCAAGCCAACTGTAGTTTGAGGATGCAGAATGTGTTTGGGGTCTGCTAAGAACCTACCAAAATGCACAGATGGGAAAGAAAGCCGTATACATCCTCCAGGCCCAGAGGGCATGAGGCCTGGCATGCCAGGCTGAACTAGGTAAGCTGCTCTATTCCCTATCTGGCCATGCTCACGACACCTCACTCCAAAGACGCAGACACCATGGCTGGCAAGCTAGAGGAAGGGGTAGGGGGTAGAAATTGTACCTCTCCTTCCTGAGCGTGCAGGCATGTCCCTGCAGAGTGTAGCTTGAAAGAACAGTGCTGTACACTAACCCACAGGCTCAAATGGAAAAGAGACGCAATAGCAAGTTTTGGTGAGAATGTGGAAAAACCAAATTCTCATATCGCCCTGGAAGGAGTGTAAATGCTTAACACTACTTGGGAAAAGGATCAGTACTTCTTACAGCTGAACATATGGGCGTATGATCCAACAACAAATCTCCTCTTGGTAAATACTTAAGAGATATTGTTTATATGTTCACCCAAGGACATCTACAAAAATGTTTATAACAATAACCATCATAATAGCTCCAAACTGGAAGCCAGCCAAATGTCCAACAGCAATAAAAAGGAATACATAATAATGGTACACAGTAGTGGTAAAGAAGTAAATCTCAGAAACATAATGGGGAACAGAAGAAACTAGACAAAGGATTGTCTTTACATAAAGTGCAAAATATTCCGTGCTGTTAGCGTAGAAGTCAGGTTACTGGATATCTTTGGGGAGGGTCAGCCACTGGAAGAAAGCATGATTTTAAAAAAATCTACTCTTTCACCCCAAGACACTTTAAGAAATGATTCTATGAAAAATTAAATGAGCAGATAAGAACTATTCATAAAGAATAGAGAAACTCATTTTATAAAATTAGTAAAATCTTGATATCAAAACCAAAGAATGAAAGTAAGGGAGAAGGAAAGGAGATGCTTGTTTCTCTATAAACACAAATGCAAATCAAGTGAAGGTGTGCTCTGGCTTCCCTCTTCACACTGTTCACTGGCCTCTGTATTTGCAGTGGCCTTTTAAACCCTTAACTCACCTACTATATCCTCATGGGAGCCCTACATGTCCCTGCTGAGAGAGGGGCTCCTAGAGCTCTGGTGCTTACCATCCTGGAGCCCTACGGCTTCACGTTTCAAGAGCCTGGCCAGGCTCAGCACACATTTGCTCAATGAAAAAAGAACAAAGGGCAGCATGGCATTTTCTCCCGCTGTTTCTGAGTGCAAACATGCTTTGGTCAGAAACATTTCCGCCTTGTCCAGGAACTCCCTGGAGACAACCCCATGGCTGACAATCACTGACCTTATACACAGTCTACAAGCTGATAAGGAAGATATAAACCAGGGATATCCACCAAGTAAATATTTATAACCACGAGGTAAAATCCACTTGACTCTGCTGCTGAGCACCAGGAAGGACGAGGCTCTTGGTGCTTGGGCTTGATGCAATGCTCTGCAGCACAGAGGGTGAGGGGTGTGCTGCCCCAGGTGATCCAGGAGAGGAGGGGGAAGAGAACAGGGTCAGAGGCTGGGTCAGAGAGGGACTTTGTAGGTGTGTGCCTTGCAGGAGAGCTTTCTGTGAGAATGGAAGTGTTTTATGTCTGTGCTGTCCAGCATGGTGGCCATGAGAACATCTGCTTCATGTGACTGTGAAATCTCTCATGGGGACATGCACTGGCCCCAACCAGGCTACCATCTCCGCTTCTTGAGATGATCTGGAATGTCCCAAAGGATCTAGGTTATGGTCCTTCACAGACAGACCAGGAACCTTGGGCCAGCTTTTCTCTTAGCTCTGGGCTGAGTTTCTTATAAGCTTTGTCAATATCTTCACTTCCTTTGGCTGGAAGTATTTGAGGTTCTAGTAAAATCATAATTTTCTCTAAGAAACACCTGCTGCTTTGTTTCTCTTACACTTATTTTGAGGGTAAGGTTGAATAGGGTCAGATGTTTCCACATTTTGTGTCACCCATGGACACGTTCATTCCGTTCCTGTTGAGGAGCAAGGTCCAGGCATGGCTGGAAGGGCCTGAGCAGAAAATGCCAGCACCTGACACCAGTCTCTAAGATTTGTGATGGGCTCCCAAAGACACCTGCTGTCTCCAGAACCATCTCTCTGGAAATTTACAGCACTTTGGGTACTTTATGGCTCATTTTTCCTCTACTACCAATATCTGTCTGACTGGATTATGTTTCTTTGCATTATTGCAAAGGTTATTTCCATTATTTATTACTCTTACCATTCGCTATACACTGACAGGGTACTGAGAGCTGTACTTGAAGAAAAGACAGACTTGTGTAACGTTCTGAATGAGAGCAGCAGGATAATTTGGACCTAAGCCACAAGGATGGAAAGCCTCCCAGAGGCAGGCATGTCACACCAATCCTCAACATGCTTGTTTTTTCCTCTCATGTATTTAGCTCCACATACACTTTATGATTTCCCCCTTTTAAGCAACTGTTCTTGTTAAAGCCATTTAGAACAATGGATCTTCTGTTGTTAGTCGGTCCAAACACCAGAAAGGACAATGGATATGAAACAAGTGTACAACTGTGTAAGGGTAAAACCTGACTCGAACCTTGGTCACCTGGGTGCGGGCACTAAGCATGGGCCTTCACAGAGCCACTCCTCCTGCCCTTGGTCTGGGCCATTGCCCTCGGGTCCAGTCGTCCTCCAGGGACATCCCAGGGCCCCTATCATCAAAGTGATTTCTTTGTGGATCTCATTTCATAGAGAACAAAATTGCAATCACACACATCAATAGGAATAACGGCTGCTGTGCCACACTCATGTGGGATGCATGAACTACTGTCATCTCGCATTCTCCATGCGGATTAGAGAAGCTGCCAAACACTGGAGAGCTCCCAGCTCCTGAGAGGCCTTCCCCAGGGCCTTCCATCATGTGGCCTCTGGTCAGTTGACACTTTCTCCCTGACAGGCTGGCCTCTGGTCACATCGTGAGAGAAGTTTGCCATGGCTCCCCCACATACTTGTTCTGTTTGCCTGTAAGAGGAGTGCTGGAAGACTGGGACTCCTCCAGTGAAAGGCCAGAGAACATGAGTAAAAGCCAGGCAAAATGGGAGCCTCTGTGGAGGGTAAGGGGAGGCCTTCTACTCTTCTCTGCTTCCTGGTGTCTCTCACCACCACCTTCCTGCCCAGGCCACCCCTCTACATTCCTACTCAGTATCCCAGCACCTCCTGCTTCTTCTGGGGCCACAGGTGCTCAGAATGTAGGTTTTTAGGGAATGACAGTGATCACAAGATCATGGGAAATTCTATTATTAGTCAGGATATGGATGAAATAAACTAAAGTCCATTTTTTAAAACTTACTGTCCACCTTCCGTCCAGTGCCCCAACCAATATACCACATTGCATTCAGATGTCAGGTCTCCTTAGGTTCTTTTTGGCTGTGACAGCTTTCAGGACTTTCCTTGTTTTGGATGAACTTGACAGTGTTGAGGAACACTGGTTAAATATATTGTAGGATGCCCCTCTACTGGGAGCTATCTAGAGGATTTTGGGGATGAAGACCACAGAGGTAAACTGCCCTTCTAATGACTTCATGTCAAGGTTACATCCTATCAACAGGGTTTATCACTGAGGTTGCTGACCTTAATTGCCTAGCAGAGATAATATTTGTCAGGTTTTTCCACTGCACAGGCATACTCCTTCCTGCGCACACTTATGATATGGGGCATGTGTTTTACTTCCTTCAGGTAGAGTCCCTACATAAATTATTTGTAATTCATCTGTATGGGAGATGGTTATGTTCTCTCCCAGGAATTGATTCATCCAGTCATTTATTTACATAGTATGGACCCTTGGATATTTACATTATACTTTGGTTTATAATTCAATACTACATTATTTGTTTTGTCAATTTGACCACTGAAAACTCCTTTAGGCTGATTCATTTGTCCCCTTGACATGCTCCCAACCTTTTGCTTTGGGGCACTTTCTCCTTTTTGTACTATAGGATGCTGTTCCAGGTTCATCTTGTATATTTTCTGTCTAAATCCTACAATCAGCCATTTTATCATGGAGCTCTGATCTCTTTTACTGGAAGATTGTGTTAGAAAACAAGATCTGGAAAAATAAAATTGGACCATTTCCTTACACCATACCCGAAAATAGACTCAAAATGGATGAAGGACCTCAATGGGAGAAAGGATTCCATCAAAATCCTTGAGGAGAACACAGGCAGCAACCTCTTCAACCTCAGCCGCAGCAACATCTTCCTAGGAACATCGCCAAAGGCAAGGGAAGCAAGGGCAAAAATGAACTATTGGGATTTTATCAAGATCAAAACTTTTGCACAGCAAAGGAAACAGTTAACAAAACCAAAAGACAACTGACAGAATGGGAGAAAATATTTGCAAATGACATATCAGATAAAGGTCCAAAATCTATAAAGAACTTAGCAAACTCAACACCCAAAGAACAAATAATCCAATCAAGAAAGGGGCAGAGGACATGAACAGACATTTCTGCAAAGAAGACATCCAGATGGCCAACAGACACATGAAAAAGTGCTCCATATCACTCAGCATCAGGGAAATACAAATCAAAACCACAAGGAGATACCACCTCACACCAGTCAGAATGGCTAAAATTAACAAGTCAGGAAATGACAGATGCTGGCAAGGATGCGGAGAAAGGGGAACCCTCCTACACTGTTGGTGGGAATGCAAGCTGGTGCAGCCACTCTGGAAAACAGCATGGAGGTTCCTCAAAATGTTGAAAATAGAACTACCCTATGACCCAGCAATTGCACTACTGGGTATTTACCCTAAAGATACAAACGTAGTGATCCGAAGGTGCACGTGCACCCAAATGTTTATAGCAGCAATGTCTACAATAGCCAAACTATGGAAAGAACCTAGATGTCCATCAACTGATGAATGGATAAAGAAGACGTGGTATATATACACAATGGAATATTATGCAGCCATCAAAAGAAATGAAATCTTGCCACACGTGGCAACGACGTGGATGGAACTAGAGGGTATCATACTTAGCGAAATAAGTTAAGCAGAGAAAGACAACTATCATATGATCTCCCTGATATGAGGAAGTGGAGATGCAACATGGGGGGTTAAGTGGGTAGGAGAAGAATAAATGAAACAAGATGGGATTGGGAGGGAGACAAACCATAAGTGACTCTTAATCTCACAAAACAAACTGAGAGTTGCTGGGGGGAGGGGGGTTGGGAGACGAGGGGTGGGGTTATGGACATTGGGGAGGGTATGTGCTGTGAAGTGTGTAAACCTGGCGATTCACAGACCTGTACCCCTGGGGATAAAAATATATTATATGTTTATAAAAAATAAAAAATTTAAAAAAAGAAAACAAGATCTGGGTGCTGTCTGTCACTCTAGAGTTCTCATTGATTCTGGGCTTTCTCAGCAACAGACCTAGGAATGTATATATATTATAATATGTATATTGTAATTGTGTACACACACACACACACAGTACTTATTGTCTCAAGCCACTCAGTACTTAGCTACAGAGCAAGAGATCACCAGAACATTCACTACTCTGTCCTAGGTACTGGGTCTTAGTACCAAGATGTCATGACATAATGACGGATTATCCTCAGTTACAGAGGAGGAAGCTGAACCTCAGGGAGGGACAGAATCTTGTTCAAAGCCACACTACTCTTAAAGTGATGGATTTGAAACCTGCTGCAGGTCTGACTCTAGAGGAATGCTCTTGCTTTAAGCTGTGCTGCCTCCCCAAAAGGCTCAAAAATACTTTGAAAAGGAAATGAAAGAGAAATTAAAGTCCTCAACCACACCCCCTGGGATCACTGTAGTCAGATGATGATGCTGTGTCAGCGTGGTTCTCTCCTGGCTGGTGGACTAAACCTCCTGTTAGAACAAGGAAGCAAAACCATCTTTGAGCACCCTTGCTCATTATAGTTATCATTATTGTTTCAACTGAAAGGATCTGCACTCTGTTGGATGTGGATCATCTGAATAGGAACGTCAGTCCATTTACCCAAAACACAGATGAGCAGAACAAATAGCTGGTTTTTCAACCACGAGCCATCTTTCCCACGCTGCCAGTCGGGATGTTGATGGATGAATAGGCACCGTCTGTTCCTGTGGCTGCAGCTCCCACTGAAGCAGCCGGGTGAGGGAAACCAGCACAGGGCTCCAGAGAAAGGAGGGGGAGAGGATGAGGGAACAGGCAGGAAAAGAAGTAGGAGGGAGAAACACCTCCCCATTATGTGAGGTGAGCCTCAGCCTTGAGCAGGCTCTCTGGAAAATCAAATGTCTGCACTAACAGATGGTCCTGCTGCCCCTTTGACCTATGAGCTGCTGGTCTATACCTAGGCTGAGAAAGGTGGGGCCAGGGGAGAGAGAACCTCATGCCACCAGTATATATTGCTATCACTGAATTTATCTTGTATTTACTAGGCTGACAATTCTCAGCAAATCCTCAAGTGATACCATCTCAACAGTCTTAGGAACCAAAATATTCATACCCTGGGTCCCTCCTCTCTAATCCAATGGGCTGGTAGTGAGAAAATCTGGTGCTGGCCAGCTGCAAAGGACAGGGTTCTTTCTCCAACAGTGGCTGGCAGGAGTCAAGGCACCCTCTCTCACCAGGTCAAACTTGAAGATTATCTCAGGATGGATCTTAGCATATAACGTTGCTGTACACAGAGCTGTTTCCAGCTGTCTTAGACTTCAGGAAGTTCTCCTGCCCACATGTGGGCTCTTTTCCAGTCAAATTCGGTATCAGAGTAGAGATTTGCCCGTTGAAACCCAGCATCTCATTTTTAAGCCCCCAAATTCATGTTCAAATACCATTCTGAGGAACCCATATGTTTCCTCTGTTGCTGGGAGGTCCTGTGGACAGATAAGGGACCGTGTATACACCCCAGTTCCCCACTGAGCTGCACTGCCTGCATACAAGGATGCTTTAAAATTACTGGCATTACGGGACTTTAAAAACTTCCCTTATTCTTTTAAATCCAATAAAAGCATATTTCCTGTCTTTGCTTTTGAATTCATTCCAACCAAGCAGATTCTCATTAACTCGTATCTGACATCCGGCACTTCATTAGAAGGTCTAACAAAGAAGTCAACATAGGCATATTTGTGATTTTGCACTCTGCTCCCAATCAGGGAGCCTGGAGAACTAGAGTGAGGAGTTTGTGCACACGTGGGTAGAGTGAATTACAGTGTTTTTTCCATAGCTTGAAATCCATGCTTCTGAGCTGACAGGGCAATGCAGTGGAATAAAGGGGACTCTGCCTGCTCTGCATTCATATCACATCAAATCATGCCTCAGAGGCAAACATTCTCAAAATAGGGAAAGGAAAAGCTGCATTATGGCAACATCCTCTTTGAACCAAATGTTTCCTAAAATGTGGCACAGGGGATGTGACCCAACAAGCATCTGTGGAAAAGAACAGGCACTTTTTCCTTCAGGTTGAAAAATCAGGATACTTCTTAAATGACAGCTCTCAAGGACCCAGAGAGCAGGAGATGTATGGACACCTTTCAGAAAATAATCCCAGTTATGACAGCTTGTCCAGCTGGAAACTGGTTTCCAAATGGAAATTCCCCTTTTCATTTGGGATTTAAAAAGCAAAAACAAAACTAAACTTGGGAAATGAGTGTTTTATATTCATAATTAGGTACATGCAAGGGAGGACTGTAGGAGGCTGGGGAGGGATTATAAAGTTTGTATCTTAGCTTGGGTTTTTGTAACACATTACCATAGATCCCAGGAAGCTCTTTCTCACAGTTCTGGAGGCTGGAAGCCTGAGATCAGGGTTCTGGTGAGGACTCTCTTCCTGGTTTATAGATGGCTGCCTTCTTGCCATGTCCTTACATGGAGGAGGGAGAGCACTCTGGTCCTTTTATTCCCTTAGGATGGTACTAATTCCATTATGGGCTCCAACCCCATGGCCTCATCCTAATCCAGTACCTCTGGAAGGCTCCACCTCCAAATGCCATTGCACTGGGGGTCAGGGCTTTCATATGTAGACTTGGGGACACAAACAGTCTTCAGCAGTCCAGTTCACAGGCATGTTCTGGGGGAAAAGATGCAAAGTCAACTGAACTGAAGCCTTTATTTTGAAGTGGACACTTTTCCTTTCAGCAGAGGTGGTTTGTTGAGGTTTCTGTATGATTTACAACTATTGTCCCTTGGGGTATGCCCTCGTGTCACGTCCCAGGGATGCCTGCCATGACCACCTCACCTTCATTCCACTTGACTAAAAAATAAGTTTTGAGACTTGACTACCCCTTTCCCACTGTCATCACACATTTGGGGTTGCCTTAGGTGAGGAATTCTTACAGCAGAAAAATAAAACAAATTGCAGATCCCTAGGAAATAACATTGGAACATACACAATCCCAGCTGGCAGGCCTTGCAGCCAAGCAGAAGGCAGCGAGGTTCCCCGGAAAGAGGCCAGCCAGCCAGAAGTGAGCCCCAAACAGGGACCAGCATGAGCTACTCACTGGCAGGAGACGTGAAACTGTTTTAGCAAGTTCAAATCCAGCTCCTTGCTAAGCAAGCCTTCTTAAGAGGACTGACTGAATGTTAGAAACCAGGGAGCCAGCCAAGTGCAGCAACATGAAGGCCCAGCTGCCAGAGCCAGACACAACCTCAGCAGCAAACACTGTGATATAGCTTAGAGTGGGAGTGGGGGCATCCCGCAGGACACATCATTGCTGCATTCACAAGTCAGCATGGTGTTTGAATTCATGATGGAAAAGGTACTGCTTCACTCAAGCATTTGGGATTTAGCTGCAAAATCCTTCCTAAAATCCTTTATTCATTAAAGGAATACTTTTTTAGCATCATTCTTATGCGAGGTGCTGTTGCATGTTGTGCTGTGTTGAAGATAAAAGGATGGGGAGCTGAACATTAATGTTGAAATGGTTCCATGAAAGTATGGTACAGAGGAGCATGACCTGCCCTGAGGGCCAGGGAAGCCTTCCCTGGGGACTCAGGGGTTGACCTTGGAGATGTCCTGTCCTTTGAATAGGCAGGGGAAAGGGGTACTTCTGGCTGAGGGTGACACACAAGAGAAAGGGCCTGTAAGGAGAGAACAGAATGGAGAGGCAGAGAGGCCCAGCACGTGTAGGTCTGGTGAGTCCCTTAAGGATGGAAGATACTAAAGGTCTGCCTGAAGAGGAGGGAAGGGAGTGTGGGCAGGAGACCATGAGATGTGCATCTTCAGATGTTCCCCATGCCTCTTCCAGATCAGCCCAAGGGAGGGACAGGGATAGAAGACTGTGGCTAGTCAGAGGCAACACCAGTGAAACAGGGGGAATTGTGTAGATTTGGGGGGACAGGGATCCACAGGGTGATGGCAAATTGGCCCTTGGGTCCCAGATTTGAGGTTACCTTTGAGATATTCAAGTAAAGACAAATATTTGCCTCTGGGCTGCAGTTATGAAACCAGAAGTTGACTATATGTAAGTGGCAGTCAAAGCTGTGGGCAACAAAGAGGTGGTCAGGGGTGAAACAGTAAAATAGGGAGATGAAGGGCTTTTGTTGCCCTTTGTTGATTCTTCTAATCCGTGCTCTACAGCCGTGTTCCTATATATACTCGGCTTACTTTTTTCTGCTCAGGACTCAGTGAGTTACTTCAGTCTGACGATTATACCTGTTTTCACTTTGGGCAATTTCTGGGCATTACCATTTTAAATATTACTGTTGCCTCATTTTGTACTCGTTTCTCTCTTTCTGGAATTCCTATTGGTTTCATGTTAGAACTCTTCTTTCTGTGTGCTGTGCCTTCTTGTTTTCCATCTCTCTTTCCTGCATGATTCCCATGTATCTATCTCCTGGCATACAAATTCTTCTTCGGTTGCATCCAGTCAATCTGCTTTTTATTACAGGCATGCTAAATTTTCCAATTCTAAAAATCCAAGCTGTATGTCCATTTTCCAAATTTAGGTTTTTAAATTTTTTTAAAAAATATGATCTTTTATCCATATGGGTTTCTACTCCTTCTTAATCACTTAAATGATTTCAATTATTTTAATCTCTTTGAGTTTGTTATAAAGTACTGTAATAATCTCAGATTAAAGATGAGTTGTTTTGAGATAATTAAAATCTGGAAGTAATAGCTCTGTTTTGGGATGTAAATCTGCTGTATGATTTCCCCCCTTGTATGGATTATAATGTTCTAGTGTGGTTTTATCAAGAGCTAGGATACATTATTTTCTTCCTTGCTGGTTTGCAAAACTGTCAGTCCTTAGAAAGCATCTTTCTTTTGTCTGTAGTATAAATTCTGAATCTATGTGTATTTTAATTTTACAGCAGGGTTCCTGTACATGCTTATGTATAAATTTGGGGCCCACACCTCGGATTAGACTGGCCCTGAGTTTCTGACTGAGCCCTGGTAGTCCAGGACAGATACAGAGCTTGCCTCCTTGTTTCTGAAACCTAGGGGGAAAGTTTCTAGGTCCTTTCATAGATGGCACACTCTGAGGCTATGGATTTGTGCATAGTCCTTCCTGGCCAAACACCATATTCTCTCTCTCCTCAAAAGAATTAGAAACTCAGGCACAGTCCCCAGACCTATATTCCAGAAATAAGTTACCCTGGTTCTGCATGGTTCTGTGCCTTGCCAGGTTGGCCAACTTGCCATCTGGTTGGAAGGCAAAACATATTTCCTTGCATAGATGAATACTGATGACAGTAGCTTGTATTGTAAGGATAAGTAAGTATTCCTGAGAGCAGATCTGAGATCCAAGAAAGAAAACACAAAAGATCAAAAG
The DNA here is from genome assembly GCF_964662115.1 of Mustela nivalis. Taxonomy (NCBI): domain Eukaryota; kingdom Metazoa; phylum Chordata; class Mammalia; order Carnivora; family Mustelidae; genus Mustela; species Mustela nivalis. The sequence goes on from NC_139027.1 coordinate 96,529,311, forward strand.
GAACCCCTCAGATGAGCTTAAAGGGAGGGCATCAAAGAACAGTCAACTTAAATTGGAGCAGAAAGATAGAAGGAATCCATAGTTTGTCTGATATTTGAAAAAATGTATATAGAGGCTATTGGTGCGTGTGGTAAGAAAGATTAAGTCCATGAACTACAGTAATTGAGAGCTGAGAGTAACTGGACATCCTCAGAAGATAATGAGTTAATTAGATGCTGTAGTGACCATATTGGGAGGATGGGATGGGCAGAGGTGTGGAGGCATACACTGCAGGGACAGAGGACTTCTGTAGGAAAGCAAGTCTTTATTCACCACAATGGTTGGCCAGTGATAAATTAATAATAAGCCAACCAATTAAGGAATAAAGACCTTTCATAACTTCTTTTTTTTTTTGACCTTTCATAACTTCTTAAGAAGTTAGTAAATACCAGACATATCCAGTAAAATGTTCCAAATGTGTCTGTGAAAGGGCCTTGGATGTTGGGAAGGACTGGTGAGACCGCCATGGATTCTTTGTGCTACAAACCTTTAGTACAATGTATTTATTAGTTGTGACAAATGGACACACCCTAAGATGCCAACAAGAGGAGAGACTGGACAAAGAGTAGATGGGAACTTTCTGTACTGCCTTTGTAAATTTGTATAAATCTAAAATGGTTCTAAAGTAAAAGGTTTATCTAAAAAACAATGCCAGGCTATGGGATAGAAGTAGGTGAGAGGAGGAGCGGTGACTACAGATGGAGGTCCTCCTTTCTGTGCTCCGTTCTTGGGGACCTGGAAAGCAGGACAGGGTTTTGGAGAGGCATTCCTAGCTCAAAACCAGGGCTGACCCAACCTGGCTCAGCCCTTGAACTACTCATTATTTTTTGAGTACCCAATTTTATTCTCACCAAAACAGAGTATGATCCCTATTTAGCTGGTTGTTGTGACAGATATTAGCAATGATGACATACTGACTTACTTCTTTATGTGAGACACCACACTGACACTTGACTTGTCTCATTTCATTCCTTCTTTCCACAGCACCGTGAAGTATGTGCCATTATTAATACTGTTTTCTCTAACACTGTATTATGAAAATTGTCAAGCATACAGAGAAGTTGAAAGAACCTACAGCAAAGACCTATGTATCTACCACGTCAGCTGGCTAATTGTATTTTGCTCTATTTATGTTATTAGATGTCTGTTCATCTGCACAACTCTGCCCATGCATCAATCTATCATTCCAGAAAAGGGGCTCATTTCAATAGAAGTTGCAGATACCTCCTGCTAAACATGTCTGCATGTGAATCCATCAATATGCTCCTGGAAATGTGAAATTAAGGATCAGTGAGATGAACTTTTATCCAAGATCACAGTCATTGAGTGACAGCTTCCAACAGGTGTCCATCAGTGGAAGCTACTGCCATCATTTTCAATCTCTAGGCAAAAGTCCCTCTTGTTTCCTGGAGATAAATGGTGGGGTGGAGTGCAGAGATGAAAGATTTTTAAAAGCTAGAAGATGAAGCACAGATCTTTCCCTTAAATCCTCAAAGTCCCGGGACATATACAAATTCTCAGGAGCACAAAGTTTGGACATTTTAGATTGATCAGTTGAGTCCAGGCATACCTGGGGTCTCCTGCGGTGTCTGGGGTGCTTCCCTGTCATATGTGTGGCAACTGGTTTGCCTGTGGAATTTGGTCAGGGTGTCAGTTACATGTCTCCACAGAACTGGGGAGTTCTGTGGAGAACTGTGATGTCCATGTTGTGATGTCCAAAAAAGAGAGCCCCAGAACTCGAACTGATGTGCACACTGAACTTTCTCGTGATGCTCTAATATGGGTGACATGTCAGTTCTCTTGTTCCTCTCTTAATACCCTCCTTCCAGTCCATTTAACAGAAAACCAATTACATAATAAACAAAACACACTTGTTTTAAAAAGTACCCCCCCACACAGTAGGGGGCTAGATAATCAGGAATTAAATTGCTTTAATCACGTTAAGAAAAGCTTACTTATTAAAAAAATAATAAATTAAAAAAAAAAGAAAAGCTTACTTAAAAAAATGAAAAGCTTTTTTCTTAAGAATTGACAGTAAAGACTAGCAAAGATTTAGGTAAAACATGAAAGAAAAAACCTACCAAGTGTTATTTATTACACTGGAAAGTTGGGGGAAATCTAAGGGCTTAATTTAAAAGGTGAGTAATTCAATAATCATGTTATCTCCCTAGGATAGGGTATTTGGTAACAATTATGGTCACTGAACATTGCTAATTATATGAAAAATGCTCACAATATCAGTTAAAAACAGTAGCTTTTAAGACTTAATCTTACTTTTATATAGAATAATGGATAGAAAAAGGGGCTGGAAGAAACAGACTAAATTCTTAAATGTAGTTGTTTTTACAGTTTTCTCCATTGTTTTCATAGTTAATGCACCACCCAAAATTTCAGTGGTGGTAAACAGTAAGCCAAATTGATATGCAAGGGTCATTTTCTCTAGACAACCTCAGGCTGACCACTCAATTCATCTGTGAATGTGTGCAGGTGAGAGGTGTTCGTGTGGGTCCTCCGGGTGGGGGGAGTTCAAGTGCAGAGACCCCAAACATTCCTCCAGCCCTGAGGATGCTGAGATGTGACACAGAACCCAGCGCCCTGCTGTCAGTGCGTCTGATCTGACTGCACTCTCTGACCCTGATGTACACCACCTGCCTGGACCTGGAACAGGCCTCCCCTGGGGATGCGGGTCCCCTGCTGGCTGTTTGACAGCCCTTTCCTAAACCTGGTCACACTCTCCTTGGCCACCACTCGCTTCACAAAGACAAGCTTTTTGTGCTGTTCTGTACCAGCCTCTCCTGTCTCCACATTTCAGAGGGTGGCAGGTGGCTCTGTTAACATCATGTGAACATCTCTGTCTTTCTTGCTGTGAGGACCACACCTCCCTCACCTCTAATTCCTGGGCCCCCTGTTCATCTTCCTACACCACCCCTGGAGAGAGGAGTGTGAGGAGAGCAGGTGGCTTTCTAGACTCAGGTGGCCTGATGATTCAGTGCAAGGCCTAAGAGCCTGGCCTTTGACCTTGGGCATTTGTGGGCTGTTGGGGGGATATTTCATAAATAACACAGTGTGTTCACTCTGCACACTTGGAAAAGGAATGGATCACAGCCCTGAGCTGAGAGTCATGGGGAGCCCAGGGCTCTGGTTTCACATTTACTACACCAACAGCCCTGTCCTTTTCTTTGGCTTGGTTGGTTGGTTTTCAGTAGCAATCACAACTACAGATATTCATCCAGGGCCACATTTTAAAAAAAAACACGCCAATTCTATTTTTACCTTCCACCATATTGCTGTTCTCAATAAAATTTGTGCATTCCTCGGTTATTGTCTCTTCTTGCAAAAAATCTCATTTTGCATCTAGAGCAGAAAGATGAGAGCTGGCGAAGAGGCCCATGTGTTCCGGGGGATGACCTCACCTTATGTGCCAGGGTCAGGGATGCTCTGCAGCCTCCTGGGCCTTCTGTACCACACTGGGTATCTATTCCTTTCCTCACAGATCCTGCTCTTCCCGATGTGTGTGTCTCAAATAGGGTGTTGTCAAGACCTTGGCAATTGGCTCCCACTCCTGTGTCCTGTGAGGTCCGGTGTGGTTAGCTTCTGAGACTCGGAGAATCTCCATCTCTGGAAGCCTCACTCCTCCTGGCATGTGGTGGTATGCCAGGAGCCAGTTCAGGCTTCCATAAGTCCAGGCTTCACCCAGTCTGGGTGTCACACCATTTCCACCAAGTTGGCCAGCATGGCCAATCCATCCTGCCTTCTGTGGGAGCTGGTTTGCTTGTCCTGGCCGTGTCTGGGTTCTCTGTCACCTCGGTTCCTTTCAGCTGTACTGTCCCTGAGGGGCTCAGCATCGGTCCTATCAGTGGTTGGTTGTGCTGGTAGATTTCTTCTTCTATGCTTAGAGGACCTATTTGCCTTAATGTTTTATGATCCTTGTTAGGTTAGGGAATGTGACATCTGGAGGGAGCACTCTCACTGACACTGGATAGGCAGGTAGGAGTCCTGGCATGGCATGAACCAGCTGTGGGCTTGGTCAAAGCATTTAACCCCACAGGGTCTCAGCAGGGTCTAAGATGTTTCCATGATGGATTGCGTCCAAGGAGTTCTGACTACACAGAGTCCACAGGAACTAGAGAGGTTTTCTGGAGAACAGGATGGAGGAACTGTGAAGTGAACCAGGTAGGTAGAGAATGAAGCCCACTTGCCTTCATCTCTGTTCCTGCAGCCCCTCCTTCTGGTGAGACCTGCTGCCTCTGGCGCTGGATCCCTGGATGGTGCTTGTTGGGGAAGCATGTTTCATTCTTTGCTTGTTTGTTTTGTTTCTGGAACATCTGCCTTCTCCTTTCCTTGATTTGGAATTTAGGACTTTAATGAATTGGTATATACCACATTGAGGGATATCAGCACTTGAGAAAGCTGTCCCCTGTGACAGGAGGCTAGGGAAGCTCACACTTTGCGGGGGGTGCTCCATGTTAGCAAGAGGCTTCTGAAGAAGATCTGATGGCCAGGTGGGGCCTGGAGACACACGTCTCTGAATTGAGGGAATGTCATTGCAGCTCCACTTTCCCTCTTACCTCTCCAGCATCCTTCTTTTTGCTGGGGAGAGATTATTCAAGTGAGGGAAAGAGGCAAGGGACAGAAGGTGGTCTTGAGGAAAATGCTGCTCTGGGTGGAAGGAATTTTAAGTTATCATATATACACATGCACAGGGTGTTTTGTTGCTCTTTCTTCATTCACTAACCTGTTCACGATATACCTGACACCTCTCCTCTATATGGTGGATCTATGGGGGCGGTGCCCTGACTCCTCAAACCCTCTTCAAGGCCAATGCCTCCTGTTTGACTGCAGGAAGAATGGGTTGTTGATGACTCCCAGGAAACTGTCTGAAGCTGTAGGGAATTGCCTTCCTCAAGGTTCCCCTTCAGGGGAAGGTTGACCAATGCCTGGCAGATGTAGAGGGGGGCATTCTCAAGAGAATTCTCTATAGGATTGACCAAGACAAGGTTCCCTTATAATGCTACATTCAAATTGCTTTCAAAATATGTATGATGAAAAAGAGTTAATTGTTTTCTTCAATAAAGGAAGGATCTTACATCCAGGTTAGTCTTAAATACCAGTAAATAGGGACATAAACTTTCACCAAAGGCTACATTTGACTGGAACTTTGTTCATAGTAACCCTCCTCCACTAATCCAGAAGGAGTAAATGCACTATGATGGAAGATAGTTGAATGAATTGCAATTATCTTCCTGTAGATTTCTGCATGGATGTTAAAAAGAGTAATATGAGTTTAGTAAGAAACTTCAAGAGTGTTGGGAAGTATTGTCAGAGAAAACAATGAGATGCAGTGTGTCAAATCTTATCTAACTTGAAACAAATGATAGGACCCCCACACAGGTGGGTGTACTTGATGCAAAAGTGCACAGATGTGTGCATAAAAATGGCTGAGGATAGAGGGGTCATCTGGGCATTTGAGGCATTTGAGGTTGTTAACATAGATGCCCAGTGAGGGAACTAGTGTAGGGACCTGAGCACAACACGGAGGGATAAAAGATTGCATGGAGAAATATGGAGTGTGTACGAATAATTACATTGCTGCAATCATGCCAAATTATGTATGTTTTTAAATTGCATAGAAAAAAAAATAAAGGCTGTAAAAAGTATTCCTTTAGGGTCCTCACTAAGATTTTTTTTTTTTCCATTTTAGAAGTATTTAACATGAGGCAGGAGAACTTGGGGAAAGACTGAGTAGCTCCCAGAAGACACCACATTGTTCATTTAGGGAAATGAACTAGCACCCAACTAGTCTTTACCATGCCCATCCCTTCCTTTCTTCAGCATCGCTGCTGGGAAATGATAAAAGACTACAAGAGCATGAAAAGTCAGAAAAGTGGAAAATCGCAAAACCTGTGAATAAGAGAAAGTAGAATAAATAAAAGTTGAAATAAGAAACTGCCTCAGTAGGAGGTTCTGTGAAGCATGTGTAGGAGGTGCATGTAGAAAGAAAATGGGAGCTGAGCAAAGGGTTCTACAGCAGGACAACAGGGCTCTTCTGCACACGGTTTTCTCCTCTTCTGCCTGCATGTCATGGCGGGAAGAAAGTATACCCGATTCCACATGAGTTCACAATTCCCCAACCTGAAACGAGCCCAGTGTGGAACAAGTCGTGGGCTTTACTACTTTTCTTCCCATGTGCTGGAGGGCCTCCTGCTGGAGGGACGGGCAGGTGGAAGCCCAATTTTCCTCCCCTCTGGGAAACACAGGTGGCTACAAAGTCATGCAGCCAGGCTGCTCTTGGGGCTGCTTTGTGGGAGAGGCTGATTCAGATGGGGTCTGTGAGACACCGGCACTATTTTCTGCTAGGTCATGGTGTGGTGCTCAACAACCTGCCCATGTCAGCTGTGCACACTGGACCCCGTTCTCTCTGAGTTTCCTTCCAACAACCACAGAGAAATCCCAGGATTTCTCTGTATGGCAAACACCACTACTGACAAGTCTGCTGGGAGGAAATGGGATGATAAAGCTAATGGCCAATAGACTAATAGTTACAATATGAAAAGAGTATCTGCCAATCAATAAAATGTAAAAGCCCAATAAAACGTAGTTAAGGGTATGAACTAGCGTGTTATAGAGGAAATAGAAAAACAGCAAAGATGTTTAACATGGTAGTAACTGATGACATGCAAATTGAAAAGTGGTAAGGTCTCTATTTTTATCTGTCAGATGAATGAAAACTGAATCCTGGGCCCTGGTGGGGAAGATAGTGAAATCTTCTTAGTGGCACCAACTCCTGGAGGTCAATTTATAGTATCTACTGAGTGTACATGTGTGTGATCTTTGATTCAGTGGGTTTCACTTGTGGGTGTGCTTGCAAAAGGAGAAATCGAAATGAGTTGTATGCCCATTTTTTAGGGAAATGGTTAGACAGTGCATATTCATATGAGAACACCAGAGAATCACTAAAAGCAGCGATGTTAATCTCTATGTATTGACACCAAAAGTACTTGAAAAGCAAGTTCGGTGCATGTTGGTCCTCTTTTATTTGTAAACACAAACTGCGCTGTGCATGGATTTATAAATGTGTAGTATGAGGACATCCTCTTGGGGCTGGCTTTGAGGAACAGGCATGGAGAGCGAGATTCACTTTTATCCTTGTTTCTCTGTTCTCCTCTTCTTTCTGTTTACTGTAAGAGTGTGATGTGTCAGGTGTGATGACTGAATGGTGTCATATGTCCGTGGGTTTCCTGATAATTAAAGGAATATGGGGCAGAGAATGGTGGATGCTGGCGAACTTAATGGAACTGGGTCTGGAAAGTACCAGGTGACAGTGTGCTGATGTGAGCCGTCAATCATGACTTAGAACAGGGCATCTGGTGCAGGGTAAAGTGCTTGGCACCTTCTTCCCATTTCCTCCTAGTGAAATGTGTAAAGCAGAATAAAGCTCTCCCACTCAAAGGCTCATTGACAACTCGAACCTTAGATTTTACTTTTGTCATAATGTACTGTTTTTTTTTTTTTTATATACTTTTGGGCAATCTCTTCTGCTAGAGAGGAAAAAAATAACACTACTTCCCCCCAATATACAACTAACTAATAAAACTGCCTGTTAGAACTCATCTCTCCAACTCAATTCTGAATGCAGTCCCAACCATGTACCAGCCATGGCAGCAGACAGCAGGACACCTGAACAGGTGGGGGCCCACCCCATCTCAGGTAGCCCACAGGTGAGAGCAGAGAAGCACACCCTGCATGGCAGGGCTTTGACAGGAGTCCACGCAGACCACAAGAAGTAAGTGATGGGGACACCTGACTCAGACAGAGTTTGGGAGGTCAGAAGGCTATCTGTGGGGGGTGCTGTCTGAGCTGAGTCCCACCTTTCTCATAAGGACCAGCCTGGTGATGAAGGCATTCCAGAAGATAGCTCAGTGAGAAAGTCTGGAGATGAGGGAAGGTTTGACTGGTCTGAAACCCCAGATGAGAAACTTCAGAGTTGGATGATGTTGGGGAGGAAGGCAAATGCCAGTGATCCCATATTTGCATTTAGGGTTGTAACATCTGCCCAAATCAGCAGGGTAAGGGTGTTCTTGGTCTAGAGATGATCTTTGATCAGCGGGAGACAATCTCCAGGCCTGTCTACTCACCAAATATTTATAGCAGCAGTAAACTTGCCACAGGCTACCAAACCACATCATATTCACATTAAACACAACCCATTCATCGCTTCTGATTATCCTGGGGAGACAAGGACCAGAACGGAATATGAAGAGCCACTGGAAATGATGGAAAGATTACTCTGTGCTACAGAAGGTGACAGTAAATTTATTAGCCAAGAAGAAAATAAGAAACATCACATCATCCATGGTAGTACCCTCCAGGGCCTTTGAAATGCAATGGTTTCTTTCACGTTGTTTTAGCTTCTCACAGATTTATTCTAGAAGGGAGCAAACAGTCTCTGAGCCCCTGTTTGTGGGCTTCTCCAGCACCTGCCTTTCTCAGTGCTCTTTGTATTCTCCAAAAAAATTTTAGGGTTTGTTCTGTGGCCCAAAATGTGGTCTATCTTGTTGAATGCTCTGTGTGCACTTGAGAAGTGTGCTCTGCTGTTGTTGGATAGGGTGTTCTTTTAATGTCTGTGGGGTGAGGCTGGTTGACAGTGTTCATTCTTATGTGTCTTTACTGATCTTCTCTCTGGTTGGTCTATCAAGTCCTGATGGGGGTGTTGAAGTCTCCTACTGTAATTGCATCCAGTTCTCTACTGGTTTTTGGCTTAGATTTTGACTCTGTTCTTAGGTGCATACCTATTTAGGGTGGCTATATTTTCCTGGAGAATTGACCCTTTTACATTGAGCAATGTATTTATTTATCTCTGATAATCTTCCTTGTGCTGAAGTCAGTCTCATCTGAAATTCATATAGACATTTCAGCTTTCTCTGTATCTTTACTTTTAATATTTAGCTTTAGTGTATGTGGGTCTTTACATTTTAAGTAGGATTCTTTAAATGTAGACAGAACATAGTTTATATTGTAGACAGCATATAGTTGGGTCTCATTTTTCTTTTTCTTTTAACCAGTCTGATTATCTGTTTTGCAACTAGTGTTTTTAAACCCCTTACCTCTAATTGATTAATAATATAACTGGATTAGTATCTGCCATCTTTGCATATTTATTGTATCTATTATTTCTATTTTCCTCTTTATGTTTAGCTTTCCTGGCTTTATTTGACCATTTTATACGATTCCACTTGATATCCTTTATGCTTCTTTTAAAATATATATATATTTTAAATTATATATATTTACATATCATATATTATTTATTAATATATATAATTAATATAATAAATCATATATAAGTAATATCATATTATATTATGATTATAATTATATATAATACATTATATATTATACCTATATAATATATAATATTAATTATGTTAATTATATTATATTAATAAAATATTATATTATATTAATATAATGCATTATATTAATATATCAACAATATATTAAAATATAATTCATATTTATTAATATATTAATTATTATATAATAATATATAAAATATATAATTAATTATATATAAAAATATATTAATATATAAATATATATTAATATGTATAATTAATATAATATATTAATATGATATTATATATTATATATGTAAATATATTATATATTAAGATATATATTAGAATATATCTTTATATATATCTAATATATAAGATATATATTAGAATATATCTTTATATATAATATATTTACATATATAATATATTGGTTGTCTCAAGGGTTACAGTAACAGTTTAAACCAATTCAAGTTTACGTTCAAATAACACATTGTCCCATGTGTAATGCAGGTATATCTTATGACATAATCCTCCCTAATCGTTCCTCTCCTCCCTTGTGACATGTTGTTAATTCTAACTTTCACATGTGTATAATTATCTGATACACTGTTACTATTTTTGTTTTAAATAGACAGTAAGTCTTGAGATAAATTAAGAAAAGTAAAAGACTACATTTAACTTTTATTTCTTCCTTTATTTTTTATTCCTTTTTATTTATTCCTTTTTAAAATGTAGATCTAATTTTCTCACTGTATCATCTTCCTGCTGCCTATAGAAAATTAATATTTCTTCTAGACTCCAGGTTACTGTCAATGAAATCCTTCAGTTTTTTGTCTGAAGCAGTTTTTATTTGTCCTCACCTTCTGAAGGATAGTATCACACATTTTTTTTTTCTTATTGAAGGACATACAATTCTAGATTTAAGGGTTATGTTTATTGGTTTTAGTCCTAAAACACTTTAACAGATTGTACTCAATTGCATTCTTAGCTGCATGGTTGCTGATGAGAAGTCTGCTGCAATTTTTATACTTGCTTCTCTATAGATCAGATGTTTTCATGCACCTTCAGGAATGTCTAAGATTTTTCTCTTTGTTTTCAAATTTCTACAGTTTAAATATGTCATAACTACTTTTTGTTTCTTTGTTTCAGTCCTGTTTGGTGGTCTCTGCACTTCTTGGAACAGGTCACTGATACTGGAAAACGTTTGGCCATCAGTTCTTTAAGTATTTCATCTGTTTCTTCTTCTTTTGGTATTTCAATTATATTACATGTTACATCACTGTATGTTCCCATAGTTCTTGGATGTTCTGTTCCTTCTTTTCCCCCATTCTTTTTTCCTCTTTGTGTTTTAGTTTGGATGACCTCTTTTGACCTATCTTCAAGTTCACTGATTCTTTTCTTATCTCTGTTAAGTCTACCAACAAAAATGTTCATTTCTGTTGTGGTTTTTAACTTCTTCCTTTTTACTGTTTTCATCTTTGTGTGCTCATTACCTGTATGTTCTTGCATGTCTTCTACCTTTTTCATTAAAGCTTTTTCATTATAGCTTTAACATATTGATCACACTTTTAAATTCTCTGATAATATCAGGTGACATCTGAGTCATAATTTGAGTTTGGTTCTTATGATTGCTTGTCTTTTCAATCTTTTCTTGACTTCCAGAATGCCTTGCAATATTTTGTCATCTAGGGCAGTAGATATTGAGGTAAATAAGCATTTAGCATGGCAATTTTTATTAATTTGGCCAGAAGTGGAACATTTTTGATGTTTGTTGTAGCTTTAGGTATGAAAAGTTTCAAAATCCTCTAAGGTCCTTATTTTCATCTTCCCTTCTGGCTTTGGGGCTTCTGTATATACTGTTCTTTAAACAAAGTTTATGTCTTTCATCTCTCCCTGCTCAAATCCATGGTCATTATACTGGAGGCTTATGCAGCAGTGACAGGATGTGAGAGGAGGGGTTGTTCTCTGATCTTCTGATTAAGTATCATTTTTTGGAGTGCACAGTGGGCCTGAGGTACAGTACATAAAGAATGACAAACTCTTTCTGCAATACTTCCAGGGTAGAGATATCCCCCCTATCAAAAAAAATCCAACCAATCAACCAACCAACCAAACAACAACAACAGCAACAAAAACAGAGACCACCTTGTAGCAGATAAGAATAGAGGAAGTAATGAGATCCTCACAGACCTATCATCAAAGGAGCGTGGGCCCAATTAGCAAAAGAGTTATTTAAAAATATGAAATAAGCAGGGTGTTGACTTAGAAATGTAGTATTTCAGCAAATCTTAGATGATACATTTTGCAAATGGCCACATAAAAAAAGAGAGTGTGCCCAATTGGTGTTAACCTTGTGCTAAGCCAAGCTCAAACCTTGGAAGCAAAATGCACTTATAATGTGATAAATTGTTTACTTAAGTAGCAAAAGCAAATAGGATAGGTTTTCCTGGCACTTTGATTTTAGAATAACAAATGAGGTTCATGTTGAAGATGAATAAACGCTTTAAGGTAGCTCTTTTGTTGACACAGTTTCTATTTCTTTTCTCTACATACACATAGCATCAGGTGGTAGATATTTATAGAAATGTGCCAACTTGGCTTATTTTTAAAATAATTTAAAATATTTAATGCTATTATTTAGCCTTGCTATCATAGTGCTGTTTGCTTTGCTGATCAAAGATTCACAAGATTCTCAGCCCTTCTATCTTCATTAGGCAATGTGTTTATCATCATTTTTATCATGCCAACATCTGCTGGTAAATATAATAGCTTCTGAGTAAAGATGCCTGTAATAATGCCATGACTTCAGAAACCAGAAGGGATTTTAGGTCTCAAAAGTGTTGTTAATTTGACATATTCTTTTTCAATATAATATTTAGGAAAGAAAGTTGTTCTGTCATTATTCATTTTCCTATAAACTTGACAATGCAAATATATTATGTGACTAATTTTCTTCGTCCCTACAAAAGCGGCTCTGACAGACTATATTTTCCCCCAAAATGGCTGCTACAATATTTACTATCCCTCATATTCTTCTAGAGCCTTGACATCTATGTTTTCTCCCATGAGTCTGGATGGACTTTTACAAGTTGTACCAGTACAGCCTAGCAGAAGTGATGCTACCTGGTTTTGAAGGCTAGCTCATGCAAGGTCTCGTGCTCCACCTTGATAACTTGAGACACTTTTTCTGAGAATGTAACTTCCATGTTGTGAGGGAACTCAAATTAGTCCATGTGGAGAGACCACTTGGAAGGACACACAGTGGATACTCCTGTGGACGATCTGGTTAAAGTCCCAGCCGACAGCCAGCCTCAGTTAGCAGACATAGTTGCAAAGATAGCACATTTGTTGCCAGCCCAAGCTGTGAAGGCATCTCAGACTTGAACCTTCCCAGACATTTTGAGAGCAAAGACAAACCATCCAAATGGTGCCTTTGGAACTCGTAGCACACAGAAACTATGAGCATAATGAAATGGTCATTTTCTGCCAATAGGTATAAGGTGGTTTATTTTCCAGAAATAACTGGATCAGCATCCTAAGTAAAATGTAGAGGTAAAACTCAATTTTCACTGTAAAACCCGGAAGAATAACATAGATTGTGGGAGTTTGCAGGAAATGATACAAGATTCCTGAGGTAGAAGAATTCACATCTTCCTGGAGGAGTCGTAGGGTAGTTCTCCTCTTACTAGCTGCTAGGATTTTGAGTCCATATTTAAATGGCCTGGCCCTCAGCTGCTCCACATGCAGAAATTGACAACGTACCAAGCTCATGTAGGCATCATGAACACAGAAGACTTACTTCTACCCCTTCTCCTCCATCCCGATGATGCTCTGAACCAGAGAATACTGAACTGCGTGAGTTTAAACAAGAAGTCCGGGTTGGGCTGCACCACATGGAGTCAGGGATATGGCATGCTCTGGTCACTATCTAGGAGATGACCATCCTTTTACCCCTAAATATTTGTTTTCTGTTAGCTAATGAAAATATTATAGTCAATAATAGGTTATACTATTATATGATCCCAATGCTACATTTATTTGACTTACAAACATTAAAAATAAATACAATGTATCATAAAATTCTTAAATTGTGGGTGTATGTGTGCTCACATGCAAATGCAGTTTCCTGTTTCTAGATACCAGCTTCCATGAGACTCATCTAGGAACAGGAACACCTAGATGGCAGCTGGAGGAGGAAAACATTGGAAAGGGGAATTTGAGAGGTGTCTCTGGCCCGTAACTTCCTTCCTGTTCTTCCTTTGTTGTGTAGCTGTGTCTTTTGGAAGACTCAACATCCTTGCCACCCTCTTTCCCATTGTAAGAAACAAGAAAAATCTCCAGAATAAAAGGTCCCTCCTGCCTGGAGAATTAGTACAGAGAGAATACTTTAAACTTTGCTCCTTCTTACTTCCCACTCCCTTCCAGACAATTCCTTTTGGTAAGTCCCATGTTGGGGCCAGGTATAAACAGACTGACCTCTGTCTTGTATCTCTTATCACCTCCTGAATGCTGAAGAATGAAAGAGGCATGATTAATGCTGTACAAGTGACTTGCTGCCTCCAGTTCCCTTAATAATGGCAACATTAAAAGAACAGACCTAACTATGACAAGTGACAGTTAAGGACAGAGCGGCCTGGGGGTGCCTGCTTCTTAGAAGAGGCACAATCCAACTTGCTGCCCAGTGAGGAGCATACAAGGACATGCTGCTCTTGTCCTATCCAGGTCCTCAGTACCCACCTTGGTTAAGGATCCTTGGGACCCAGTAATTGTCAGGCTCAGCTGGGGGCTCCAGTAAGTCAGACTTTCACGCTTTACACACTTTTACACTTTTCCATCATTCATAAAGGTGATACATTATATACTTTAAATATGTCAATTTTATTTGTCAATTATACTTCAATAAAGCTTGGAAAAAATGATAAACCCAATATCATAACCTCCCTCTAGACCCTTTTGACAGATCTAAATTATAGGAGTCTAACTGAAACAAAAGCCCTCCATCTGGGTTGTGAACTGTGCTTTTATCTGTTCCCCAAGATCTGAATCTTCTCATACAAAAATGTGATATTTTAGAGAGGTCATAACTGGAGGAAATGAGTGCTTTTGTTTCCCTCTGTATTATCGGATGATTCCCTTTGTTATTATTGCTTCATTGAGGAAATACTAATTCCAGAAGATACCCTGGTAGTTTGGTTATAGGGGACTGACATCTGAAATGGAGGCGGGGGGGAAGGCAAGGTGGAGGGAAGGAGTGAGAGAGGGGAAAAAAGAGAGAGAGAGACTCTTCCAGAAAGAAGAAAAGGTCACTGCATCTATTTTCAGTGTGTAAACTATTCCATTAGCTTTATTATGTAGAGGACATTAGCATTATGCATGGCAGGAAGGAACATTTTAATACAGAACATCTTTTCCTAGCTTCAAAAGACAAGAGTAAAATGTAAAGGTAATGAAACTGCTGTTGGGATGATGTCTTTTTCTCCTCGGGGTCTTTGAAGGTTGGCAGAGTAACAGGCTAGCAGGAGCATAATTTTCCTGGTCAGAAATAACCCTGGCAAGCAGAGGAGAGGCAGGCAGGGCCCTCAGTGCTGGGAAGGCCGAGTGCTCTGATTTGTAGAGAGGCTGCTGGACCCCCCTCTTGGGCTCCCTTCTGCCCTCAGACAGGAGGAACCAAATAGCTTTCCTGGGTAAGCCCAGGGACTCAGATCCCCTCTGGTTCCCTCATAGTAAATGGGCCTTCTCTGGAGCTTTAAATTCACATAATAGAATGCAGAAGCTTACAGTAGGAACCAAATACACTGAAATAAAGCTGTGAAAAAGTCATAATTGTGATCGTGTTAACAAATGTGCTACTTTATTAAGGGACTAAATAGTAACTAGTACTTGGGTTTTCAAGGTAGTGATGAACATAAATAACATCTTGGGATGTGTAGAGCTGTGGTTTCTGCTGGTGATGTAGCCACCACAGTGTGGGTTGTTGCCTACATTCATAATCGAAGAAAACATCACATTTTAGTTAGAGGTTGGTAAAAATCATGATGTACTTCATTTCTCATTCAAGCTCACGGATGCTACAAATGATCCCCACCAAACTCTTAAGGTCCAGGGAGGAAAAGGAGGACAAGCTTATGTTCTCTGGATTGACAGGAGGACACTCAGGGCTCTGGGGAGCAGCATGTTGGATGGACCAGGTAGAACATAAAAGATCCCACTAACCCTTTGTCTCAAGGACAGCAGTGTGGGGATAAACTGAGGACCTGTAAAGGTGCATGTGAGAAGAGATCACCTGGAGAGGAGTTGGGGTGTGTTCTGGACAGGGAGGAAGACTGCTGAGCCCTGGACCTTGGGGAAAATGGGGAGGGCACAGTAGTGTCTGGGTGCTCCCAGGCCCCCTGCAAGGTGTTAGGAAATTCAGATGTGGCCTCTCACACTTGGGTAGGAGCCCAATTCAGGAAGAGGAAGGAGCTCCAGAGAAGACCCTCAAGGAGGCAGGGTCTGGGTTAAGAAGACCAGGCCTGAGTTACCAACCAGGGATTTTAGGTGGGTCATGTGGTGTCTCTGATTCTCAGAGTTGTGTCTCCTGACACACTAGAATAACTCCTATCCTACGGCTGATTTCAGATGGGTGTCAGGGTACCCAGAACTCTGTAAGAGCATCATGTGGGAGGGGTAAAGTATTAAGACAAAAAAAGCTATGAGGACCAATTAGATGGATGTTAAAATATTAGCAAGGAAGCTGTCGTAACTACTTTACATTAATGTCTGTAAGAATTTGATAAACATTTACAAATCGTTTGTTAATTTCAATGATTAGCTTTCATTTATTAAAGTAGGTCATTGAAAAAACTCCTTTGAAATATAAACTGGTTAATTGCCAGGTGGTAGAAGTCCTTGAAAGTAATAATGCTCCATTAAAAATACCTCACCATTCATATCTTTTAGGACTTTTCCAAATACATAGTCCAAACTCTAAGCTATTGTTACATTCTGTTCATTTCCTTTCCCCAACATGTATGTGTTGAAAAGAAAGGCTCCTGTATTTGAGTTACATTAATTTCCACATGGTAAATATTCTAAATATATTCTGAGTATTTAAGTAGGCAAAGCAGGACTTCACCTTGACGACAATTTGTCAATTAACACTTTAATCATATTTATGTCTTATTTATACCCTGACAACCTCCAAAAAATCCCAGTGGAGGGTTTGCTCATTTCCTGCATGTAAGTGATCCTTCTCATTGCATTTCCCTAGCCCCAATTTCTAAGCTCTAATTGCATATATTGCCTTGATCACTCCAGAATCTTAAATTAGGGACTTTAAATTAGTTCTCCCAGATTGCCTTTTTCAGCCAATGAGAGTGGAAAGCTTTGGGGAAATCACTCTTGCTTGCCAGGTCCTTTATTCTTGAAGTGTTGCCTCCATGTCTTAGTGTTTACACCAACCAATCAAACAGAGGGACGAGTATTTATTATACTCCTTTGTTGGGCCACAGATCCCATGAATACCAAACACTATAATGATACATGTTGGGGTTGTAGAGGGATGCATAACTCCCTTGATCACCCATGTGTTCTCCTTTGTCAACTTTAATCAGCACTGTGAGTAGCCCTCACCCCACTTGGGAGAGACCGTGTCCTTTCTGTAGAGCCACCCCAAAGCCTTATCATATGCCCATTCTTTCCTGACTCCAGATGCTAAGTTTTAAGACTCCAAATCTTATTTACATCCTTGTCACCTGGGGGTCACATTCTTTTCACATAACTGGAGAAGATCTTCCTGTCCCAGGGGCTATAAGGCAAGGCAGACAGCAGATCTCAAAGATGTCAGCAAAGAGGTGACTCACTCTCACATAAGCATATATTCTGCATGATGACCAGAGGGCAGGCAAAAAGAAAGAGCCTCTGAGTGGGGGCTCAGAGGCGGGTAGGGCAGGAGGCTTTGGCAATTACAATGAGTGGGAGCAGGCAAGCTGGATGCAGGCAAGACATCATGGGCATGCTGCCTTCACCGTTGTGGGCTGAAGTGTTTGTATTCTATTCTGGGGGCCCTGCAAGGCCTCAGTGTTTCTCAACAGGGGTCCCATGTGTGTCTTAGGAAGTGGATCATGGGGCCAGCAAGCAGATTGCATGGGGCTTGGGGGATGCTCCTTTGTTCAGGGAGGCAGATATGGACATGGGGAGGCTGTCCAGGTATAAGATGGTGCCATTCCACTGAATATGCAGAGAATACATATTCACCCAGGGCACACAATAGCTCTGCAGTGCCAGGATGGTGCTGTGGCCTTAACTGATCTGGTCTTGTCTTATCATAAAGCCCCTGGAAAGCTGAGAAACTTGCTCTGGGTCACAGAGCTGGGAACGAATGTCATTGAGATAGTTTTGAAAATTCTAATCCTAGGGACCCAGACCCTTTATCTGAACAGCATGGAGCTAAGATATCTTCTGGCTTGCTCTGCAGAGAGGTGGGTTAGAGACATGTTGAACAGAGAGACAAGAGTCCCGACTGACTGATTTTCTCTGAGGGTGCAATGAAGAGTGGGGCCCTGAGTTTGTCATTCCCCTGGGGCCAGAGATTAAGAGGCCACTGTTTTCATTCTTGTCCTCCAAAGCTGTACAGAAAGCTTTCGGGGAACAAAAGCCACTGATAACAAACCAGAATGGATTACTTAGCCTGGTCCCTGGTAAGGGTGGTGCAGTTACGCCTCCAGCAAAGACAGTTGAGAATCACTGCAACAAGCCCCTCCCCCAGAAGATCAGTAAGAACATCCAGCCAAGACCAAGTTTACCTATCAATGAGAACTGCAAAACTCCAGTGCTAGGGGGAATATAGAACATAGAATTCATAGCTTTCCCTCCACATGATTCTTCAGTCTTTCAAAGTGAATTTTTTACATTTATTTTTTTTTTACTTTTCTCATTTTTCTATTTTTTTGAATTTTTCTTCTTTTTCAAGTAACATCTTATCAATTATTATTTTTTTTTAATTCAGGAGGGCATGTATTGCATGGAGTACTGGGTGTGATGCATAAATAATGAATTTTGGAACACTGAAAAAATAAAATAAAGTAAAAAATTACATGTATTTGGGATAAAAGAAAAAATAAAATCTTTTAAAATTTTCATTTTATAGTCATCTTCTATCCTTCATTGTATTTAACCGTATTTTTTGTATATACATATACATTATATATATATATATATATATATATATATATATATATATTCTTTTTCTTTAAAATATTGGGATATAATTCCTTCTAACAGACCAAAATATATCCTAAACTTAGTATATGGCTTTGTTCTAGTCTCCCACCTGATCACATTCTCTCTCTCCCTCTTTTTTTTTTTTTTGTATGTTTAAAAATTTTTTTTCTTTCTTTTTTCAACCAACTTTTTATCTTCTCAATTCCTTTTTTCAAATATTTTTAAATTTTCATCTTTACAGTCATAGTCCATCCCTTCATCATATTTATCCTTATATTTGTATATAAATAAGTTCTTCTTTCTTTGAAATTTTGGGAGACAGTTTCTTCTAACAGACCAAAATACACTAAAAATCTAGGGTGTGGTTATGTTCTATTAACCAGTCTGATCATATTCTTTTCTTTCTTTCTTTTTTTCCTCCCCCCAACCAATTTCAAGTCTCTTCTGATTTGTTCAGTTTGTATTTTTCTGGGGTTGCTGTTACCTTTTTAGCATTTTGTTCTCTCATTCATTTACTCTCCTCTGGACAAAATGACAAAATGGAAAAAAACCTCAGAAACAAAACAAAACAAAACAAGAGGTAGTACTAACTGCCAGGGACCTAATCAGTATGGACAGTAATAAGATGTTGAACTAAAGTTCAGAATGACAATTATAAAGATACCAGCTGGGCTTGAAAAAAAAACATAGAAGATATAAAGAATCCCTTTCTGGAGAAATAAAAGAACTAAAATCTAAACAAGTCAAAATAAAAAAGACTATTAATGAGGAGTAATAAAAAATGGAGGCTCTAACTGCTAGAATAAATGAGGCAGATGAGGGAATTAGTGATATAAAAGACCATATAATGGAGAATAAAGAAGCTGAGAAAAAGAAAGATAAACAACTACTAGATCATGAGTGGAGAATTTGAGGTATAAGTGATACTATAAGATGAAACAATATTAAAATGATTGGGATCTCAGAAGATGAAGACAGAGAGAGGGGGGCAGAATGTATACTGAGCAAATTATATTGGAGAACTTCCTTAATTTGGGGAGGGAAACAGGCATCAAAATCCAGGAGACACAGAGAACCAAACTCAAAATCAATACAAATAGGTCAATACCCCACCATCTAATAGTAAAACTTACAAGTCTCAGAGACAAAAAGAAAATCCTGAAAGCAGATCAGGATAAGAGGTCTGTAACCTACAATTGTGGAAACATTAGACCTATCCATAGACACCTGGCAGGCAGACAGGACCGGCCTGATATAGTCAGAACACTAAATGAGAAAAATATGCAACCAAGAAAATTATATCTAGCTAGGCTTTCATTGAAAATACAAGGAGAGATAAAAAGCTCCCAGGACAAACAAAAACTAAAAGAATTTGCAAACACCAAACCAACTCTACAGGAAATATGAAAGGGGTGCTCTAGGCAAAGAGAGAGCCTAAAAGTAACAGACTGAAAAGGAACAGAGACAATATACAGTAACAGTCACCTTACAGGCAATGCAATGACACTAAATTCATATCTTTCAATAGTTATACTGAATGTAAATGGGTCAAATGCCCCAATCAAAAGACACAGAATATCAGAATGGATTAAACAAACAAAGAAACAAACAAAAAACAAGATCCATTGATATGCTGTCTATAAGAAACTCATTTTAGATCCAAAGACACCTCCAGATTTAAAGTGAGGGGGTGGAAAAAAATTTACCATGATAATGGACAGCAAAAGAAAGCTGGGGTGGGAATCCTTATATCAGGTAAATTAGATTTTAAGGCAAAGAGTATAATGTGAGATGAGGAAGGACACTATATAATACTAAAGTGTCTATCCAACAAGAAGATCTAACAATTTTAAATATCTATGCCCCTAACATGGGAGTAACCTATTATATAAGCCAATTAATAACAAAATAAAAGAAACATATCAACATTAATACAAATATAGTAGGGGACCTTAACACCCCTCTCACTGGAATGGACAGACTATCTAAGCAAAAGATCAACAAGGAAATAAAGGCTTTAAATGATACATTGGAAGAGACGAACTTCACAGATATATTCAGAATATTCCATCCCAAAGCCACAGAATACACATTGTTCTCTAATGTACATGGAACATTCACCAGAATAGATTACATCCTGGGTCACAAATTATGTCTCAACTGGTACCAAAAGATTGAAATCATTCTCTGCATACTTTAAGATCATAACTAAAACTCAATCACAAGAGGAAAGTTAGAAAGAACTCAAATACATGGAGGCTAAAGAGCACCCAATTAAAGAATGAATAGGTCAGCCTATAAATTAAAGAAAAATTTAATGGAATTGTTTCATGGAAACAAATGAAAAGGAAAACACAACTGTTCAAAATCTTTGGGATGCAACAAAGTGGTGCTAAGAGGAAAGTATATATCACTACAATCCTTTCTCAAGAAACAAGAAAGGTCTCAAATATACAACCAAACCCTTCACCTAAATGAGTTGGAGAAAGAACAGCAAATAAAGCCTAAATCCAGCAGAAGAAGAGAAATAATAAAGATAAGAGCAGAAATCAATGAAATAGAAAGCAAAAAAAAAAAAAAAAAAGCCACAGAATAAATCAATGAAACTAGGAGCTGGTTCCTTGAAAGAATTAATAAGATTGATAAACCCCTGGCCAGACTTAAGAAAAAGAAAAGAGAAAGGACCCAAATAAATAAAATCATGAATGAAAGAGGAGAGATCAGAAACAACACCAAAGAAATAAAATTATAAGGACATATTATAAGCAACTACATGCCAACAAATTAGACAACCAGGGAGAAATGGGTGCATTCCTAGAGACTATAACTATATATATAAACTATCACAACTGAACCAATCATAAGCCTGAACAGACCCATTACCAATAAGGAAATTGAAGCAGTCCTCAAAAATCTCCCAACAAACAAGAGCCCAGGGCCAGATGGCTTCCCAGGGGAATTCTACCAAACATATAAAGAAGAATTAATACCTATTCTCCTGAAACTGTTCCAAAAAAATAGAAGTGGAAGGAAAACTTCCAAACTCATTTGATAAGCCCAGCATTATCTTGGTCCCCAAACCAGAGACCCCATCAAAAAGGAGAATTACAGACCAATATCCTTGATGAACACAGATGCAAAAATTCTCACCAAAATAGTAGCCAATAGGATCCAACAGTACCTTAAAAAGATTATTCACTATGGCCAAGTGGGATTTATTTCTGCGCTGCAAGGTTGGTTCAGCATCCACAAATCAATCAATATGATACAATACATTAACAAAAGATATGATACTCTCAATAGATGCTGTAAAGGTATTTTACAATGTACAGCATCCTTTCTTGATCAAAACTCTTCAAAGTGTAGGGATAGAGGGTACATACTTCAATATCATCAAAGCCATCTATGAAAAACCCATAGCGAATATAATTCTCAATGGAGAAAAACTGAGAGCTTTTCTACTAAGGTCAGGAACATGGCAGGGATGTTCATTATCACCACTGCTATTCAACATAATACTAGGAGTCTTAGCCTTAGCAATCAGACAACAAAAAGAAATTAAAGACATCCAAATCAGCAAAGAAGAAGTCAATCTATCACTCTTTGCAGATGATATGATACTTTTTGTGGAAAACCAAAAAGACTCCACCTTAAAGCTACTAGAACTCACACAGGAATTCAGTAAATTGTCAGGATACAAAATCAATGCACAGAAATCAGTTGCATTTCTATACACTACCAACAAGACAGAAGAAAGAGAAATTAAGGAGTTAATCCTATTTACAATTGCACCCCAAACCATAAGATAAGTAGGAATAAATCTAACTAAAGGGGAAAGAATATGTACTCAGAAAACTGTAGAGTATTCATGAAAGAATTAGAGGAAGATACAAAAAAAAGTGTAAAAAAGTCCCATGCTCATGGATTAGAAGAACAAAAATTGTGAAAAGGTCTATGATATCTAGAGCAATCTACACATTTCATGCAATTTCTCTCAAAATACTCTCAAATTTTTTCAAAGAAATGGAACAAATAATGTTAAAATTTGTATGGAAACAGAAAAGACCCTGAATAGTTGGAGGAATGTTGAAAAAGAAACCAAAGCTGGCAGTGTCACAATTCCAAACTTTAAGCAATATTACAAAGCTGTAATCATCAAGACAGTATGGTACTGGCACAAAAACAGACACATAGATCAATGGAACAGAATAGAGAGCCCAGAAATAGACCCTCAACAGTATGGTCAACTATTCGGGACTTCATGAGATAAAAAGCTTTACACAGCAAAGTAGATAATCAACAAAACCAATGACATCTGAAAAAATGGGAAAAGATATTTGCAAATGACACATCACATTAAGGGGTAATAGCCAAAATTTATAAAGATATTATCAAATTCAACACTCAAAGAACAAATAATCCAATCCAGAAATGGGCAGAAGACATGAACAGATATTTCTGCAAAGAAGATATCCAAATGGCCAACAGACACATGAAAATGTGCTCCACATCCCTTGGCATCAAGGAAATACAAATCAAAACCTTAATGAGATACCACCTCACACCAGTCAGAATGACTAAAATTAATAAGCCAGGAAGTGAGGTGTTGGTGAGGATGTGGAGAAAGGGGAACCCTCTTACACTGTTGGTGGGAACGCAAGCTTGTGTGGCCACTCTGGAAAACAGCATGGAGCTTCCTCAAAAAATTGAAAATAGAGCTAACCTATGACCCAGCAATTGTACTAATGGGTATTTACCCCAAAGATACAAATGTAATGATCCAACAGAGCATGAGTACTCCAGTGCTCATACCAGCATCGTCCACAATAGCCAAACTATGGAAAGAACCTACATGTCCATCAACAGATGAATGGATAAAGAAAATGAATATTGTGCAGCCATCAAAAAATAAAATCTTGGGGTGCCTGGGTGGCTCAGTGGGTTAAAGCCTCTGCCTTCCGCTCAGGTCATGATCCCAGGATCCTGGGATCAAGCCCCGCATCGGGCTCTCTACTCAGCAGGGAGCCTGCTTCCCTCTCTCTCTCTCTGCCTGCCTCTCTGCCTACTTGTGATCTCTGTCAAATAAATAAATAAATTCTTTAAGAAAATGAAATCTTGCCATTTGCAGCAACATGGATGGAACTAGAGGGTATTAAGCTAAGCGAAATAAGTCAACTAGAGAAAGACAATTATCATATGACCTCACTGATATAAGGAAATAGGGAAACAAGACAGAGAATCATAAAGGAAGGGAGGGAAAAATGAAACAAGATGAAACCAGAGAGTAAGACATATCCTAAGGGACTCTTAATTTCAGGAAACAGAGTTTGCTGAGTGGAGGGTGGTGGGAGAGATGGAGTGACTTTGTGTTGGAAATTGGGGAGGGTATGTACTTTGGTGAGTGCTGTGAATTGTGTAAGAATGATAATTCACAGACCTCTACCCCTGAAACAAAAAATACATTTTATGTTAAAAAAAAAAAAACAAAACACAACCCCCCCCCCAAAAAAACAGTGTGTGCTCTGAGGCAGGTCTCCAGCCCAGGTCTGTGTCCTGATCACTGGCCGTTATGGTGTGGGGGCCTCAGACAAATTACCTAATCTCGCTGAGAGTCGGTTTCCTTATCTATAAACCAATTCTCCTGTCAACTAAGCATCGGAAGGGGGCATGTGTGATAATACTCATGAAATGCCTATCCCTTGCCTGGCGCATGCAAATGCTTGGGAGACCATGGCCACTGTCACTATTTCTGTCCCTGCGGTGGCTGCTGGGTGACATGCCCTGTCTCTGAGTGACCAACAGTGATGTTTTAGATGAGGGATACTCTCCATTCCCCAAGTGCCTAACTCTTAAAATCATTTGCTTCTCGACCCCCATGTGCTGAAACCCTTAATTCGCACTTCTTGATGGTGACAGACTACTATTATAATTCTATGTTGGGAGCTAAGGGGGACTCATTCTGAGTTAAGATATATTTAGAGCCACAGCTAAGGTTGAGTCTGCTTTAAGCCTTTCCCCCTAGCTTCTGAGTTCTGTTAAGTTCTTGGGCCATAAAATCAGCTAAAATCACTTGCAAGCCCAGCTCCAAGAGCCCTTCTTTGGTTTCTTGGCTTGTGACACACCATGTCACACAGGATGGGCAAGCACTTCTTTTCTCCCCAGCTCTAAGGCAGGAACACCAAGAAGTCTATGTCAGAAGGCTAGTCACCATCTTCCCAGTCAGATGGGGGCTTGTGCTTGGGACACACTTGATTTCTGTCCTGGACACAAAGAGTTAAAATCCTAACTCTAAGCCACCACTTCTCCATTACTTTCACCTTTAGCCAGACTGTCTCTATTTAAGGGAAAAAGCAGCATTTATCTAGGGAAGACCTCACTTAACTTGTGAGATATAGCAACTCACTTTGGGGCCTCCTTGCTCATGAAGTGATGAGGAATGATAAAGAATTTTTGGAAAGAATTGGTCTTTCTCTGAGAAAGTCAATTGTCATATAGTTTTACTTACTTGTGGAACATAAGGAATAGCATGGAGGACATTAGGAGAAGGAAGGGAAAAATGAAGGAGGGGAATCAGAAGGGAAGATGAACCATAAGAGTCTGTGGACTCTGGGAAACAAACTGAAGATTTTAGTGGGGAGGGGATTGGGGGAAGGGGGATCCTGGTGGTGGGTATTAAGGAGGGCACGCATTGCATGGAGCACCAGGTGTTATATGCAAACAATGGATCTTGGAACTCTACTTCAAAAACTAATCATGCATTGTAGTGACTAAGATAACATTTAAAAAAAAATTGTTCTTTCTCATGAAAAGCTGTTATAACAAGAATGGAAGCAAGCAGAACTCACCTGCACTTAACCAATCATGTGCTTAAGAGACTCGATATATAAATTAATGCAATATTCACCAGGGCGATATTTTTTTGTCTCTGACAGGAAGAGGTTATGTAATGCAGCACAGTCACGCAAGTGACTTGGATAAAGCAGGAAGACTCCCGTGAAGATGTGAAATTACAGGACAGCAGGGAGGGCTCCATGTACTCCCTGAACGTTGTGTTAGAACTCCTGAGTTATAGGTTTATCCCATCCTGGGGATAATGTTTGACACCCACAGAAAGATGGGTCTGGCCCAATTCCCTATGAGTCTTGAGCCACGTTGGTCCCCTCACCCATCTGAGATGGGCACCAGGGAACGGAAACAGCCAGGAAGTACTAGAATGTTTCCCTGGCGAGGCTGTATTATATGAAGGCCTGGGTAGTCCAAGAAGGGCCTGAGAGAGGGCACCCAGCATGGAATTCTGCAGACCAAATGAGTAAACCACAAGGTTGGAGGGACAAAGCCTCCTGAGGAGGAGGTGGCAGGTGAACCCTAATATGTCTTAGGGCTGAGCGTAGGATAGGCTGTTGAAGGTAGAGACCCAAGTCCAGGCAGAAGGTCTCCAGTCTGTTCTACAGACCGGCAAGAGCCCCTGCAGTCTGTGAGCTGGGGACCCACATGGGCTTATCTGTCTTGACAGATATATTAGTAATGGAGGCTCCAGAACAGGGTTATGGGCTGAAACATATTTCATGTCTCAGAAAACAAGTCGTGAGGCCCTAGAGTCAGACAAAGGGACTGAGGGAGGCACAATGATGACAAGAGCTTTGTATAGAGAGAGTTTGAGGATTCCCAGAGGATGTGGTGGGCAGAGTGGAGGGAGCCTTGTATGTGGGCAAACGCTACTTCCACAAACAGAAATCAAGACAACTCTCACGTAGCACCCAGACTATCCTAAGCATCTCCAGATTCACACATAGGAGAGATTCTAGATAATCTTCCGTAATTTGTGCCTGAGAACCCACCCTGGACAGAAAATGTCCCTCTGACCCAACAACTGAGATGCCAGCTCCCCTTCCTAATTGGACAGAAGGTCCTACAGGGAAGAGAGAAACTTTCTCTAGAAGACCAAACTGCCTGGAACAACTCCCTTTCATCCGTGGCACAAGGCCCCCTCCCTGGGAGGTGCCAAGTAAACGTCCAGCAAAGAACACCCACGGTTGTCTGAGTGGGACAGGCCAGCGGCTGCACTCAGGGCTCTGGCTTCCTTTAGCATGTCAGCTGAACTTTGGGCAACTCCATTTCTCATGATTCAACATTCACGCATAATAAATCATGCCATGCTGTAAGTGTTCCTTGCGAGATACCTTGCCAATTACCTAAAACCAGCTTGAGGGCCGGAGCAATCAGGCACTGCATAAATCTGAACTTCTTTTGTGGGTGGTGCGTGTGACTCAGGCATCCTGCTGTGGAATCAGATATGGTGCCATTACCAGAGGTCTAGCTGATTAGCACTGGCTCTCTCATGTGTGATGCTACATGCATAGACCTGCTCCCAGGTGCCCTTGACAGGGTGATTAAAAATTGCGTGTGGACACAGATGGCTCTAGAAGGAAAATTTGCCTGTTATAAGATTCATTTGGTTTTCAAACTCTGCATGTCATTTCCAAAGGAATGTGAGGCACTGTAACAATCAAGCAAAATATTCAAAATCATCTCAGGAATGCAGATAATTTTTAATTTAATTTAATTTTTATTTTTATTAAAGATTTTTATTTATTTTAGAGAGAGAGAACGAGTGAGAGAACATGACTGAGGGGAAAGGGCAGAGGGAGAAGGAGAAACAGAATCCCTTAATAGGCAGAGAGCCTGATGCGGGGCTTGATCCCATGACCCTAGGATCGTAACCTGAGCTGAAGGCAGATGGTTAACTGAACTGACTGGGCCTTCAAGGCATCTCGAAGTGAGCTCTAGAAACAGTCTTAAGATGTCTACGTCTTTACCAAACTATCATGTCTCCACAGCATTTTAGAATTTCTGGGATGATCATAAAGTATTGCCAGTGTGTTTTGCGGGCTTTCTGTGCCTGCAGACCATCCCAGGACAACCTGGAAGTTCCTGGGACTCCCTTGATGATAAAGAAGAGACCACCAGCGGTGGTGGTAGGTCCTGCAGTCCTGGGAGGGGGCAGATGGCCTTCAAGGGTATCAACTTAGTAAGGCTGGGGGATAATGGCAGAATATGGGTAATGGAGAAGCCGTGGGGTTCATGCTTGCTTTGAAAATGCCCAGTGAGTTTGAATGGAAGGTATAGTAACAGGGAGGCTCCTGTTGGGTGATATTGTTCTCTTGGAGGCTGGATCTTGTAAGGGGAGCTCAGATAGGAAAGCTAAAGTGGAAAAGCTTTCTGGAGAGCCACAGTTGTTCTGAGATGCAGGATGGCAAGGGTCCAAGACATGGCCAAAGGAGGTGACTGGCCCCAACAGCAGCTGACTCATACTCATAAATTCAGCACATATATTTCACTGTGCCCCAGTGCACAGCCAGTTCTAGAAGACATCTCTCTCTGTCTGTGTATCTTGCTGCTACCTAGTCCCCCAATCAAAGTGCAAGCAAGTCATTCAAGAACTCATTGCTTCATCATTTATCTTTGAATTACTTCTGGGATAACCAGCCCCACAGCTCTTCCCTACTAGCTCAGGAGCTACCCCTGTGGGGCTCTCAGTTCTTGCATGGGCTTGCACATTGTGGCGATGCAAAGCTCAGGTGGACAGAGATACAGAGGGACATAAACACATTCTGAAGTTGTGCTCCAAAGACTCCTTACTATTGTATGTCAACCTAGACAAGTTAAAAATTTAGAGGGCCTCATATAAGAAGAGACAAGGAAAGTTAAGATGAGCAGTATAGTGTGCATGCTCTGCAGGTCATAGTACATGCTGGGCTCAGTACATTACATGCTGTACAGTACATTACAGAAGTACAGTACACGCTGGGCATAGTACATGCTGGGCTCAGTACATAGTACATTTTCTCAGCTCTAAATTTAGCATCTGCTAAGCTTTATGTCTGAAGTTCATATGATTCTCAAAGTTCCCGAAAATGCTCAAGTTCATCAAAAAGGCAAGAAAAGGGAGATTATCTAGAATACCCACCTCTAGAGTCATCAGTCAGGGTCCTGTCCTCTTTCTATATCATTTTTTAAAAAAGACTTTATTTATTTACTTGTGAGAAAGAAAGAGAGAGAGAGAGAGAGATTAACAGGGAGGGAAGAGACAAAGGGAGAGGGAGAAGCAGACTCCCTGCTGAGCAGGGATCCTGATGTGGGGCTCTATTATAGGATCCTGGGATGAGGACCCAAGCTAAAATCAGATACTTAACTGATTGAACCACCAAGGTAGCCTCTTCTGTACCATTTTTTTATGCAGAGGTGAAGATGGTAATGTTATAAAATACAAGATTGGCCCTATGGGTGAGGTAGTCAGGTAAGGGACTCTCTGACAGTGTTAGAGACTGAATTTCACTGATGTCAAAATGGGAATATCAGAGATATACAAAAAATTGCCCTAGATTCCCAGGAGGATCTACAATGTGCTCATCAAACAATGACTCACCAAAACCCTTCTTGAATTGGTATGTTCAGCTTGCATCAATACACATGTGAGCTGAAACAAAGGAAATTGCTGCCCTCTATGCAAGCTGGCAATTGCTGGTATGAACAGCAAGCTGGATCAGTAGCATTGGCCTGTTCCCAGTTCAGAGGAGAGGGAGGGGGGTATCCCACTGACCACCCCTGACAAATGCTGACTTGAAGCCATCTGAGGCTAATAAGGGCTGTCCATGTAGCTGCATTTGGAGACATGTGTGGTGACCCTTTGTTGCCTCTGTCATGGACCAGGGCATGCCTGGCTAGGCTGGACTCAGCACTCAACAGCTTGGCCAAGGGCCACTGCACAAAACCAGGAGCCTGTGGTGTTGCAGGTCTGTGTTAGTTCTCAGGATGTCACAGGACTGGTGTAGGCACCTTAGTCTTAAAAGAGATGCAAAAGAAACAGGAACAGCCCTTCTTTTAGAGGCACACTATATCTTCAAAACTTTATATACATCCTCTAAAAAGAAAAAAGTTTACACATTTGGAAATGTAATTTGAGGCAACCCATACAGCCACATGGAAGAATGCAAAATTTAATACATTGAGATTTTAAACCTAGATTGAGAATCTGCTGGCATTGTCTGGCTCTGCCCTTGGACAATCAACATGTGGGTTTCTCTGCTACAGACAAATGATCACAAAATCAAGATACTAATTACTGAGATAATGCATCTTCTATATCTGAAAAAAAAAAATCCCTGTAATACACTCCAGGGAACAAAACAGACATGATGTATTTGTTCATTTATACACTGAAACCAGTTAAAAATCAGTAACTTTTATCCAACAGTAGATTCTGGGACATGGAGGGAACAACAAAAATCAGAAATCTGATTTGTCTTGGCTGCCCCAGATCATTAATATTTATATGGAATTGTTTAAGGTTGCAAAACAACTTTCAGAAGCTACAATCAGCATATTAAATGTGCATATGAAGACAGAGATATCCATTGAGCCGGGGAGAGGGAGGGAGGAAAGAACGGAGGAGGAGAGAGGGAGAGAAGGGGAGAGATCTTTTGATGGTCACTGAGCTTCCATTGCACATTTTCCTGATAGAAGGTAAAATATATCCATCTTATATAGTTAGACCACTATTTTTTGTGTGTGTGTTTTTAAATCATTTGTCTGCAAAGTCAACTATATTTCTGTGCCAGCCTAGGCTTTTGCAGCCCTGGGTCTCCCTCCTCATAAGCTCAATTGACATGGCACTCACCTTGGGAGACTGAGGTGGACTTGTTTCAAGTCCTTTCCATTCATCTGTCCCTTGGTAGCATTTTTCTCCCCTTGTGACCCCTTCACCCCTGTTCCTCTGCACCCACTGGGGCAGAACTGTTTTGCCAGGCCTTTTTCCTGGACTCCAGCACAGGTTTTGTGGCATTAGTGGTTACCCGGCTGAGCCAGAAAATCTCTACCTCTCTGTCTATTACCTTGGATGACTGGTGATTCTCAAGTGGAAAGTCAGATCCTACGCTAATGCAGAATCTGCTAGTGCCCACAGATGCATTCATTAGGTGATATATTCAGTTTACTATGAGTCAGGGGACATTTGATATGATGAACTTGAGGACAAAAGAGAGGTGTGTTGAAGTGTGTGAAACACGGACTCCAAAATGAGTCGATGATTATAAATAGCACCATTTAGCATGTGTGGAATAGGCAAGGGTCCAGTTTTATGTAAATGCATCTGTTATAAACACACAACTTTGGAGCAAAAAGAACAATGACCATTTCAGAAGTCTGTCCTTATGACTGTTATAAACACACAACTTTGGAGCAAAAAGAACAATGACCATTTCAGAAGTCTGTCCTTATGACCTTTCAGAAGGTTTAGACAGGAGAACATGAAAATGCTGGTTTGTTTTAGTAAGAGAAGTGGTTAGAAAGATGGACAGAAGACAGCTTCTGAAAACACCCAAAGCATTTTTCTACAAACATTTGAAAAGATCCCAGTCCATTTTCACACCAGTCAAAGGTATGCTGTAACTAGCGTCTGGCTGATGGGAAGGTGAGGGGAGATGAATGGACCAGGGTCTTCCTCCATCTATCTCTAGTGACCCCAAGGGTATAAAGAAACATCCACAGAGACCCCCACAGTGCCTGACAAATGTGTCTGCTCACTTCCTTGCAAAATGATTTTTTAATCTAGAGATGAGTCTATTTTAGAACATACTGTTTCCATTCTGTGCTTCCTGACTATTCTTCAGGTTGTAATTCCAACCTGTTACTCTCTGGTTTAAAATGCTCTGTTAACAGGCAGACTCTCTGCTCTGCATTCAAGGCTCTCTAGCCCTTCCCTGCATTCTCAGTCCTATGTCAGTCTGCTTCCTTCTGCAGCATAAAGCTGATGTCAGCGTGACTTATTCCTCCCCCCATCCTCAGTCAGCTCTGTCTTTATTTTTCCCAGGTATGATGTGGGAACAAGCCAGATGGGGCAGAGAATTAACTGTCCCTGATAGCTGCTCCCAACTAATGTCTGGAAGCACCTCCTCCTTTCAGTGGAGTGCCTTGGAGGAAGGAGCAAGATGTGCTCTGTCTCCCAGAGGTTCCCCATTGGCTTATTGCTGTTGTCCACTGTCCTTCATGAGGCATGTCCCCAGAGGATTATTCGGAGGCCTGATTTAGTCTCTGTCATGGCCAACTTCTCCCAGCTGTGTCTGAATATCCCTACGTGATACTACATTTATAAGCCACATGGCAGAACATGGGTGTTTAGGAAAAGACCAAGCAGAACATGAGTGTGCACATCTCTGCATCAGACACAAATGTAACCAGGATTCAGTGAGCCTCTAAGTGCCAGACCCTGTACTTGTTATCATTTACACCAGGATGTGATGTCCTCTGAGTATGCATAAGACACAGATGGGCTTTGTCCCATTTTCTCACATACCTGTTGACTGCAGTAATTTTGTACTTGGTCACTCATGCAGAACAAAGATCCAGTTGAACTTCCTGTTAGCACCAGAAGGAATGGGCATTCAAGCAACAGATAATCTAAGTTCTTCAACCAAGCCTTCAATTTTCTAATTAAAAAAATATTCCTTTCATGAAATAAATATATTCCCCATATAAACAATTAAGGAAAGAGAGGCATGCAGACTTCTACTTCTGGTAATGCCTCTAGTAACTTCTCTGCAGAAGAAAGCTAAAAGCCCTAGAGCAAACATTGAAGAACATTTTTATAAGTATCAAAAATATTGAAAACAAAATGAGATGTTATTAGCCAGAGGGAAGGCAAGAATCTGGAGGGGTAGACCAGGCACCGGGAGACACTTCTGTCCTGGTGATGTTTGCTGACCCACAAGAGGAGCCTGAGTGAGAGTGTTTTGGTTACTTTTGGGGCTCAGAGCCCACTAAAGACAGAGATCCTGGCAAACCAGCCACTGCCACAGGATAGGGCACCAAAGAATTATCATTGAAGAAATATTGAAGTGAAAGGATATCTGTCCTCTCATGAATTACAGCCTGGCTTTGCATCTACCCAAAACTTGAGCTGGGGGCTCGCTGGGTGGCTCAGTCAGTTAAGTGACTGACTCTTGGTTTCAGCTCACGTCATGATCTCAGGGTGGTAAAATCAAACCCAAAGGCTGGCTCAGTGCTGGGCTTGGTGCTGAGCCAAGGGTGGGGTCTGCTTAAGAGTCTCTCTTCCTCTCCCTCTCCTCGGCCCCTACCCCGCTCATGTGCACATGGTCTCTTAAAATAAAATAAATCTTAAAACAAACACAAAACAAAACAAAACAAACAAACAAAAAAAAGTTGAGTTTGGACTAAGGTGACCCTGAATTCTTTGTGCCAAGTCCTAACAAAAGCAAAGAAATACCTATCTGAAACTAAGTGGCATCCTTCTAATCCTCAAAACATTCCAGTAATATGTTTTAAAAACATTTTATTTATTTATTTGACAGAGAGCAAGAGCATGAGCGAGCGCACAAGAAGAGGGACCTGCAGGCAGAGAGAGAAGCAGACTCCCCACTGAACAGGGGACCCTAAGCAGGGCTCAATCCCAGGGTCCTGGGACCACAACCTGAGCTGAAGGCAGATGCGCAACTGACTGAATCACCCAGGCATTTCTTCATGAATACTTCCCCCCCCCACCCCCCGCCAAATAATGACCAGCATACAACAACAAAAATCTAAAGAACATATGTCATGAGTAAGAACAAAGAGAATTTAAAAAATAGACTCACAGGGGGCACCTGGGTGGCTCAGAGGGTTAAGCCTCTGCCTTCGGCTCAGGTCATGAACTCAGGGTCCTGGGATGGAGCCCCACATCAGGCTCTCTGCTCGGCGGGGAGCCTGCTTCCCTTCCTCTCTCTCTGCCTGCCTCTCTGCCTACTTGTGATCTCTCTCTCTGTCCAATAAATAAATAAAATCTTTTAAAAAAAATAGACTCATAGGATTCCCTGACATTATAATCATCAGCCATAAACTATAAAAGACCTCTGCTTACTATGTTCAAGAAAATAAGAGGTTTAAAATTCTGGCAGCTAATCACTCTAAAAAAAGTGTTACAGCAGATCTGAAAAAGAGCAAACAAATTCTAGAGCTGATGCATTAAAAAGAAAAAGAATATTCTAACTTCGTGAATGGTTTATCAGAAGCTTCACTACAACTGAAGATGGAACTGCCACCCAGAATTCCATATCTAGTGAAAACACCTAGAAGAATGAAATTAATAAAACGATATTTCCAATGACACAAAACAGATAGCATTTCACCAGTGACCCATATTCAAGGAAATTCTAAAGGATATTCTCTAGATAAAAGGAAAACCATGCAAGCCAGAAGGTCAAGGATTCAGGGAGAAACAAAAAATGAAGTGGAGGACGCAGATACAAGCAAATAAATATTGACAATATAAGACAGTAACAATAATATCTTTTTGAAGGCACATCTGTCTACCCACCCTTCTATGTATATACAGGCCCAAATTGATACTTTGAAAACATTAATAAATTTATCATGTAGATGAAACTGACAAAATTCTAGAAAAATACAACTTTCCAGAATGTAACTTAACTTATCAATGTTAAATACATTAAATCAGTAATTAAAAACCTTCCTCCAAAGAAATCTCCAGGCCCAGATGGCCCCATCAGTGAATGCCACAAGAGAGACAACAAATAAATAATTTCAGTTGTATATAAAATTTCAGGGAACAGAAAAACAAGACAATGAATGCAAGCTCGATTTAACATTTTTCAAACAGCAAAGGCAATTTGCCTCGTTGTAGGTTGAAGGAAAACACTCATATAATTTTTTTCATTTGCACAAAAAGCTTTTGATAAATTCAACATCCTTTCATGATTAAAAAATAAGATATATGAAAGCTCTTATGTCAATATTAAGATTGGAAATTTTCCTTTAGACACCTGAGACACTATAAGGATGTCACTTATACTCATCACAGCTTTTGCAAGTGCAGTCAGGAAAGATAATGAGGGCTTGGGAAAGTAAACGTAGGGAATAAATAATAAAAATGCAAAGAAGCGAGCCCTATGTAAGTCATGACCATACTCACTGATGGAGTTAGGGGCCAAGGTCAGAAGGGAATGTGGCAGGGGACATGGAGGTGTTGTATTTCTTGACCTAGCTGATGGTTACTTGGCCACCTGCTTTAGACTAATTTGTTAAGCTATGTGGTTATATATGTGTACTGTTCTGAGTGTTATTTTCAAACTACGAATGGTTTGAAAATCACATTCACATTACTGGTGTTAAAATAAACACACAAATAGGGGCACCTGGCTTGCTCAGTTGGTGGAGCATGCAACTCTTGATCTCGGGGTTGTGAGTTTGAGCCCCTGATGGGGGTAAATACTACTTGAAAATAAAATCTTAAAAAAACCCCAAAGAACACACACACACACACTTGAAAAATAAACACAAACACACTTGTACAAAGGAGAGAAAAGCTAGTCATTGCCTGTATTCGGAGTTATTTTCTTTCCAGTCCCTTTCCGTTTTTCTGACTTTCAGAAATGTATAACAACATATCCCACACTTGGAGAGCTGAACGTTGTAATAAAGGAAGACTTAAAAAAGGAATCAATTGGCTGATTCTTCCAACAAACAACATTGGGATAATTTTTCAAGCCACAAACTTGTTCTTGTTGGAAGGATAAATGGGGACTGATAAGAAAATTAATAAAAGATAATTTTTACATGGGAACTCAAATCAATCAGCACTAAATTAAAAAAATAAAGTGATCATGGATGAGACTGAATTAGAGCTTCTCGGTACCAAATGCCGGTACAGAGGAACTCTCTTGGCGCTGCAGTGATTCTGTACAGCCTCACCCCCAGGACCCCCCTTTTGGTGTGCCAGTGAACCTGCTATTGTGATCCTGAATAAACAAACTTGCTAAGCTTCTGCTTCCTTACTTGCTGGGCCCAAGAGAACCTGTGTCTTGGCCAGTGGTCCTCATGAGGATGAAATGTTATCCATGGTAAACTTCCTCTGCAGAAGTGGCTCTGAGTGTATCTGAAAGATTCATAAATAGCACAGACCCGGATGTCAACAGGGTCTATCCACCTTTGCCAGTTGTGCAGTGGTGGTAATATTGCTACCTCATTTTATAGGGCCTTTGTGAGAGTTAGGTGCCCATAAAGCACATTGCATCCTGCCCAGCTTGAATTTAAGACAATGCTCTTACTGTAGTTCTCACTCCATGGAAGGGTGACGCTCTTGCCCAGTACAGGATAAAGGCTGGATGTCAGCTTATTATACCACCACTTTCCTTTTGGTGTCAGGTCAGTGCAGGCCACAGAGAGTCTTCCTGCTATATTGTCAATGCTCCTGTGTTCGTGGAGGAGGGGCAGCCCTCCAGCGATAACGGGACAGAACCTCAGGTTGCTGATACCCAGGTGACTAGCTCAGCACCTGTGCACCTGGAGAAGGGACAGGAGGAGGGGCATGAGACACATCTCCTGCAGCTCAGAGTCCCTCAGCCTCCTGCCTCCTGCCTCTGCATGGTCACTGACTGCTTTGGCCCAGGCCTTTCCCCCACCACAGCCCAGGAAGCATGACACTCCACCTGTGCAGGCCATGGGAGTGAGACAGCACTCCCTCTCCAGTGGCCCCTGCCGGAATGGTCCTATGAGCTGGGAGGTGGTAACCAGCATGGTAAGGCACCTCCATGTCTTTCCTTCCTTCTATGTACCTCTAAATAAAGCACCCCGACCTTGCTGTAGGGTGCAAGTCCAGGAGGGTGACAGATTTTTCTGCTTGGCGCCCATCAGCCTGCTGCAGTGGTGTTAGGCATCTCCCAGGGCCGCATTCCAGCTCCCAGGCATTCCAGCTCCCAGGCCTGGGCACGGCCCGGTCATCCACTGCAGCAAAGGCTCACTCTCTTTCAGCCCACCATCTCCTGGAGAATAAGACCAAAACGGATACACTGCCTACCTAATAACTGTAGTTCTTTCAGAATCAGACATAACAAGGAATGGGGCAGTCCTTGGAGAAGTTGAAGCATGTCCTGAAATACTAGAACAGAAATAAGGAAAAACATACGCAGCCTTTCCCACAACATAAAGCCAGAATCTCTTCTGCACAAACTATTTCTTCCCTTCAGCTTGCATTTTTAGCTGCAGAAAAATGCACAGTGTACATCCATCATCTGTCTCCCAAGCAACGCTGCCAAGGCGGCTCCTCCAAGGCATCCTGGAAGACCTTGAGAGGCCTTGGGTGATAGGCTGGGGGTAAGGAAGGAAGGATGAGTAAATTCAGGGCCAATCCCTTTCCTGATCATGGAGGAAACAATCCCATCACTTCAGCATGCCCCAGACACCACATGCACCCCAGCAACAAGGGCCTTCTGCATGAGCCACACTTGTGTACAGGGAGTGACACTGGAGTGCCCCATAGTTGGCACAGAGACTAATCATGTAAACTTGAAGGTGACCAGTTGATGGTCATATTGACGTCTGGGTGTGTGTGGGGGAAGAGCAAGGACCCAGAAACCACATGGAGGTAAACACATGTGTGGGCACTGTGGAGAAGTGATGTAACAAAGAAAAAGGTGTCTTCACATTTAATCATCTCTCCAGGTGGCAAAATAAACACACACACACACACACACACACACACACACACACACACACACACACACACAGAGATAAGCAACATGGGAATCATTCCAGCTACAAGAGGTCAGAAGTCTAGGCAATGAGCAGAAGTCCCTAACAGTTTCCTGCTTCATATTTTAAGTCATCTGACCAATCTCGCATTTTTCTAAGAGCAATCAGTTTGTTCCTTCGATGCCAATAAAGTGGAGGATGGAACAAGTAATCCAAGTCCTGATGGCCCCCTGGGTTGGTTCTTTTAGCTCCAGTAGAATGGTGTCTCAAGAACCAGCTAGGGAAGCAAATCCAACAAACGGCATTATTTGGCAGTCTGTAAGGAAACTGTGTCCTCACCCTCTTTGAGAGGCACGTCTCGAGAGTGATTACAGAAAAGTTTGGGGTCTTTCCAGGAAATGGGGTGAAAACATTGACAAGAATCCTATGAATCAGCTGTAATCAATTAATGTTGATATCTAAGGTGGAGATTCAGGGGAGAAGCATTTCATTCCTGCTGGACAGTGATGCTGACCCTCATGTCTTCTCCCAGGGCTGATCTGAGCAACAGGTTTTTATGCCCCAAATTCCATAATTGTTTTCTTCCACCTTTGTAAAATTTACACAGTCACTTATTCAGAGGGGGAAAAAAAACAGTTTACAATGTACCCAACTTGTGTTTCTACTCTGCTAGAGAAAGTAAAATTCAGGAAAAATAATAAGTACCTTTAGTATATATTACTACTAAGGATTGCTTGGTTCTCTCCCATAATTTAGTATTATCCAGTCCTACTGGAGTCAGATGGGGAAAGGACAGACACATCCCTAGGAGCTATTATCAGGGTTGTTATTTCACTGAGAAAACAAGAGGGGAGGATTCTATGGTCTAGACTACTGCTGGATGATTATACCAGTCTCCAGCAAGGTGTCCCAGTTTCTACCTCATCCTCTACAGGCTCGCTTGATAGAGTATACACAGGTGGTGTCTTTCCTCTGCTCCAATACCCCAGTGGCTTCTTGGCCCAAATAAAAAGCCTGAGTCTCTGTTACAACCTAAAGGGCAGCACTATGAAGTCTGCCCCCACCTGCCCCGCTCTTGGCTCATTTTCTCTTCCACACCCAGAGGGCACCTGCTGCAACCACACTGGCTTCCACATCATTTCCTGTGTGCACTGGGCATGTTCCCCACTCTTCCTTTGCGCTGGCGGTCCCTCTGCCTGAGATATTCTTCCTCAAGAGGTCCACATGGTCAGTCTGTAATTTCATCATGAAATGGCACTGCCTCAGCAAGGCCTTCCATGGACACCTATTTAAAAATGTATGCTTCATATCCATTTCCTACTTAATTTTTCTCTTGTATAATGTATCCCTATTGGACACTTGAAGTTTATGTTTACGTGTTCTCCACTTTCCTTGATGAGAATGTTGGCCCTGTGAAGGTGGAGTTCTGCTTTGTTCACCGCTGCATCCCTGCACACGGAGCAGGGCCTGGTGCATAGTATGTGTTCAATAAATAGCAGATGAATGACTGTATTTAAGGACACTCTTATAGGTTAGGTTGTACTCTCATTCTTCTATTTTTCATATTGAGGGATTCCTCTTTTTTTCTCCCTAATTTGTCTAATTCCCTTTGCTGGTGCTATTCATAATCTGGTTTTAATCTGGTTTCAATACTCCTTTCTCATTTAATTTCCGTTATAATGTTGCAGTTAGTAAAAGAAAGAAACTTTTTTTTTAAGATTTTATTTATTTGTCAGAGAGAGAGAGGGAGAGACAGCGAGCACAGGCA
The DNA here is from genome assembly GCF_964662115.1 of Mustela nivalis. Classification (NCBI taxonomy): domain Eukaryota; kingdom Metazoa; phylum Chordata; class Mammalia; order Carnivora; family Mustelidae; genus Mustela; species Mustela nivalis. The sequence goes on from NC_139027.1 coordinate 96,568,197, forward strand.
GACAGAATGGCAGGCAGAGGCAGAGGGAGAAACAGGCCCCCTGCCAAGCAAGGAGCCCAATGTGGGACTCGATCCCAGGAGGCTGGGATCATGACCTGAGCCGAAGGCAGCCGCCTAACCAACTGAGCCACCCAGGCGTCCCAGAAGAAAGAAACATTTTATAAAATGGAATGAAATCAAGACATAATAACTACTGGAATGCAGGAGATGTTTGCTGCAGAGGCAGCCCATGCAACCCTCCAGCCTGTCTGGGGCTCAGCTCCAGACCCACGGCCTCCTGGGGGAGGATTCCCAGCCTCTGTCTTGATAGCACCTGCCCTGTGGGATTGAGTAAAGGTAAAGGTACTGAGGGCATGCACCACTATCCTGTCTAGAATGGACCTTTCTTTCTTAACTACAACATGCTTTAAGCGTGGTAAGGCATGGTAGATTCAGAAACAAGTACTGTACTACCATTTTTGTTTGCAAACAGATAAAAGTCAAACTATATTGCAGAAGATTGGGTTTTCAGGGTTAGAAATATTGCTATTTACCTCATGTACCCATACTTGCTATCTCTCCAATTTCCATACATCATTTAACCCTTTGAAACTTCAGTTTTCTCATCCATAAAATGATAACAACTGCCCACCTTTCAAACTCATGGCCAAGAGTAAATAAGAAAAGATGTGCTCAGTAACCAGCTCCCAGCAGGCACTCAGCAAATTAGGGCTTCATTTCTATCCTCCACATTATTCAGAAACCTCGGTTCCTAGATGGAGCTACCAACATTGCACATGACACTTCCTGCCCTATGAACTGGTTTATAAAACCTGCTTGCATTGAGAGCTGGGTCGGACAACTGATGCAGCTGGAGTAAAACAAGGCTGTGGACGAACGCCACGCCCCTCTCCCCACCGGCCTCCATGTGGACTCGTGAGTCCTCCATCCCCGTGGGCCCAGGAAGCTGCCTCCTCCAGCGGTGCTCTGCACCAGGCCATACCAATAATCTCAGTGGATGGCCAGACACCCCTGACCTTACGACAACATCCGACTTTGCTGAACCCTGATTTCACGGCCCAGAGAGTGATATGATGGCAGTGCTGCATCACAGATGCCCTATGCTCAAATGCAGATTACAAGGCCCTTTTCCCAATGCTCTGCCCAAAGACCCTAGCAGGTCTTTGGTGAGGTCAGGCAACGTGCATTGCAAACTGTGCTGCTGTGTTGATGCTGTTGGTCAGGACCAGGACCCGAGAAAGCATGTTCACAGTATTTAACATGGGACCAGCACCTATGACGTGCTCAGCAGCTGTCATCTAGCTTGCTAACACCTTCAGTACTGTTGTTCCTATTACTTAACTAACCTTATTTGAATTATAAAATCTGTTGGAGAAAATATTCTCTGTCTCCTTCCAGGTCTCCCTTCACGAGGGACCCACATGGGTATAGACAACTGGGATTTCCAGTAGAGCACGGTCAGCCCCTGATACTTTGCAGGAACCTTGCAGGGACCATCTCTCTAAGTTCACTTCTGTGGCCTAGCTGGCTACATGCTGTAGGCTATTCTGATACCATTTTGTGGATGTGGAAACTGAGGTGTGGTAAAGGTGCCTGCTGACCTGGACCCACCTGGGATAATGCAGAATAAAAAATAAGCCAGGTTTTGTAAGTCCAGGGAACCTATTAATTCTCCTCCCCACTGCCCTGTGTGATCTATTCATTGAGATTTGCTTTGTTTTGTTTGCCTGGAATGGACTCACACGTTTCTGAATGGCTTGCTGGTGATTATTTTGACAACGCACAGACATGATGTAATTGTCAGTAACTACACTCAGATCTGATCTATGAAAAAAGGAAAAGAAATCACCCCAAATCACACTTAGGTGTCGAAGATTTCCTTGTGAATAGCATTTGCAATGTGAGGGGTCCTGTCTTCCCAGATGGCTGTAACCTCCCTGCCTCAGTACTCCCACACCTGAGGGCAGCAGGAGGCCCTGGGAGCAGCCCACAAAGGACCCCAGAGAAATGGGGTTGGCTCTGGGCTCTCCTCTCTCCAGTGCATGCAGGGAGAGCTCCCAGCTGGCTTTGCTCAGGAAAGCACTGATTTAATCAAGAGTAATGACTCTCAGAGTGTCTGTTCTATGGCGTGCCCATCCTCTCCCCTCCAATGCCTGCTGAAGATTTTGTGTCTGCAGTTGGGCTGAAGAGACACACAGAATGCCCAGCAGCCTGATGGCTGGGCTGGAGCACCATGTGCCTGGGGCTGGGTGTCCCCCAGATCTGCAGGAAAGCCGTGAGCTGCCAAAGCTCTAGGTTGTCAAGCAGCAAGCATTGTGGGAAGAAGGTTTGGGACATGGGACCTGTGAAAGGCACTAACCTGCAGAGAGTTCTCCAAAAGATGTAGTACCCTTTCTTTCCTGGGGTTCCACTGAAGAAAATCCATGCTCACAGTACTAGGAAAAGAAGGACTGAGAGCCTGGGAGTTGGAGGGACCCTGGAGCCTGTCCTCTAATTTCAATGCTGTAGGCAACCTCTCAACTCCTCAAAAGTATTTGCTTTTCACTTCAGAGCAGTGTGACCAGAGGCCTCCACAGACACTGCATTTCACATTCGCTGTGAAACAAATAATCAGAATGGTCTTTACAACCAAAGGTGTTAACCGTCATGAGGCATCAGGCCCAAGTAAGAGGTTCTTAAGGTGTGAAGAATAAAATTACTTTCCGAGAAAGAACCTAAATGCAAGCCTTGGCAGTTGTGGTCCTGATATTTATTATAGTTGCAATCTTTCAGACAGAGACCCTGTGCACAGTTCGTCCTGCTCCAGAGATGGGGCCTCACCTAGGATGTGAAGTAGCCAAGACAGGGCAGCCTCTCCAGCCTTTTTCTGTTGCCAGTCATTTACCAGAGCTCATTTCTGCCCAGCGCCCTGTCTGCACATTCACGCTGATGTCGGCTGCCACACCTTTGAGCAGGTAACATCTGCCCCCATAGAATCCAAGGGGAAAATATCCCATTGTAAAATTTGGCAATTAAAATATAGCTCTGATGTCAATGGTACTTCCCAACAACCCCAGACAAGGTAGGTAAAGGGCTTTCTTAGCTGGGTTGACCCAGGAGGCTAAGAGTGACCTGCCCCACCTTACCACTACAGTTGGCGGGACTGGGATTCATGGGAGAAGGCTGATATCACACATAGCTCTCATGGGAAAAGCCTGAATTCCCTGTGATATGGGAGAAGCTGGTTCTCTATGTCCCATACTCCTGTCCTTCCTTTTCTAATAGTGAGACTACCCTGGCCTCTTTGCAGCATGCTCACGCATGTTCTGGGTGCAGTTTACACAGGAGAAGACAGGCTCTGGGCCTTGGGGATCTTCTTCAGAGCATGTTCTGCACACTGAGGGCATCTGTGTACATGTCTCCCAGTCCCACTGTGTGTTCCTATCCTCGCCCATGTAGTAGTGCCCATGTCCCTTTCTTGGGGACGAGGTATACCCAGGTCTGACTCCCCCCACACAGCTACCCAGGCCTCTGCCAGACCTGGAGTCTTGCTCCCTGGCCCATGCCTAATTCCCCAGAGAGGGGTGTTTTTGGCATTTGTAGGATAAACTCACAAAAGTGAAGGTCAGACAGACCCCCCCAGACCAAGCTGGATAAGGAACAACCGCTCAACACAACCTCAGCAATGCAGGACTGTCCCATCCTCCATCTCGCCCCCCCCCAATAGCTTGTAGAATCTGGACCACAGAGCAGGGCTGGGAGGTGGGCCTGCTTCATTCCTTCCTGGAAGGGTCTCTCCAGAGTCCCTGCTAAGAGGCATCTGTTCTCAGGGGTGTTCACTGCTCTTCCCTGGTCCTCCGTGATGTCACAAAAGGAAGGAAGAGAAAAAGGAAAATGTATCAAAGGACTCTCCTCTCACCAAACAAAACGAGGTCAGCACAGAACCCTGCAAAAAGCAGTGAGAGGTCACTGTTGGACTCAGCCAGGAGACCTGTTTTCAAGCCAGGAGAAATAAATATTTCCAACCCAAGACCTGCCAGAGTCCCAGAACCCTAGAAGCAGGAAAGGGAGCACTGACTGCTGAGGGATGTTCGGCATGCCCCAAGAACACACGTGATTGTGGGCTCTGCGCTCACCCCACTGATTCAGAGAGCCACCTTCCTATGGTCTGGCTGGGATGATGGTGTGGGTGTGGGGATGCTGACACACTCTCTGGCTGGCAGACTAACAAACAGGGGGAGAGAGACTGTTTCTGTGCGAGTATTCTTCATTTGCTAGAGAACATCTTCCAAAGCCTGGCTTCCATGAAGGCACAACAAGAAGGATGCTTTGCATGACAAAGGCCTGGGTACCGACCCCCAGAAGCCCTCATGCTGAAGGAAGGAGGGCAAGATTCACCATCTGATGGGCTATGTCTTCCAGCAAAACTTCATCTAGGGAGGGGCACACATGGACTGCTGGAAACTAGAACCTAATTTATATGAATGAGACTGACTGCAGAGAGATCCACCCCCATGCCCCACTTGCTTTCCCGGCAAGTCTAGGGTGTCTCCCAGGGCTGAGTCCATCCCACATCCCAGCCTGCTTTTGCCAGGAATCCCCCTTCCTGAGGACAGCCTGCCTTGTCCTGGTGGCCATGAAGCAGTCCCAGCATGCTGAGGTGAGGCCTCCTGATCTCTCTCTTCTGGGCCTGTCCTCCATACAATGCAGGCCACGTGGGAAAACCTGAGCTGCACAGTCTTCTCAGGATCTCCTCCTCAGTGGCCTCACTGTGCTGCATGTGGGGCCGATGGAGAGAGGCTTACCTCATGGGACAAGTAGAAGGCCGCGATGCCTAAAGGCCAGAAGCAGCAGAGCATGGAGAAGACGCTGAGGCCCAAGTGGTCCCTTGGGGGCATCATGAGGAAGTTGTCCTCGCTCTCTGTGTCACTCGAGTAGTCACTCTGCAAGAGAGAAATCGGCAGGGATGAGCAAAAGAAGAGATCATTAACAATGTAGTCACTCTACAATGCCCCAAATGTAGTTGTCAAAACTGGGATGGTCACTGATGTTACCATGCAGTGATGGGAAGGAAAATTCCTTCTCCGAGAAAGGAAGAAAGGAAGGCCCCAGTTAAGGATATCAAGAACAGGAGAAGAAAAATCCCAAGTACTTGGCTCTTGGGTTCCATAGAAGACCAAATCCTTAGAAGTCCATTATTTCACAGATCTTTGGGATCCAGGGACACAGGGTGGGGACAGAAGTTTAACCTATGCGAGGATGGGATGGGCACATTCAGAAGGCACACTCACCAGCGTGTGGACTCCTTTCTTTATTCTAAGACTTCAAACTGGTTTACAGGGCTAGGCAGGGGTGGTGTGGGGCAAGGGGACACTCCCTGAACCCCCTCCATTTCCTCAGACTCTGATCTGAGTTAGGAAATTGCTGGGCCTAGTGTCAACCCTGGGTGTCCATGTTCCTTCCAGAGGAGCTGATGGCTGCTTCGTGAGAAAGCAGCTCTGTGTTGAGGCCACTTGGCAAGCCCATGGGCTCATTCCCAGGCCTGGCAGAACCTCCTAGGGAGTCTGGTGCAGGGGTCAGAGACTGGCACAGAGATTTATAAAAAGCAGCTCAGAAGACTCCAGCACGCACCACGTATGGGAGCCATGGATCAAACCTCCCTGCGGAAGGCTCCCTAGCTCCAGGATGCTAGACAGCTTGTGTCCCCCCCCCACCCCCACCTCTAGATGCTGCGCCTACAGGATGCTTTCAGCCTCATGGGTTGTTCCATTTGTTGGGTCCCCATCATGAATCTTTTCTCCTCATTAAAACATGGCACACTTATGCTGGTTCATCCAAAAACCTGGGCCAGCGTATCTCCGTGCTTATTTTATACAAAGACAGAATCACATTTTACTCCAGATTTTGTTTCCTAAAAAAAACCCAGAGCATCTCTTCCTGAGAGGGTCATTAGCTTCCTCACTCCCTTTGCCAGCGCCAGAGGTGGTTAAACACACAGCCTCTGGCTGTAGGGAGGGCAAAGGCACTCGGTGCACACTGCAGACAACCTGGTCACTGCCTCAGGTGGCTTCAGAGCAGGCACTGACCTGAGGCCCCAAAAACCCAGGTGGACACTGAGTGTGAGTGAGCCTTGTGCTATGTGGATGCCATCACTGCCACAACCACCCCAGCAGTGCCACTGTGTGCTGCCCCTGACATTCCGGTGCACAGACAGACAGACAAAGTCCCCAGGGGGCCATGGGCCCCCTCCTTATTTGGGTTAACTTAATGCACATAACACTACCATTCAGAGCCTCCTGTCAGTGTGCAGACAGCCACAGGGCTGCAGGGAATTAATGGGAACTTCCCGTTAGTATTCTGTTTCTGTGTTGTTGAGGGAGAACAGGCACATTCTGTTGGTCTCATTCAAATCACAAACAAGGACCCTCTCCAGGGGCCCAGTGCTTGAAATGGGCTATGCACTGTCTACACAGCCCCCATCCACCCATCACACACTTGCACATATGCACACCGCCCCCCTTCCACCATGGGTCAGAGACTGGGAGGGATCCCTTGCCACAGGGAGCTGGCTCCTTCCTACCAAGCAGGTTCTCTACCCTAGGAAGACACTGGCCCCTGGGGTGCCAGCCACTCCAGAGTCTGGACCACAGGGGTTCCCCAAGACAGAGCCCAGTCTGTGAAATTTCTATGCTTTTCACTCTGTAGCACTGCTTTCCATAAGGTCTCTCAAATAATGAAGGGAAATGAGAATCATGGTCCTTATGACTATCTGAAATGGCACTGAGCCACCCCTGGAATGGACAATTCACAGGTGAGACCTGGGGCTGAAGGGCTGGCCAGGGAGAGATGTGCATGTGTCAGCCTGCTGGGAAGCCAACATCTTTGATCTGAATGGAGGGGTGCAGTATTCTAGGCTGAGCCTGAGTGTCTTCGTGGCTGTGTGTCTCCAGAAAAGCTTCCACATGTCAAGGCTCTCCTGGCCTCCAGACTCTCACTCTGGAAACAGGAGAGTGTCAGCACCATTGGGTGGCTTAGCCGCAATGCAAAGGGTCCCCTGCACGAGGAGCTGGCGAGCTCTGGGAAGGGAGGCACCTGTAGTGACAGTCCCAGGGCAGGGGGCACGGTGACCAGAGGCCCTGGGAGGGGTGGAGGATCAGGTATAAAAGAGCAGCCACTTCTCCTAGCATTGGACACAGACATGGAGCTAATGAGCTTTACACCAACCCAACAGGATGCTACAGGTGGAAGTGCTTGCACATGGCCAACAACTCTGTATATGGGTATTTTTGTTTCTTAGCTTTTGTAGGGCTGTTTGTTTGTTTCAGTTTACTAAGAGTTTTATATACCTGCACTGGATGGAGTCTCACAGCAACTCTGGAAATAGGTGTAGTTACTATTTTTATTGTTATTTCTATTTATGAAGGACAACACTGGGCTCTGAGAGCTAAATGTCTTGCCAAATCCCAGAACTGACCAATCAGTGGCCACTCCTTCTAGAACTGTGCTGTAAAACTGTGTTGTAAGCTGTGCTGGACAGCAACCCCTGCTGAAAGCAAACCCCATTTTGGCTCAGGTGCATCTTGCCCAAAGGTGAGGTGTCTTCTCTGCCCTGCCCATGACAGGGATTCCAATGACTGGTCTGGACTGGTCTGTTTCATGGCGGCAATAGGGTGGCCAGGGAGAGTAGTAGACAGTGAGAGCTTCCCTAGGCAGGTGCCATGTGAACTGTTGCCACAGACCACATAGGTACACTGAGATCCAACTTCTGTTTTTGGAATCTGCTTAGAATTACACCTCCAGCCCCTGGAGCAAAGAATTAGATTTCAGGGCACTCCCCCCAAATCTTCACAGATTTTTATTTAGAAGCATAAGGGAAACACACTCTGTAAATTGCAAAGTTGTGGCTACATGGTACCAAAATAATTAGCCAATTTTGATTAAAATAGATTTTAAAACTTCAGGCAAATTACAGGGCAGACAGAAACAGCCCGGTTCATTTTATGTTCTGTCTTCCATCGGCGGCTGTTCTGTGGGTATAAGTGGCCGTGGGCATTGTGCCACAAACAGGGAGAAGAGGAGATAAGAGAAGGCCAGCCTGGGCGAGGCTGCATGGATACCAATAAGCCAAATAGGGAAACACACACACAACCACCAGCACCAAGAAATTCATCACACACAGCAGCTGTTCCTAAAAGTCCTCTTCATGGGTCATCAGATTAGAGAATTGCAAATAAGACTGAGAGCATTCCAAGGGGGCTTACAGTTCCTGCGGGAGCCTCCTCTGCAGCAGCCAGCACTGAGCGGGCACCAGCAGAGGAAGGGGATGTTGAGTCCCTTGGCTCTGCCTGCTGGTCCACCAGCACCTCATACAATGGGCCCATTCTCTGCCCAGTTCTAATACCTCCACCCAGGGCAACAGCTCTTGTCCCCTTGGGGTTTTCTTCCTTAGGATATTTTAATAAAATCGTCATAATGCCAGGCATGATGTTCTGTATTTCACACATCCCAATTCACTTGGCTACTGAGCCTGGACTGTGAGGATGCCATTTTTGAGGTGCAAAGCTGGGCTCTGGTGTGTCATTTGGAGTCACTCAAGACCTCACATAAAGTCCCCCTGTTGACCCCCTCTGGGCCTTGCATTGCCCTCCCATTCCCCCCAAATTCTGCTTGCTCATCTGGCACGCTGTTCTGTGTAACACCAAGGAAAGAGTGGGAGCACACAGAGCAGGGCGGGACAGAAGATGGGTGGCTCAAATGCAGGGCTCCCCACAGAGGGTCACTCTCTAGGAATGGAGGGGTATTTGTTCAAGAGTGTTCTTAACAGCACTATTTAAAAACAGCAAAATCCCAGAAGAATTCTACATAGAATTCTATAGATTCATGGAAAACGATGATATAAATGTTTACTTGTTGCCCTAGAAAGATGTTTATAAAAACTCAAATGAAAAATTAGAGTAGAATGTTAGAAATTAGATGATTCTGGATGGTGAAGACATTGGTGATTTTTTTCTTTCTGCATGTCTGGGCTTTAGCATTTTTCTACAAGCAAGGTCATTCGACAATGACAATTATAAAGGTGTAGACCTGCTCATAGGTGCAGGGGCTTCTGCCACTCCTTCCTCTTCATATGGAATCCTGTAGAATATGGTTTCTCTGAGATTTGGTATAGAGAAATCGCATAACGTGGGGGGCCCAGTGCCCAAAGAGCAGCTGGCAGAGCAGGGTCAGAACTGAACACAACACCTGAGCTTGCTCGCTGAGACATGGGTCAGACCTGACCTCATCCCTGGCCCCTTGTGCTTGTCTCACTGAGGGTCAAGACCAGAGGCCTCCAAGCAGCCAACAGCACACATCTGGGCTGACTAGCATGGCAGCCATAGTCACATGGAACTACTGAAACTGAGATTACCTAAATCAAATACAACTAATGATTAGTTCCTCAGCCAAACCACCACATGCCACATGCTCAGCTGCCACAGGTGGTTAACACCTATAGCTGGCAGTGTAGACCATTTGCAACAGCTCAGAAAGTTCTATTGGACAGCACTATCTTGTAAGATCTGACTCCTATTAACTCTGACCTCACTGTCTTTCACCCACAGGGAACTCTGTGCTATTCCTGCAATATGCTCAGTGAGTACCTGACTTAGGGCTTTTGCACTTGATGCTCCCTCAACCTGGAACTCTCTACCCCAGAGACACAGAGACACACATGACCGACTTCCTCACTTCATCTGGGGTTTTACTTAAATGCCATTTCTCATTATAGCTTCCCCAGATACTCTATAAGACTGCCATTACTATACCTTTCCCTGCCTGGTGTGTCGCCTTTGCACCACAGGTGGCATTGGCTTCTTTACTGTTGTACTCTCTTCCTTGAAGCATGAGGAGGGTAGAAAGTTTTGCATGTTTTGCTCACAGCTGCATCCTGAGTGTTCAGAGCAGTGCCAGGCACATTGTGTGCCCCCAAAGCACGTGTTTTGAGTGAAAGTATTCACATGTGCACGTAGCCAACACTGAAGCAAAAAATCTCCCAGGATTTGATTAGAGAGCACTGGAATAACCAGGGGATTCGCTCCATTTGGGCTATTGGTGCCCATGAATATACTGCCTCCAGCACTGCTTCCCACCTTGGCTCCTCTCCTTTTCCCCTTTCAGTGCCTTCCCTTTGCAGTCCAGGATACACATCCTAATCATTCATTTAGGGGAGACCACAGGGAGGGTGGAGGAGAATGATGACTTGGTCAGGTTCAGGGCTGTCCTGCTTAGGGAAGCTGACTAGCAGAACAGAGGAGAAGGCAGCACAAGCATGCAGGTAGGGGGATTCCATTCCCCCAACCTCTGTGTGCCTGCCAGAGTCAGACCCAGTGTTCTGTGGTCTTACAGCTGGCATGGAATGTGAGATCCCCTGTCCACATTAAATTATTCACTAATTATTTTGGGCATATAATTTAATTTCTCCTACTAGGTAGTAATTATCTTATAAACAGAAGTTATTTGCTACATCGGTGCAGTGGGGGCAAGAATAAACCAACAAAGTTTTCTGCTTTAACATGTAAGACTGCTTCTTCAGGCACTTCTTGGAAGTGCTTGTCTGTTGGTTTGTTTTCCTTCGTGTGTGTGTGTGTGTGTGTGTGTGTGTGTGTGTGTGTTATGTTAGTTACCATAAAATGCATCATTAGTTTTTGATGCAATGTTCCAAGATTCATTGTTTATATACAACACCCAATGCTCCATGCAATACTTGCCCTCCTTAATACCCATCACCAAGGCAACACATCCCCCCACCTCCCTCCATTCTAAAACCTTCGGTTTGTTTCCCAGAGTCCACAGACTCTCATGGTTCATCCCCCGCCTCTGATTTCCCCTAACTCAATTTTCCTTTCTTTCTAATGTCCTGCATACTATTCCTTATGTTGCACAAGTAAGTGAAACAATGTGATAATTTACTTTTTCTTCTTGAATTATTTAACACAGCATAATCTCTTCCAGTCCCATCCATGTTGATACAAAAGTTGGGTAGTCATCCTTTCTGATGGCTGAGTATTATTCCATTGTGTATATGGACCACATCTTCTTTATCCATTTGTCTGTTGAAGGGCATCTAGCTCTTTCAACACTTTGGCTATTGTGGACATTGCTGCTATGAACACTGGGGTACATATGACCTTTCTTTTCACTACATCTGTATCTTTGGTGTAAATATCCAGTAGTGCAATTCCTGGGTCATAGGGTAGCTCTATTTTTAAACTTTGAGGAATCTCTACACTGTTTTCTGAAGTGGTCGCACCAACTTGCCTTCCCACCAACTATGTAAGAGGGTTCCCCTTTCTCTACATCCTCTCCAATGTTTGCTGTGTCCTTCCTTGTTAATCTTTGCAATTCTAATATCCAGGATCTATAAAGAACTTCTCAAACTCAACACCCAAAAAACAGATAATCATGTAAAAAAAATGGGCAGAAGACATGAACAGACACTTCTCCAATGAAGCACTTGTTTGCTGACTGTATTGTTTCATTTGAATAGCTCAGTGGAGGATGGAGCAAAGCAATAGAAAGAGCCCCACTGCTTCTGGGCTCCCTAAGGAAGCCTGTGTAGGAGAGGGAGTGTAAGGGAGGAGAAGAGATGGTAGGTGAGGGTGGGTACAGGCCTGGGGTGCTGCTGAGGGAGAGCAGCAGGGTAGAGACCATTCCAGAAAGGATCATGTCTGTCATGTCTGTCATCCCTTCCTGGTGCTCAGCAAGGGCCAAGGAATTTGTGAATTCAGAATTTGGGAAACAGCCCAGACAAGGAGCAAAGCATATTATGAAGGCAGAACTTTGGCCTTGCCCCAGTCTCTTTCAAGTATGAAATATTCAGACCACATGCTTCACAGAGCAGCTCCTTACTGCCCTGCCTGGTGACAGCCCAAAGCAGGTGTGACCAGATTTTCCCCAGCAACATTCAACAGACATTGCTCCAAAGCTCATGTCCTGGCTCATCTTTGGAAGGTGAAACTATGTGCAGTGTTAGTAAAGTATCACATGTACTTCACATGCTATTTTAATTCCTAAAATCTGGGAATTCAACTTCTTTTTTTGTTTTTTTTTGTTAATCAACTCCTCAATGACTAGGGGGAGTTGATTGCTTCAGTAATGACAATCAATGCTTTTCTTTTCAGGATGGAACATCACAGTGTGCATGTCATTGCATATGCTGCATTGTTTTTCACTTAATTGGGGGGTGCCTCCATTCTACATTTCATGCAGCGGGCCAGGGGCCTCCTGAAAGACAGTCCTCAGACCCCAAATTACCTGCACCTAAACAACTCCACCTCTTCTTATATTCATGTTGGGTTCCCAAGTAAATGTTTATAAAACAAATAGCTCTCAACTGAAGGAAGGAAGGAAAGAAGGAAGGAAGGAAGGAAGGAAGGACGGAAGGAAAGAAGGAAGGAAGGGAGGAAGGAAAAGACTGAAAATGAGGGAATTTATGCATCACTCAGAAGTAAACTATCCCCCCTGCCGCCCGGTAGTTTCTGGCACAATATTCCCTTAATGATTTTATATTCCTTGAGGAGGGAGTTATTTTTAGAAGATGATAATCTGATTAAGAGCATAGAAATATGAAATTTTTCTGAAGACAGGGGAAAAACATAGTTAACTCAGAAGGGATATCCCAGGGGCACCTGGGTGGCTCAGTGGATTAAGCCGCTGCCTTCGGCTCAGGTCATGATCTCAGTGTCCTGGGATCAAGCCCTGCATCAGGCTCTTTGCTCAGCAGGGAGCCTGCTTCTCTCTCTCTCTCTCTCTCTGCCTGACTCTCTGCCTACTTGTGATCTCTCTCTGTGACAAATAAATAAATAAAATCTTAAAAAAAAAAAAAAAGAAGGGATATCCCATACTGACCCATTGTCGTCCATGTTCCAGGATGAATGAGACTCAGTTCCCATGACCCACAGTCCAGGATACCTCTGTTTAAACAGGCACACACAATGCAGGGTCAGCCACCCCTCAGCACTCACCTCCCACCTTTCCTGTCTCTTTGGGAAGCTCCAACTTTGATTCCAGGGTTACAGAGGATTGACCATAAGTAATGTAAGGAGACTATTTGCAAGGAGACTGAGGAACAGACCATCACTGTGTGCAAATGTGATACAGTGGAAACTAAACAGACACCCATTTCTGGGTCACCTCTAAGAGCCATGTTCTTTGTTCTATTTCTTCTAAGTTTGTTTTCTCCTTTGTGGTGGGGCTTCAGGTTTCAGCTCCTACTATAGTCCCATGAAGGCTATATTCCCATGGTCAATAGATTTGATTTATCTGAGAATTTAATTCCTTTTAAAAAGTTTCAGCCTTGGGGCGCCTGGGTGGTTCAGTGGGTTAAAGCCTCTGCCTTTGGCTCAGGTCATGATCTCAGGGTCCTGGGATCGAGACCCACATCGGGCTCTCTGCTTAGTGGGGAGCCTCTTCCTCCTCTCTCTCTCTGCCCGCCTCTCTGCTTACTTGTGATCTCTCTCTCTGTCAAATAAATAAATAAAATCTTAAAAAAAAAAAAAAGTTTCAGCCTTTAAGGGCAGGTGTCTGGTATCCAGAGGGTGACTCCAGGGAGAGTCTAGGCCAGGCTGCATACAGTATTCATTACTTTCAGACAGCCAACTCAGCAAAGGTGACAGATGAGACGGGACACACAAACACAATTTCCTGGGCCAAGTCTGCAGTACTCTGGGGACACAGACATTCTTTCACACAGAGTTATTGTCAAAAAGGAATCTTCTTCTGCTGATTGTTACTTGTCCTGGATAAAGTGCAAACTCATCTCTTGTCTGGGAAGTGTCTAATTATCATCTAAGGACAGTTGATGCCTTAACATCTGTAACGTTCTGGAAATAGGAGTTAAATGAAGCAAGGTTCATTAAGATTTATGTCTGGGCATTGCTCCTGGTTTGTTCGAAATTAGGGTATGCTGTGGGGCGCCTAGGTGGCTCAGTGGATTAAAGCCGCTGCCTTCGGCTCATGATCTCAGTGTCCTGGGATCTAGCCCCACATCGGGCCCTCTGCTCAGCAGGGAGCCTGCTTCCCCCTCTGTCTCTGCCTGCCTCTCTGCCTACTTGTGATCTCTCTCTCTGTCAAATAAAATAAATAAAATCTTTAAAAAAAAAAAAAGAAATTAGGGTATGCTGGTTAAGACATGATCACTCTACAGGGCGATTCAATATGCTTGCATTAATTTAAAGCCGGTTTTCTATCAAGATATGGGTATTTGATCCATTGGGTAGAGTAGGAGGACCAAATCTCTACATTCCCTGCCCCCTCAGGTCAGGTCTTCTTGCAGTCTGGAGTGCTCAGGGGCTCTGGGAATCAACTTATAGCAAATGCTTGCTTGAGACAGATCATAGTGTGGCTCCACTTAGAAGCAGATTTTGAGCAAAAGACTGGGGTGCATTATTTTCCTGGGAGATGATGACAGGAGATACTGGCAGGAAGGAGAAGTGGGACCTGCCTGGGAACACAGCTGATAAATGGCGTGTCACTGAGGCAGGCACCTGTATGACCTAGAGCCTGGTCCTGTTGGGACCTCAGAGGGCCAGAGTTAGATCATTCCCCAAGTCAGCCCATCAGGAGGAACCATCTCCTTGTGATTAGTAGGTGGAGGTTGCTCCTGGGGGCAGAGGTTCTCCAACACTTTGCAGATGATCCCTCAGGTCCTCAGAGAAAGTCCTCAGCTAGGCAGAGGCCAGGCCAGGGGGCTTCTTGGTCCTCTTCTCCTGAGGGGCTATGGAGAACACCTGTTACAGAGCCTGTGGAGAAACTGAGGATGTTCGTAGACACCCTAGAATTTGAATCAGAGCAATGCTAGATGGAGCAAGACTACCACACCCAACCAACACCTGGGAGGGGTGAGGAGATGGGAGCCCACAAGGAATGTGGGAATCCGGGATGATAAATCTCATTCCTGCCAAATAAATAAGCACAAAGCACAATATGCATCATGTGTGTAAGACATGATATAAAATAACACCCCACGAATGAGGTAAAACTGATCTGGACACAGCAAGCAATCACTGTGTGTTGGTAATTAGAATACTTTTTCACCGTCACATTTTTGTGTTTTATCCATAGTGTGGATATAACTGAGTTGTACACTAGACTTCAGATTTTGTGAAGAAATTTAGATTCCCATCTGAAGGCCCCTTGCTTGTGAAGGACCTGGGGGCAACATGTGCAAAGGCCTTGGGTCAGGAGCACTGTACACAGACAAGGCTCTAGACAGCGAGAGAGAAAATGGTGTGAAGTGGGAGCAAAGAGGTGCTCACAGCCAGACCATGCAGAGTACTGGCCATTTTCCACAGCTTGAGAAAACTAGAGCTTATTCAGTATCAGGAAATAAACAGGAAGCTAATGTTTTATGGCTAACCCAGAGGGTTGGTTTACCCAGTCCTAACATGTCTAGTTATCATTAAATGCCGACCCAGTTTCTAAAGGGGCATCCCTGCTTCTAATCTGTGCTCTTTGCATGTATGATTTTTCTCCACAGAAAAACTGTGTACATCATTGCATAAGGTGATGATGCTTGTTTATCATCTACATCTACATTACATTTGTCTGAGGAATGCAAAACATCATCCACCAAGTTCCTCACTGTTTTCAGAAGGAAAGTCCAAATAGTTGTAGAAATATGGATTTGAACCGGTTTTAAGGTAAAGAGGGGAACTAGGACTGAACTCTTAGCCCAGCGTCATTGCCACTGTGGTGCTCCTCACTCTCAGAGGCCCTCATGCGCACGGCCAGCATCTGAGATGGGGTACCACCTGAGTTTTATGACCTGGGCATTTGTCCTGCCTCCCCCTAGTCCAGGTGGAATTATGCTCAACCTCACTCTCAGAAAGAATGAGGAAAACTACACCAAGAAACCATTTTTCACCTATTGAGTTGTCAGAAATTAAAAAGTACAATCAAGTTTATTATGAGTTAGGCTGTGGGGAAACAGGCTGATTAGGATGCAAATTGGTATAACCTTATGAAGCATATTTGTCGATATAACACAATTAAACTTGTGTTTATTTTGGACCTGTAATCTCACTTCTAGGAATGTATCCTGAAGGTTCACCTCCAGTCATATGAAAACACATGTGCTTGAAGTTATTTGCTATAGCATTATATGCAATTGTAAACTACTGGAAATGACTGAAACGCTCATTCAAAGGAGAATGCTCACATAAACTGTGAGACATCCACACCATGGAATGCAGTGAAGCTTAAAACAGCATGAAAGGCACCACTGTGAGCTGACTGGACTGAAACTGAGAGTATCTATTTCCATCAACCTATAACACACAGTTATATAGATAAATTTATGTATTATATGTACGTGAGTATTTCCCAGCTCAGTCTGCTAAGAGTGCCTGGAAACAGCAATCCTCTTCCCAGGGGCAGTGAGCAGACTTAACACTCAGATGTTGGTTTCTAAATACCGTTCTCCAATAAAAACAGCCAGGGTTCTTTGGGGGAATGGCTGATTTCATAGCTGGGGTTGCCAAAATAAAAGATACATCTAAAAGAGCTTGTTGTACTAGAAAATGATGATGCAGATGATTAAGGAATGATGAGTTATATCAAAAGGACACAGAAGCCGAATTGAAAGGACTGTCAAGAATATAAAAAAGTAAGCATCATAATAAACACAAAATAAATACTGTAATAAATGGAAGAGTAACCCATTGAATAAAAAAAGAATCAATGACCCAGCCTGAAATAAAATTCTAAATGAGGAAAACAATTCTAAATGAGGAAACTATGGGGACATCCTATATCTCACTAGTTATTCTACTGGTTTTAGCATTCTCCCATAACAGGTAATCCCATAATTCATTCTGTAATACAGAGAATGCTGAAACCAGTAGAATAACTAGTGAGATATAGGATGTCCCCATAGTCTCATAGTACCACCCTACAAGATACTGATTGACTGTAAAGAAACACTATCTCTTGGCCAGTGAGAACATTGGCCAGCACCATTGTCAACAGGTGACAAAATAATGGGTCACACTGACACCATGTGCCTCTTGATGCCCTATGCCAGGCTCGCTTCTGTGGTGGTCTTGCCCAAAATGCAGGAGTCAAAAACAGTGTGGAGCCAAAGATCCAAATTGTGGAAATAGCTGAGATGTCCATTGACACATTAATGGGTAAAGAAGATGTAATATATATATATATATATATATATATATATATATATATATGCAATGTAATATTATTCAGCCATCAGAAAGGATGAATACTTAACCATTTACATCAACATGAATGGAACTGGAGGGGATTATACTGAGTGAAGTAGGTCAATCAGAGAAAGACAATTTACATATGGTTTCACTTATACATGGAATATAAGAAACAGCCCAGAGGATCATAGGGGAAGGGAGGGAAAACTGAAGGGAGAGTCATCAGACAGGGAGAAAAACCACGAGAGACTATTAACTATAGGAAACAAACTGAGGGCTGCTGGAGGGGATGTGGGTGGGGGGATGGGGTAACTGGGTGGTGGGCATTAAGGAGAGCATGTGCTGTGATGAGCACTGGGTATTATATGTAACTGATGAATTATTGAACACTACATCAGAAACAAATGATGTGCTATATGTTGGCTAATTGAATTTAAATTACACACACACACACACACACACACACAATAAAAACCCTCCAAAACCTGAGTGGGTCAAATATGTGGATTTTTTTCAATAAATACAGTACTGTAAATGTATTTTATCTTATGGTTTTCTTAATAAGGTTTTGTCTAGCTTAATTTATTATAAGAATACAGTATATAATGCATACAACACACAAAATGTGTTAATAGTTGCTGGGTTTTTTTGTAGTTTATGTTATCTTGAGGCTTCTGGTCAATAGCAGGCTATTTGTTGTTTCATTTTGGGGGAGTCAAAAACTGTATGTAAATTTGTGATGATGCGGGGTCAGTACCCTACCCTTTGTGTTGTTCAAAAGTCACCTGTATATGGATAGAGAGAATGATGAAGGAAGTATGGGGAACTATTGAGACTGAAGAAAACAGGGTGACAAACATACAGAAGTTCTTATACTGGTCTTGAAACTTTCCTGTATTCCTAAAATTATTTCAAAAATAAAAAGTAAAAAAAAATATATTCCCTACCCATGCCATTTTAGAAGGAGAAAACATACTTTAAATTGATTTTTTTTCCTTTTTTTTCCTTTGAGGATTGCATACATTGTTTTCTTTTTTCAGTTGTGCTTTAATGGAAACACTGCGAGCATTATGGGAAAAAAATGGAAAAAATGTTGAATTCACTTTTTTCATGAAGCACGAATAATTCATTTTCCATTGAAATTTGGTATTCTATCAAACTTGTCCTTTTCATGCTTCCTCAGAGAAGCTACTTAGTGGTGTTTTGGTGTCACACACCTGCCCACAGGAGCATAGCACATCAAACACCTCAGAGATGTCTGGCTGAACTAAACAAGGCCAATGGGGCTTCCAAAATAAAGCACAGACATCATGCAAAGTCAGAGGTATCATTTCACAGGACAGGGCCACTGAGTGCCACTGCTAGGGGCCAAGGGAGCAAAAGGAGCCTGGGGGAATCTGGCAGAGGATGGCTCATTAGTGCCCACAGTGAGGCTATTTACTGGGGAATCCCAAACTTAGGAGCTCAGAGAAAAACAGTTAATGAAATTTCAGGCTGTGGAGGGTGAGGAAGGACTGGCTAGGAACAAGAGGAGCCTGGCAGAATGTGAGTCCTCCTAAGCTTATGGGAAAGCTTGGGGTAATGAGGTATCATCCATCCAAACGATCCATCTACCCAGCAAATAGTCTACATGTCTCTAGTAAGAGATTATTCTAGATGCTATGGGAGGGGTGCAGGTGAACAACACAGCACCCCTTCTTTTAAGAGATCATGGGTCATCATCTCTGCTCCCCC
Source organism: Mustela nivalis (assembly GCF_964662115.1). NCBI lineage: Eukaryota > Metazoa > Chordata > Mammalia > Carnivora > Mustelidae > Mustela > Mustela nivalis. The sequence goes on from NC_139027.1 coordinate 96,587,111, forward strand.
TAACTTGTCCAGCCTTGTTCTCCACCCCAGGGTGCCAGAAACCTCTTTTGCTTGAGAGAGAGGCATGCCCGTCTTGCTCCAGAATGTGTAGAAGGTGGATCCCCCACCTGGCTTGTTCAACATCTCTTCTGTCCCCTCAGAGTTTCAGGCACTGGTCAGTCACAAGCCCCTATATGCTGTAAGACCCATGAATTCACATCTTCCAACCCTACAATACAACTTCCTGAAACATGGGATCAGGGAGAATCTGGTGTTTACATGGTTACAGAAGCCACCTGCTTGGTCTCCGCTCACTGAGGGCCCATGGACCACAACCACATATATCTGGAAGTACCTGTTGGCCCACGTGGGCTCCCTAGTTTGTAAGAATTAGAATATTTTCTAAACAGGGGCACCTGGGTGGCTCAGTGGGTCAAAGCCCCTGCCTTTGGCTCAGGTCATGATCCCAGGGTCCTGGGATCGAGCCCCGCATCAGGCTTTCTGCTCAGCAGGGAGCCTGCTTCCCTGCCCCTCTCTGCCTGCCTCTCTGCCTACTTGTGATCTCTGTCTGTCAAATAAATAAATAAATAAATAAATAAATAAATAAATAGAATATTTTCTAAACCAAAGGTTGCTTCTGTGCAAAATCCAATTATAGCAAACCTCTGACTACATATCAAGGGACTGACAGGGGTGTTTTAGATAATCAGATATAAGCCATTTTAAAAAAATCATTAATTTCCCCATTTTCTTATTGTTCTAAAATATTCTGCTTTACTAAAAGGAATCTAAGTTGTATCTAAGTGTTTTTTTAGTTAGTTTTTGAAACCTATAGAGAGAATTTTAAAATTCATTAGCAATGACCTCATACAATATGTATACGTGTATATATGTGTATATGCACATATAAACTATTTCAGTGTGTGTGCAATTGAAACAATTTTAGACTCACATAAAAGTTTCAGAAATAGAATAGAGTTCCTGTAGAAATTGCAAAGATAGAACAGAGAGTTCCCACATACCCTACACTGCCTCTTACATAACCGCAGCACATGACCAAAACCAGGACATTGACACGGGAACAAAGCTAAACCAGAGACCTAATCAGATCTCACAGCTTGGCCAGGCCTTTTTTTGTTTGTTTGTTATCTATAGCCCTATAGGTTTGTTGCTGTGTAGATTATGTAATTACTACAACAATCAGGATATAAGGAAGGTCCCATCACCTCCAAAAAACTCCTTGTTATTGCTGCCTTTTTATAGTTACCTTCCTTCCCCCAACCTGAACCCCTGTAAACCACAGAGCTGCTGCCTATTGCTACACTTTTGTCCTTTGGAGAATGTCAGAGCAATAGAATCAAACAGTGTGCCCCCATTAGAGACTGGCCTTCTCTGCTTAGCACAATACCTGTGTCAATCAGCAATGCATTCCTTTTATGCCTGAGTGATATGGCATGATGAGGAAGTGCCACAATCCATGAATGAAACCCGTCCATTCATCCACTGGAGGATGTTAGTTTCTAGGTTTTGGTTATTACAAATAAATGCTATGATGTACACATACATGTCTCTGTGCAGACATAAGTTTTCGTTTCTTTAAAGCAAATACTCAGGAGTAGGATTGTTGCACCAAACTTTTCCAGCATGGCTATAGCCTTCTGCATTCCTACCAGCTATGAATGAGAGTTCGTGGCTTCATCCTTTCCAGCACGTGAAGATGCATGTCCGCCATTCTAACAGGGGTGCCCTGCACCTCATCATGGTTTGAGTCTGTGTGTCCCCGATGGCTAATGATGCCGAATTTTTTTTTTTCCTGCTTACCTGCTATGTGCATACCCCTATTTGATGAAGTGCCTGTTCAAATTGTTTGCCCTTTTATTTTTTTTTTAATTTTTAAAAGATTTTATTGACAAAGAGATAGAGAACACAAGTAGGCAGAGTGGCAGGCAGAGCTGCAGATGGAGAAGCAGGCTCTCTGCTGACCAGGGAGCCCAATGGGGGACTTGATCCCAGGCCCCTGGGATCATGACAGGAGCCGAAGGCAGCCGCTTAACTGACTGAGCCACTCAGATGCCCTCTTTTACCCTTTTAGAAGTTAGATTGTTTAATTTTCTACTTTTGAGCTTACAGAGTTTTAAAATATACTCTGGATACACATTCTATGTCAGACATGTGATTTGCAAATATTTTTTCTTGCAGTCCTCAGCTTGTCTGTTCATTACATAAAGCATCTTTTTTCAGAGTAAATTTCTAATTTTGATGAAGTCAATTTTATCTATCCTTTCCCTTAGGGATTGTGCTTCTAATTTCACATCTAAAAACTCTTCACCTAACTCTAGGTTACAGAGATTTCCTATGTTTTCCTCTAGACTTACACACTTCACATTTAAGTGTGAATGTGGCAGCCCATTTCTTTTTCAGAGAAAAGTTGCCACCATTTGTGCAGTAAATTGACTCAACCACAAAGACATATTGGCCTGTCAACACAAACTCCAGAAATAAAATATGACCCTGGGATTCGTGTATGATAATTGTGAAACAGAAGGTTAAGAGTGGATTACTGAATAAATGGTTCAGAGACAACAGCTTTCTTAAACCTTACATCAACATGCACTCCGGATGTGCACGAATAAAATGTGCATGGCAGTGGAAATAAATATATAGAGAATCTACACATCCTTCACTCAGACTCTACTATTATTATCATTACTCTACTGACTTTATGATATAGTTACCAATTTGTTCATTCTTCTATCCATCCATCACTTCATCTAACCTTTGCTAGGATACATTTCAAAGTAAGCTGAAGACATCAGCACACTCCCCCCTAAACACATAAAACATGGATGTCACCAACTGAGGTTCGGTATTTGTTTTCCAAAGTAAAATTGACAAAAATTGATTTTCTAGAAAGCTTCTGATTTAGATAATTTAATCAATATGACTTAAAGATACCAGTTAGTTATTATAGTAGAATAGAAAAAAGTAAAGGATTTAGAGCTCAAGTTTGATCTGTCTCTCCTAGCTGTGTGATCTTGGGCCAGTCACCAATGTCCTGAGGTCTGGTTGTCCTTGGGGGTTCACTTAGGTACTTCAAGATTCCCAATGCTTGGGTCTTCTGATGCTTTAAGCATCAGGAATTTGTAAGTATTATATGTGATTCTAATATGTGTATGCGTATATGTGATTCTAATATGCAGCTAAGATGGAAAACCACTCTCTGGAATCTCAAGTTCATGATCTGTAAAGTATGGGTACCACATCTTCCTCTTCAAGCTAGTGAAAACACTAGGGATGGAAGCATGCAGGACATGAGTCACTCTTCCTTCATATACTACCTGAGTATTGATTCATTTCTTTTGCCTTTTATTTGATCCATATAGAAACTCTCCTCATATGGTTCAAACATAAATATCCTTAACAAGTTAAGGGTAGGGAGCGAGGATAACTGTCAGTTTGAAGACATTCCAGAATTTATATTTCTGATACTAAGAAGGGCCAATTTCCCTTTCAACAGGTTAGCTCTTGCGGGGCATGCACACTTTCTGTCTCCTGACTGGGGTGAGACAGTTTCTATAAGTAGATTTTGTGATGAGCTAGGAGGCATTAACCCAGCTATGCAGCACCCCTTGCCCCTGCCACAGCTTCTTGGGCCTTTACAATGAGTTATGTACTTATACTGTCTCAGAGAACTCCAGTTTATCAAGTAGTGGACTTGGTGACTCCTGACACTTCTTTTTTCTATTAAATATTTTATTTATTTATTTGACAGAGAGAGAGAGGGGGAGCGAGCGTGCATAGGCAGAGGGAGAAGCAGGTTCCCTGCTGAGCAGGGTGCCTAATTGGGAACTCGATCCCAGGATCCTGGGATCATGATCTGAGCCAAAGGCAGATGCTTATCTGACTGAGCCACCCAGGAACCCTGAATCCCGACTTTTCTAAGAAGTTTGACCAGTCGGCTCAGGATCACACCATTTGTTCAGATGAATCAGTTTAAGCTGCAGTGAATCTTCTGAAAGAGGATAACAAAAAAAGTGGTACCATCTTGTTTCATCCCCAGCCTGGAGACTAGCCCTTACTGATACAACAAATACTATGACTACCCTTCCCCTTCTGATAGCACATTATGAGAGTTTATGGAAACATAGCAATTTTAAAAAAAGATTTATTTATTTTAGAGACAGAACAGGAAGGGGAGGGAGGGGCAGAGAGAAAGGGAGAGACAGTCTTAAGCAGACTCCCTGCTGAGTGCAGAGCCTGAGATGAGGACCTGAGCCAAAACCAAGAGCCAGATACTTAACTGAATGAGCCACCCAGGCTCCCTAATAAAGAAATTGCTAATTTTATCCTGTCTTGAAAATCCTCTCTGCTGCTTTCAGATCCATAAAGGTGACTGGGATGATATGGGCCTCTCATTTGTTTGGCAGGTGGCTTTTCAAAACTCCCTTCACATTCCTTTCATTTTATTGTGGGACTTCTGAATACTGAAGTCCTGCCAGCAAGGGTGATTCCAGGTGCTATGAGAAGGACATCCAAATAGACAGATCAGAGACAGCTTCCCAAGGGTATCAAGTTCCAGGAGGTTGATATTCATACCTCCTCCCTAGTGTACACTAACAACAGACAGATGGGGCTGTTACAAGGGACAATTCCAGCTGGGATAATATGGCCCAATCTGCTAGCAAAGCAGACAGCTGTGTAAGTCCCTTTTATGAGCACATTTATCTCCTCCAGGTCACTGCCTAAAGCAAAGATAAAACCTGAACCTCCAGGAGCTACCTCTTCTTCTTCTCTATAGAACTGGAGCAGTGGCTGGCATTTTAAGAAGCATGTGAAAGAGATGGATCCGAGCCATATTATAGCCAATACCTCAAAGGGGGGCTGAGTGTCAAACCATGTGAAGGGCCCATCCTTGTTGTGGAAAGAGCAGCAGTGGGAGGCAGAGGTCAGCCGTGAGGGAGGTAGATCCTGCCCAGATGGGCACAAGGCCCTGGCAGGGCTCACAAACCACAGAGTGGGGAGGAGTTCCAAGGAGGGAAGTAACCAGAAGGAGAGGCAGGAGGCTCCTGTCAGCTTCATGCAGGTCAGATCACTTATGGATTATCTATTTCTTGGTTCACTTCAAGAGGGGTCCAGAGTGATCTAGATGAGCAGAAGAGTAGAAGAGTATCCTAAAATGAAGAGTGGAGATACTGGATATGTGGGGTGGGTGTTCTGTCTAGGCCCTGGCAGTCTTGGTGGTGACAGCAAAGGGTGTGAGGGACCATCTTAGAAGAAGACAGAAAGGAATCCCTGGGCTTCCAGAAGCATCTGTAAGGGGTAGGTCTACCTCTGAAGATGGAAAATATTTCCAGTAAAGGTTGATCTTGAACGTTCTCTGACCATAAGTGGATTAGGAGAAGCCATCTGGACCACTGGTCAGGGAAGCTCTCTGTCCTTGCTGCTGAGTGGTCCAGGGGTAGCAGCAGCATCACAAGCTTGGGGATGTTAGAAATCCAGACTCTCAGTCCCCACCTTCACCTTCAGGAAGTGATTCTTTCGCACACTCATGCTGGATGAGTTTTGTTTTGTTTTGTTTTGTTTTGTTTTGTTTTGTTTTTCAGAGGAACTCTTTCTTTTATTTTTTTCTCTCCCATTTGGGGAAGGGGATTCCATTAATGATGAATAATCTTTCCAGAAATAAAGTCAAAAGGTATTTATTGAAATATACTTGAGTATGCTGGGCTCAGGAATTTGAAGGAATAAAAATAATTATTAGTTAGTTAATTAATGGAATGGTATCTGACGATAAGTAGCTTATGTGTCACTTTGATTTATCATCAGAAGTGGGTTTTTTAAAAAATTTCTTTTCAGTGTAACAGTATTCATTGTTTTTGCACCACACCCAGTGTTCCACGCAATCCGTGCCCTCCCTAATACCCACCACCTGGTTCCCCCAACCTCCCACCCCCCACCCTTCAAAACCCTCAGATTGTTTTTCAGAGTCCATAGTCTCTCATGGTTCACCTCCCCTTCCAATTTCCCTCAACTCCTTCTCCTCTCCATCTCCCCTTGTCCTCCATGTGATTTGTTATGCTCCACAAATAAGTGAAACTATATGAGAATTGACTCTCTCTGATTGACTTATTTCACTCAGCATAATCTCTTCCAGTCCCGTCCATGTTGCTACAAAAGTTGGGTATTCATCCTTTCTGATGGAGACATAATACTCCATAGTGTATATGGACCACAACTTCCTTATCCATTCGTCCATTGAAGGGCACCTTGATGCTGGATGAGATTTAGAAGAAGCGTGTGGACAATTAGTCATCAGGGATCGCTCCTTCCCTGAAAGCTTCTCTCCAGAGTGGAGCACCAAGGAACCTCTTAGCTGGGACCCTCCCCCGCTTTCTGCCCTGAGCTACTTGGCTTTTTGTCCAGCCTCCACTTTGGCAAGCAAATAGCAGCAACAGTACAATAAGCTAATAGCCTCTCCCCTTGTTCTCCGCGCACAGTTCAGAGTCCATCCCTCCTCCAGGACCCTCAGGCACCATGAGCTTCTTCATTTTGTTTCAAGAGGGAGTGTCTCCAGGTGACAGTGGCCTTCTGGAGCTTGTCTGCGCTGACTTAATCCTGCACCGCGATGCAGGTCCTCATGACAGGGCCTGGAACGACCGTCACAGGCACTTGGCTGTCACATAGCTCACCTGGAGGGGTGCCAATTGGCTGAGGAACAGCTGGGCCAGTGTGTGCTGTGACACACCGGTTCAAGAGACCAGAATCGATGGTGTTTTTGAAAACCAAATGGCTCAGGGTCAAATTAACCCAAGAATCAATAAATTAAAGGCAGCCATGTGAATTTTGACACAGCCAAAACTGGCTGATAGGACTTGCAGGGCTGTCACTTTGCAGGAATATCAGGAGTGTCTAAGGGTTGTCAAACCCTTTCTCTTTTTCCAGGTGAGTGTTCCGTGGAACCTGTTTTAAGTTGCCAGGTTTGCTGCCTGCCTCCAAATCTACTTGGAACAGGCCCACAGTTCATGGGATAAGATGTCCAAGAACAGCTGTTTTGGTGAAGATCGTGGCATATACAAATATACGAACGTGGTGTCACACTTCTGGGACTTAAATTAGAGCCACTTGTAGCCTTTATGAAGAATATTGACTCCAGCGATTGTGATTTGATTGGTTTGGGGTTTGACCTCTGAATCACTGGGTTTAAAAGCTAAGGAGGACATGGATGCCAGTGGAGAGTAGGGCTCTGGACTGAGGACAGGCATGGGAAGAAGGTGGGTGTTGTCTGGACCCCCAACGCGTTTTGGTTGCTCCAGCTTTTCTGTGGCTTCTCCCTACTCTACAGCCCACAGAGTGAGAGCCATCCGGGCAAAACCACTGTGGGATTTTTTTTTTTTTTTAAATGAGACACCAACGGTGTGTCATTTATAACATTCATGTCATGTTTCCCCGTTATTCCTTATTTGGAGGCTGTCTTTGTTTTTGTGGTTTATGAAAAACACAATCTGCTCTTGTGTTGCAACACAGGACCAAAAGTTCCTCAGGAGCCGTTTGACTGGCACCGCTAACCAGCAGTCCCAAGACGGGAGATATGCTGATGCTACTGCAGTGCAGCTCACCATGTGCCAGGAGGACGTCCATCCTATTTCTGTTTCTTGCACTTGATACAGGTGACTTCATAAAGAGTGTATCAAACAAAGTCAAGGTTATATGAAATTCTTGCTAAGAAAATTCTTCAAGGAGCTTGGGTGCTCACATAGTTTGGCTTCATTACTATTAAAAACAATCTTAGGAAACTGATGTTGGAATTTCCCTCCCTCTTGTAGATTCATTTTTTTCATTAATAAAGGAATGAGCACAAATCCTAATTATGTGCCTACCCTGTGGAGTTGGGGGGTTAAGCACTGGAGACATAAGTGGGAGTTTATGCTTCTGTTCCTCACTCTGGAGGTTGCAAACCACTCACTGACAGCCCCTGTGGGAGAAGTCGTCCTCACACCACCAGTACCTGACCATACTGAGGACTCCCAGGGCCAGGCTGGGACCCCCTCAGTGAAACGTAGCCTGAAACTCCCCTCCTAGGCTGCCTCTCCCAGTGGGCTGGTTTGTCTTCCCCAAGAGCAGTTCCTTAGTCAATCTGAATCCTCACATCACTGTCTACTTCTGGCCAACTCAACCTCAGACAGCTGGGGCAAAGAAGACAGAAAATAAAACAGTAAGCAAACAGATAAAGAACTGAAACTGCAACATGGGTGCTGAGAGAAGAAGGCAGGCCAGCGAAGGGCAGGGGAAGGAACATGCCAGGCATCAGGAATGGCTGCAGAAACCCCATGGTCATGGTCGAAAGACTGAAGGAGGCCCCTGAGGCTCAGGTGGTGGGGAAAGAGCAGGGGTTTGGAGGCCTTGGGGGAGGAGCACGACTCATGGCCTTCCTAAAGGCCCACAGGGAGTCTGTGTTTTATTGAACTCTGGGTGATCTGCTACCTAGCTATAGTTTAGAAGAGATAAAAGCAATAGTCCTGGAAGGGGAGCCTCAGAGACTGATTAACCTATCCCAAGGCTTGATTTTTCCTCTATTTTCCAGCAGAAGTATCAGAGTAAAAGTCCCTGCAATCTACTGTATTGAAACACACCCAGATTGCACCCAGCCAACACAACATGGACAGGTTGCTAGAAAGAAGGCCATTCTCTGGGATCCGACTTCAGTTTAAAGATGACCACCCCCACCCCCGCCCTGTCCCCTCCATCGACAAGCCTCCCAGAAACACCTCCATCTCTACTAAACACCTCCATCTCTACTAACTCATTCTTGAATCTGTATCTCACAGTCTAGACTCAAAGGCTAATATCTTATTTAAGGTTATAAGATTCCAGGCAATGTATTCTGTTTCTAAATATATTTCTTCTAACTGTGAGGACTGTTCCCTGACTCCACACATTCAATTTGTCTTATGATGGCACAGACTTCTACCATTTCCCCTGGTAGTTCTCAACTTCCCAAGCATGAAATTCTAGTGACTTGTCCTTGGACATATGACACCACTGTCCACTGTAGGCTGGCTTACATTTTGCTCACGGGTACTTTTGAAGCTCCATGTGAAAACTTACTGAAGACTCGGATTAACCTTATGGAGGGGACATTTTCAATTAACATCAATGTACAACAGTATATACATCTTATTTTATACATGCATTTCTTATTAACTGGACAGAAGCTATTTATCCTCACATAATCTAGCATTTGTCTGGTGACAGGTTCTGGGTCAACCATGGGGTTTTTTATCACCTAGGAAAAACAGCTTTTCTTCTGAGATCTTCAGCCAGCTCCAAATTTCAGGACAGCCACGGTGGCACCAGTATGCTTCGTCCACTCACAAATGAGAAAGATGAGCGTGGCAAGAATCACTCGGCATACTTTCCACACTGAAGGCCTCCTTCTTACTTCCTTCCCTCTCCAGCTCCTCCACGTGCATAAAACACAGGCCACATGCACCACGGTAATTGATTCCACTGAAGATGGCTGTGCTTGTTCTTCCTCCGTGAGGACAGAGTCTGTCTCACCCTTGTGATGATTGAATAGAAACAGCTCCTTGATGCCACAAAACGCCTCTTGTCATGGAAATTTCACTGAAAAAAATCCCAGCACACTGTGTGGCAGGAGACCTACCATGTTAAGTTAGTGATGCATTCCAGACCACCTGTTTCACTTGTGTGATTTTTTTCCTTCTATTTTTAAGAAGCACTGGAATGATTTGCTGGCGAAGAAAAGTAAAAAAAAAATATTGGTTTAAATAAAAGCTGGGCTCACATCAGATTTTAGTGTTGTAGCTGTCACTGCTTCCCGGTAGCATGATTCATGAATGCTGAGCTGTGCTGGATCTAAGGACCCTACTTCCCAGCACATTTGCATCACCAGACACTTTGAATACAAAGGATACATCTCTCTAACAAACTTCAATACCTGTCGTTACTTTCTTTTTCTTATGATATGGTAAGAAGGAGATGATGTTTTTTATCAGCATTGGTCAGGGTTACATGGTACCACCAATGTCTCAAGTCTAATCACCAAGGAAGTCTGCCTCACACACTTACTAAAGAGTCACCAGAATACTGAGGTTAGTAGTGGTCTGGACACGGAATGTTTTCATGAACAAACGTGCAAATTTACATTACATGGATCTCTAAAGGATCCTGTCTGTACTGGCTTTCATTCAAATGAATGTTACCAGAGATAAGTGGCCCTTCAGCTAAGCTTGGGGAAACTTTATTAAAATACAATTGGGTTTAGAATAAACATTTTGCTGGTATTTGCTCAAAATAGAGTATGACGGAAATTCATCAGAAGCCTGAGTCTTCTCTTCGCTGGTATTCAGACTGCATTTACCCATGTTAGAAAGCATTTAGCTCACAGCTACAAGTAAATATATAAAAACTGATTTCATTACAAGAAATACAGTCTTGCAATGACAGAAGATTCCAATTCTCTGGCACTGGTTCCCTTCGTTAAGGCAGCTGTAGATATGACAAGCCCCTCCTCACCCACAATTGTGACGAGTGGCTCAGAAGTCCCAGTCAAGAGATCTGGTCAGCACAAATTTGAAAAATTAAAAGAAAAAAAAAGGCTTTTATTTATTTGACATATAAATTTGATTTGATGCTCCCACCCTTTTATATATTGAAGAGTATTTCAGAGGAATATGAAAAATGATCAGCTTGCACTATTACGACAGATGGATTTATTATCTTGGGAGATTCTCTTCCCATCTAATGGCTATAATTACACACTCCACTGCCTTTTATTGATATATAAGATGAGACTAAGTTAGACGAGAACATAAGAGATTGATTTCTATTTTTTAAGAAACGTGCCTTGAATTTCACATTCAAATGAGTTACCCTTAATACAAAAGATTAAAACAATAAATAGCATACTATTATGCTAATCACGTTTATATTTCACAAAATAATTTTGAACTTTTTTTCTTTGGAAGTGGTATTTAGAATGCCCTCATTAGTGGAAAATATTTCATAAAAGTATATTTAATTTCTAGATGAGTCAAACATACTCATACAGTGCCCTTTGAAAAAATAAGGTGGTTGCTGCCGTTTGGGCAACACAAATGAGTTATGACCCTAATAAGATAAAACTATTCTTTCATTTTGGATCCACAGGTGGATCCAAAATAAACTGGAATATCTAAATATATTTAATTTCAGACTGTCCTAAGGGAGTAAAATGATAATTTAATTTTCTAATGCTATAAGCAAATATATGTCATATTATTTAAAGATAATTAATTTGATTAAAATTCTTAACCTAACTGCAAGCCATCTGTGGACATTTGAACATATTCTTTGTCTGAATCTAGTGATGCTGGAAAATGCATGTCTAATACTTCAGGCAATATCCTAGCAAGGCTTCTTGTATGATGGCAGTGTCAGGAGGTAGGCATATGTTATCTTCCAGACACAACTAGAAAAAATTGTCAATACAGCCTTATAAAGGCTCTCAACATTGACCAAAGACCAATAGTATTTGAGAAGTATTTACTTACCACCCGCTGTTAAAATCTGAGTAAATACAGTGGGGGTCTATGCCTGGCCCCCATGCTTGGCCCATGCAGTATTTCTCTGAGGGTGGAGCTAGCCATGGGAACTAATCACTTCATTGTTGGAGGGGCTTAACTGATTGGGAATAGAATGGAAAATCCATTCCCAGCTATGAATGAGAAAACCTTAAAGCTCTCCCAACCTATGGCTATAGTCCTGGTTGGGTCAAATGGCAGATTGGAGGACAACCCAGAAATTTAACAGGGAACTCCTGGAAGTGAGAGAACCACAGAGGGGTTTTGTAAACTCTCTTCACATCCCTGGCTGACATGGTGGATAACATTAAAAAGTCAGGAAGAGGTAAAAAGAAAACAACAAAACCAAGGAAAAAGTAGAAAACAACAAGCAAAATGGCAGACAGAAACCCAATCATATAAAAATTACATTTCATACAAATGGACTAAATAGTCCAATCAAATGATAGGCTGGAAGACAATTTAAAAAAAAGGAAAAAAAGAAGGAAAACAAGATAAACTATATGTTTTCTATAAGAGATATACTTTAAATTCTGAGACAAAAAGAAATTCTAATCAAAGAGATGGAAAAAGATGTATCATGCAAACAGTAATAATAAGGAAGTGGGGTTGGCTATATTAATAACACACAAAATAGACCTGAAGACAAAAAATATTATTAGACATAAAGAGGAACATTTTATGATACTAAAATGGTCAATATTTAAGCAAGATATAATAATAATAAGAGGGACACCTGGGGGAATCAGTCAGTTAGGCACCTGACTCTTGTTTCAGCTGAGGTCGTGACCTCATGGATCATGAGATTCAGTCCCATATTGGGCTCTGCACTCAGCAGGGAATCTGCTTGAAGATTCTCTCCCTCTGCCTTTCCTCCTGCTGTCTCTTTCTTTACCTTTCTAAAATAAAATAATAACTCTTTAAAAAATAATAAATGTGCATGAACCTACCAATGGAGCCCCAGAATACATAAAGCACACACTGACAAAATCAATGGATTAATTAGGCAGATAAACAGCAAGGACAAAAGACATGAACAGCACCATCAGCTAACTTGACCTAATAAACATTTATAGAATACTTTGCACAATGACAAAATACACATTCTCTCACAAGGGCACATGGCACATTTCCCAGAACATATTATATGCTAGGTCCCATATCAAATCTCAATAAATTTAAGAGAGAAATTATACAAACTATGTTCTTCAACCACATGAAATAAAGTGAATAAATAATAAAAAACATTGGGACACTTAAGAATATTTTAAAAATCAAACAATACTTTTATAAATAACTCATTAGTAAAATAAGAAATCACAATGGATATTAGAAAATATTTAAAAATATTTAAAATATAAAATATAAAAATATTAAGAAATGAAAACAACATATCAAAATTCGTAATCAGGACAGTGTTTGAGGGAAAGTTATAGCTTAAAAATATATATTATGAAGGGAAAAAACTCAAATCAGTAACTAAGCCTCATGTAAAGAAAGTAAAAAAAAAAAAAAAGACAATTTTAACCCAAAGGGAACATTTTGGGTAAAATGGAAAAATCCCTAGAATGACACAAATTAATAAACTTGAGTCAAGAATAAAGGAAAATCTTAAGATTTTCTTTAATACAATAGATTTAAAACAATAAAAAAAATCAGATCAGATCTGTAATCAAAACTCTTCCTACGAAGAACAGCCAAGATCAGATGTCTTCATTTATGACGTCTAATAAATGTTAAAAACAAAACCAAAAACCATACTATGCAGAATATTTCAGACAAAAGAAAAGGGAACCCTTTTTAACTCTTTCTAAAAGGCTGATACTCTTCCTTTAAGGCCCTGATACCAAGGCTAGGAAGAGATATTACAAGAAAAGAACCACAGACTAATATCACTCATGGACAAAAACATAAAAATTCTTAACAAATTATTAGTAAATCAAATCCAGCAATATTTAAAGTAGAGTATATATCATGACCAAGGGATATTTATCCCCCAAAGTAAGGAGACTTTAATATTTGAAAATCAGTTAATGTAAGAGATCATATTAATAGAATAAAGGTCAAAAAAAAAAAAACCCCACACATGATAATGTAAAGAGAGAAAAAGCATTTGTCAAAATTAAACGACTATTTTTTATTTTAGAAAGACCAAATTGTTCAAAGAAGTTGTGATGGAAGGGAATTTCCTACTCCTGATTAAGAGCATGGACAACATTATCCTTCATCAGGAAAGTCTGAGTGCTTACCTAAGATCAGGGGCAAGGTAAGGATGCCTCCTGCTCACCATTTTCCTTCTACATCCTATCTGTTTCTAGCCAGTGCAATGAAGCAAACAAAGAAAATAAAACCCCAAATCCCCCTGTCCCAAATCTCTCAAGGGAGACTAAAAATATTTTTTATAATATTGTCAATTATTTTCTGAATTATTTGTTTCCTCCGGGTCAACATTTCTATTGTTGTTGTTTTATTTCATTCATGTTTTGAATTTTCTTCAAGTGTTTGTTGAATCCCTCCTCTTTACTCACATTTATGAAAGGGGCACATGTCAAGGCTATATCACAGTTGTGAAATTCTGCCTTTCCTGACAGGCTTCAAATTTGTAATAGGAGGGCAGACTCCTGGTATTGGGAAGACCCAGCTGCAGGCTCATGGCAATGAGGAAGTGGTCTTTGACCGCCCCAGCCCTGCCTTCTTGTTCTTTAACCTGTGGCCTCTGAAACAGCAGTTTACAGTAACATGTATATCCCTCCCCCCCCCCCCGCCCCAAAATAGGAGGACAGCATCGCCATTAGGCCGCAAGAGTCTGAAATCAGCATGTCTCAGTTCTAAGAGCTGTCAGCAGAGCCAGCTGTGTGACCTTGGACACTTCCCAAGTTTCAGTGCCCTTGTGCACAAGGTGAGACAAGACCAGTACCTGTGGCCCAGTGCTGTCAGGGGGTTACCTGACAGCGGGGTCATGAAGGGCTTGGCACAGACTGCTACTCCTTCAGTGGGTCCTAACTTCCCTTTCCTTCCCATGGTGAAGAAACAGCTCCTCCCACCACCTTGGACACTGTTTCTAAGTGATGATATTCCATGTGCTCTAGGATCCTGAAGGGGTTGCAATATTACAAATATAAGGGTAATAATTGGCCTTTAAACATTGGATAAGTATCTCTAACAGCAGCAGGGAGCTTAGGTCTCTCTAGCCATGAACTCCACCTACTTTATTTCATAGCTTTAAACTCAAATTTTCCATTTCATAGAACTGCTTTATTACCCAAGCCTGAAATCACTGTTTGAGTTTATCTGTGTGAAAAGAAGTGGTTTCCTGCTGTTGGTGTTCTTGAAACCTGCAGTTTTAGCAGTGGCCTGGACACTAGATGAAGCAGTAGACAAACACCAGGGAGGCAGCCCTGGGTTTTGGAATACCAAGCCCCAAATCATGCACCCAGAGTGGCTAGATGGTCCCTCCTGGGGAGGCCTGTCTGGTCACACTGAGTGCAATGGGCACCCTATGCAGAGGACCTACCTCTGCACTCCCATGATCCCTCAGAGACCCCCTGAGTTCTCCTGATCTGATTCAGAGCCCCAGCAATTCAACATCTCTTGGATAGAGCAGGACAAATTTCAGTTTCTGAGGCCTTTCCATAAAGATTCTTGACATTATTTACCCAACCTACTCACACTAGTAAAACCTTGAGGGTTAACTGAAAACTCCACATGTTCTTGCAGAAATGTGCATCAAGTGAGCAACCCTCTGTATCAGGGATGTCTTCATTATAAATGTCTGGGATGAACCTCTCTAGGTAGCGTGATAAGGTAGGAGGCATGTTGTCTGGTACACAGGAACTCTAGTGACAAGGACCACTGCTCTTCATCAGTACAATGGCTTTCTGAAAATTGCAGCTTTTTGGAAATAGTATCAGTTTGCTATAGACTGAGTGAAGAAGTTGAATTCTTATTTTTTGTTGTTGTTTTCTCTGAAGTAGTGCTGTCTTCTGGGAAGGGCTTCAGATCAATATCTACTGTGTTTTCTGTTTAAGTCACAAAATAACTATGGCTGTTGTCTCTCTGTTCAATAAGATGATCTTAAAAAGAAAAAAATAGACCTCAAATAGGCCAAATGTTTTTGCTCTGTGGTAGACTACAGACTACAATAATTAGTATCCAATTTGTTCACATATTGTCATCCTAAAAAGTCCCTCCCACACTGACTTTGGTCTTAGCCATGCACCTTCCTTTGGGCAATAAGACAATGGCATGCATAACACTAGCAAAGACTCGGAAAGGCCTCATATGCAGGGACTCACTCTCTCTTGCTGCTCCTGGGATCTCTATCATGACTGCTATGTGGTGGAGTGACCTGCTGGATGATTAGAGACATGTGGTCCAGCCACCTCTGTCATCTCAGTCAATGGCCAGACAGCAGTCTCTAGTACAGCTGCATAGCTGAGCTGCAGCTACCTACAGACTAGTGAGGGAAACTGAGTGAGACTAGCAGAGCAAGAACCATCCAGCTGACACCAATTCCAGTTGTTGACCCCAAGAATCATGACCTAAATAAATGTATTAAGCCATTAGGCTTTATAGTATTTGTTATGCAGCAAATGCTAACTGATACTTATTCCTTTATTATTTCATGGAATGGAAAAAACAGTAAACTTTACAACAGCAGCTGCATGCACACTGACTCTTCTAGCTACTCATTGGTTTTTCTTCCTAAATAAAGACTGCCATGGCTACACCATAAGAAAGTTGCTGAAAAAATATCTTGTTTTTACAGAATTCCTCATGGACCAAGTCAACCACTTTGGATTTCCATGGCTATATTAAATAGCACTGAAGGAATGACAGGAGACATACTGAGTCTTGATTCTTTCCCCTCAGAGCCTGTGCAAGGAGCCTTTTCTTGGTCTGGGTTTGCCAACCAGAAAGTCTCTGATGAGGCTATCCAACTTTTAAACAACTTATTCCACCAATGTCATTGGGTGTGCCCTTTCTGGCTAAGATATGAATGCCAGCATGTTTCACCTTATTGTATCAGAAGTGATTATAAACATGTTAATACACAGTAAGTACTACATCATTTACTCATGAGAACTACATCACAAGTAAAGAGTCCAGCTGCTGTGTCATTAAAGTTAACTGTTTCTTTTTTTTTTTTTTTAAGATTTTATTTATTTATTTGCCAGAGAGAGAGAGAGAAAGTGAGCGAGCACAGACAGGCAGAGTGGCAGCAGAGGCAGAGGGAGAAGCAGGCTCCCTGCTGAGCAAGGAGCCTGATTCAGGACTCGATCCCAGGATGCTGGGATCATGACCTGAGCCAAAGGCAGCCGCCCAACCAACTGAGCCACCCAGGCATCCCAAGTTAACTGTTTCTGATGGGCTATCACTACTGTTGCCAGGACAGGGAAACAGACTGGGTGGGAGAGCTCATTTCCCCAGAAACCTGTATTACCTGTCAAACTCTTAGACTGACCAGGTAGGAAAGCCTGTTGCACCAGCCACCAACCTCCTAGCATTTACTTTAAAAGATTGTCTCTAAGTATGTTCTGGTCCTCTGCAGAGTTCCGAAGGCCATATTTACTGGTCAAGGTCATTGTCTGAAAATTGTTGCCAAAAAATGGACTCAGTAATTGCCAAAAATGTGATTTGAGACATATCATGAAATGACTATTTGTACTTAAATAATGGCTGTGTTTATGTGCAAGCTCAATCTGAAGCCCATGCTAGTCTGAAAGAAAGAGGAATACAATTCCTTTTAGTGTAGTTCATTATGAAGTCTCAGAACAGAAGTAAACTAAGGACTAAGAAGATAAGTTACTCACCTGTTCATCCTCACCTACCCTGGTGAAATGTAATTATTCAAGGATATGGACTTTAAGTTGATGGATATAAGGAGAGGGAGGGAGGAATGCAGCTCACACAAGTGACAAAGTGATGATGGAAACATTCACAGATTTCTTTTACATTTTTAGTATTATTTATTATTTTCCAAATATTCCTAACAAAGCTGAAAATCTTCTGATGGCCAGCTTGACCATTTGAAAGCTTAGGGACATCTCTGCACAGGACAGACCTGACACCTTCTTTCCCATTGTGGCTAAACAATGGCAAACTTCACTTCTTCTTCACTTCTAGTACTGTCCTGATTCTCTCACCATCTCTTAGAACAAGTCCCAATACGCTCTGTAAATCCAGTCTGGTCTTAGCCCCATACCCCTCCCCTCTCCTCTCTATCTCCCCACTCTGTTCCACTCTGTAGCAACAGCAGCTTCTGAAAACTCAATTTGACCCCAGCCCTCCTGTCTGAAAACCCTCAGGGATTACCCCACCCATGACACCCACTGGGGTGCCTAGCAGTGTGGTCTATGAAATGCAGCAAGCAGCACTCCTATAGCTGACAGTGAGCCTGGACTCTCAAGTCTCAGGCCATTCTCCTCAATATAGGGCTCCTTCTTGATGCTGTTACCTGTCCTTACTTTTGTAGGCATCTAGGTTTGTGATCTTGCCTAAATTCCAGCCTCTCTCACAAGGCTGGTATGGTCCTGTCTCCCCAGCTTTACCATGATCCACAGGTCTTAACTATTGTAAACAGTTACAGCCCCCTGCAGACCTAGGTTGGATGCCTCTGTGTTTTTTCTGCTCATGATATCCCCTTGGATCAGAGTTCTCCCACCACCACTCCCCATAAGCCATTTTGCTCTGGTTCTTTTCAAGATGTAATGCGGGGTTGCTTCTTCTGTAATGACTCCTGACCCTCCACATTATACTTGGGAGTCTCATCTCCTCTCTCCTTTGATGCTCTCAGAGCAGGATTGGTACTCTACCATCATAACTCCTGTAT
Source organism: Mustela nivalis (assembly GCF_964662115.1). Lineage (NCBI taxonomy): Eukaryota > Metazoa > Chordata > Mammalia > Carnivora > Mustelidae > Mustela > Mustela nivalis. The sequence goes on from NC_139027.1 coordinate 96,605,501, forward strand.
TTTGTGAAAATTGCTTTTTTGTGTATTTGTTTCCTGAATTTCATGCAGGCCAAGCGACATTCATACTTTTGCATTTAGCAATGCCCTCAGGCCTTGAAAACAAATGGACATGTGAAAAAGGCTTGTGAATGGAAGCCAAAGTACTTCTTGCAGCTTTCTAAAAACTTCAGCATTGCCAGAGCCAACCCCATCCTATTCCCCTTAACAAGTGTCCCCAAAGGGTATAAAGGTCTCCTCTGATGGCCTCTCCTACAACTTGACTTCTCTGGACTCCCTCCCAGCTGGTTTTCATAGGCTCCATTTATAAGAATCACTACAAAACATTTCCCATTTCTGAATTTCCTTTCTGATTAAAACCATCTCCTTCCAGTTAATTATGGTTCTCATTCCACCTCCAGGCCCGATGCTTCTGGTTTCCTTGGCTGCTGTGTTGTGTTATACCATGCCCAACATAACATGTTTCAAAGCATGTAACCCAAATGCCCTTACCTGCCTCCAGTCTACTGAAGCAGTGACTCTTGTAACAACTCAACTGATCTACCCTTTAGGCCAGCATTCCTACTGTTTCTACCAGCAGGCTTAGCTATACCAAGTTTCCCTTAGTAGGAACTCTGGAATGCCAAATTAAAGAAACTGTTGGTGACAGCAAAAAATCTTCTTAAATTGTCCCTACACATGACTTTCCAGCTTCATGTGGCACTAGGACCATGTACTAGGTCCTCTCACCTTGATCACCTTTGTCAATGACCCCTCTCTCCCAAGTGGGAGCCATTAGGAGGAATCTCCAGCTGACTTCTGGTGCTGGCAACACTTTAGTTTACTAGTAGCTCCATCCTCATAGCTATTCCCTTGGGTCATCTCTACCAGCATCTCTGCTGAAGCTCCTACTAGTCTTTCTCCACTTCATCTTCAATTAATATTTAATAGTGCTTCAGTTTCTCTGCATTTCTGCACATTAATTGCAATCCCTAACTTTTGCCAGGCACTCATAAGTCCCCACCCAATCTCTATGTCCCGTTCCCAAAGGCTCATGATAAACACATCCTCTGACCTCTAGCTCCTGGAATTCCTCCTCCTCCTCCACATCATATGAGAGGGTGTGGATCTTGATGTCATCAGCCGAGAGGTCGATGAACTTCCCATCAGGGTACTCCAGACTCTCTTTGGTGGGTGACCGGTCCTCAATGAAGGTGGTCTCGCAACAGTCGGCAGCCACGCCATCCCCCCAAGAGCGCAGCACGCCCTCTGAGTAGAGGATAATGTTGGGTCGGAAATGGGACTCCACAGACTGTTGAAGTGTGTTGGGGTCCAGCAGTTGCTGGACCGGCTCATTCCTGCTGTTATCCAGGCTGGCTGGAGCTGTGTTACCCACTACCCGACAGCTCTGGTACTGTGGTGCTGGGTAAACGGACACCAGGCCATCTCTGCTCTCGGCCATGAAGTTTCTTGTGTTAATTAAGCCATTCCTCTTGCCAGCATCACTGATTTTACTGTGCACCAGCATGCTCTTCTGTTCAATTATGCCATCCATGATGCTCTCCCTCCCTGACTGGGCGTCAGGCTGGCAGTCTGCACTCCAGGGTCACACTTGCCTCATGGGACCCATTTCTCCTGGAAGAAGAGAAAACAGAGATGAGATTTAAAAAAAAAAATTGCATCTGAAAACAAGCTAATCACCTGCAACCTTTCTGTTTCAGCTTGCACTAGTCTGCTGATATGCACAGGAGCTGGGGGGTGGGGGTGGGGATCCAGTCAGACAATAGTCTAATCCTACCTATGCTACCAATTTTTAAAAGGCTCTATCAGGGCAACTAGTCAGATAAAGCCAGAAATTGACTACTCACATCCCTATAAAGTCTTTGCTTCCAAATAAAGGAGGCTCTGCAGAAATTGGAACCACTAGAAAACATACAACCAAGGAAGAACAGGTTTAAATAAATGTCCCACACAGATTTAGAAGATAAATGACAAGAAAACACACACCATTAGTTCTGTATATAGACAAAATTCTCCAACTAAGGAAACACTCACATGTACATTCTAACGTATGTATTAGCACTAGCTCAATGCTCACACGTGCCTACTGGACTTCCAACACAGTTGCAGAATTGAACTAGAAGTTCCCTGCCTTAATGGTACTCAACTTATAGAAACATCTACATATATGGGATACAATTAAAAACCCCTCTAAATTATTTCTCCCTAAATAACATTCTTTCCTAGCATATTGAATGTTCCAAAAACAAACAAACAAAATGTTCCAAAAAAAGAAAGAAGAAAGAAAGAAAAAAGAAAGAAAGAAAGAAAAGGAGGAGGAGAAAGAAAAAGATACCAAAGATTAAGATTTTGGAGATAATGCATTTCCTTGCACAGCAAAGAAAACCCTCAACAAATAAAAAGACAAAAAATATTTGCAAATGATGTATCTGATAAAAATATGTAACTGATAAGAGGTTAATTCCAAAATATATGAAGAACTTACACAACTCAACATCAAACCAAACCAAACCAAATAAAAAAAATTAATTAAAAATGGGCAGAGGACCTAAATAGACATTTTTCCAAAGAAGACATACCTATGGCAAACAGTCATATGAAAGATGATCAACATCACTCATCATCAGTGAAATGAAAATCAGAATCATGGTGACCTCATACCAGTCAGAATAGCTAGTATCAAAAGGACAAGTAATAATAAGTATTGGCGAAGATGTGGAAAAAGGGAACCCTCATGCACTTTTGGTGGGAATGTAAATTGGTGCAGCCACTATGGAAAACAGAATGGTGCTTCCTCAAAAAATTAAAGATAAAAATACCGTATGATCAAAATACCAAATACTACTGGGTATTTACCCAAAGAAAATGAAAACACTAATTTGAAAATATATATGCACCCCTATGTTTATTGCAGCATTATTTACAATAGCCAAGAATAGAAGCAACCCAAGACGTTCATCAATATGAGTGGATAAAGACGTAGTGTGTGTGTGTGTGTGTGTGTGTGCGCGCGCACGCACGCATGTGTATACACACGTATATACATACACACATATATAATGGAATATTTCTCAGAGATAAAAGAGAATGAGATCTTGCCATTTACAACAACATGGATGGACCTGGGATTAGGAGGTACAATTCTCCAGTTATAAAATACATAAGTCATGGGGATGAAAAGTAAAGTAATAATGTTGTATGGTGACAGGTGGCAACTACACTCATCATGGCAAGCACTGAGTAATTCATAGATTTGTTGAATTACTATGTTGTAACATAAAACTAAGATGGTATGTCAACTACAGTTAAAAAAGAAATAAAAAATACTTTAAAAATTTTAAATAAAATAATTTAAAATAATTTAAATAAAATAATAAATAAAATAATTTAAAAGCACTTGAGTAATTTCCTGTAAGAAAAAATAATGATGATGTAAGGACATTTTCTTAAGATTTATAAATGCTTAGACTTTTCCTAACAACAAAAAGAATGAATTTTCTCAAGAATTTCCTCTTTGTGAGTTAGTAGCTATTATGAAAACTTTTCCATCTTAGGGACTTTGAATACTCTAGCTTTTTATTAGATCTTGGAATTTTCTGATACCATAATTGCTTTATTGGTGGTTGCTACAAGAATTTAAAATTTCAGACTGGCCGAGAGAGAGAAGTCACCTTTGTGACTAACTGGAAAATAACATTTTAGTAGACTTGACAAATGACTAGTCAAGCTACAGCATATGCACGGAGAGATGGTGGGTATTATTTATGTGACACTGTGTCAGATTTAAGAGAGGTCAAAAAACACACTGTCACATCTGCTAATGTGCTACTGAGAAATACTTAGTCTGGAGACAAATTTACAGTCTGAGAGCTAAAAACATTAATTAAACTATTTAGACAAGATCTTTTGAGTACTGGCAACATGCAAGGCACAACATGTGTCAGCATCATCTCTGGGATTGATCATCTTCCAAGCTAGCACAATATGTTCATTGAGGTGCTTCTGATCCAAACCCTCAAACTCTCTAATCTTGTCCTTCTACAGAGAAGCCACTCAAAATCTGACCCTTTGTAGGGTTTGTGATTGCCAGATGTACTACAAAGCTTAGAATAATCTTCTTGAAGTGTAATTTGGTTCCTCAGACTGAGCTCCTTCTCCTCAAATCTGTTTTAAGTATCTTACAAAAGAGATGTGGATGCAACCGTTCCAACTCCACATCTTCAATAGAGTTGCATGTTCTTGCCCAGCTAGAAGGACCTCTCCCATTTCTGGTGTGTTCTCAGCCGCAGTATCAGTTTCTGTTATGGCTCCTATTGCCTCCTTCTCACAAACATGACAGCTGCTAATACAAACATCCTCCTCCAGCCCTCGGCCCTGCTCTTCTCCCAGAGCTCCTTGAGACTAAAGAACCAATATTACCTTTTCCCTCTCTAGCACCTGGTATGCAGCAAGTACTCAATGAACAGTTGAGTACTGTTCAAGTGTTGTGTAATTAGAATAATCCCCACTTAGTAATCTCCTTGAGCTGCACAAGATGCAAATGTGAATCTGATGTTACAGCATCTTGTAGGCACAGCTTAGGTCTCTGAGGTGCTGTCCACAGTTTGATACCTCAAGTACCAGCCGAGACCTGGCAGCATCAGCACCACCTGGAAGTTTGTTAGAAAGGTGGACTCGTCAATACACCTGGGAGCACTGAATCAGAATCTGCACCACAGAAAATGATAATTCTGAACATAAGGTTGAGGCTTTTTTTTGTTGTTTCATTGTATATAGTGCAAGTTTTGGCCTGCTGCACTAGTTGGCTCCATTGTACATTGGATAATTTACTCTCTTTTAAAAAAAGTCTTCAAATAAATATATCGAACACACTTAAATTCACTTCCTCTTTTGGTGCATGGCTATCTATGATTCTTTTGTTTTGTTTTTGTTTTCTTTTTTTCCAACTATGAGCATCATACGTTATAATTACTTCGAGATGAAAGAAGCTGAAATCAGTGAAATCTTATCTTTATCACTTGCAGCATCCTTCACTATGTCTTTAAACACAGACCAGCTTATTATATATATTGTATTTCACTTGATAATTCCTATTAGCTCATTTCCTCTGTGTTCACTTCTACCCCATCCTCCCTGAGAGCAGGTTTCCACCAGCGGGAGTTTAGCAGCTCAGAGATAACAAGGAGGGAAAATGTTGCTACTTGTTGGGGTAACCCACCAACCTCCTCCTCACTGCTTTCTGGAGTCCTAATCCAGTGACTGTGCTGTTCTTCCCAGGCTCCTTACAATACATATAGGTTTATATAATATCACTTGTTATATTGTATAACAAATAATACTTTGCTTATTTTATATATATTTTTTCTCAGTCCATGATATTCAGAACCAGTGGCTGTCTCTTATTTGACCCTTGATCTGCTTAAATAGCCTTGACTACATCTTGCATGCTGCCTCCTGTTGACAAAACTCTTTCTGGAGTGCATCAATGGCCAATCCCCCAACTTCATTCTCTGTGTGAAGTCTTGGAGGCTATTTCTATGCGTCCAGCACTGGAAGCCAGTTGGAAGTCATCACACCAGTCAGTTATGCTGCATCTTCTCCTCTTACAGCTGCTGGTAGGTGGGGGTGGGAGAGTGGGGTGAGGGGGCAGCTCCATATGTCTGCCTGTGATCCCCAGTTACTCCCCCTTCCCTAGTTCTTGTTATCTGCAACAGTGTTTGAAGAACCCTCCTGTTCACAAGTTTAGATGAATACCAGACAGATAAGAAAATGATGCGATCCAATAATTACATTACTGGGTATTTATCCAAAAGATACAAACAGTGATTCAAGGGGACACATGCATCCCAATGTTGTTTTTTTTTTAAAGATTTTATTTATTTATTTGAGAGAGAGACAGTGAGAGAGAACATGAGCGAGGAAAAGGTCAGAGAGAGAAGCAGACTCCCCGTGGAGCTGGGAGCCCGATGAGGGACTTGATCCCAGGACTCCGGGATCATGACCTGAGCCGAAGGCAGTCGTCCAACCAACTGAGCCACCCAGGCGTCCCACATCCCAATGTTTATGGCAGCATCGTCCAAAATAGCCAAAGTATGGAAAAAGTCCAGGTGTCCATTGACAGATGAATGGATAAAGAAGTTGTGGTATATACACAATGGGATATTACTCAGCAATCAGGAATGATGAAAGCTTGCTATTTGCAGTGCTGTGGGTGAAACTAGATGATATTATGCTAATTGAAATAAATTGGTCAGAGAAATAGAAATACCATATGACTTCACTCATATGTGGAATTTAAGAAACAAAACAGATGAACATAGGGTAAGTGAAAGAAAAATAAAGTAAGACGAACACTGAGAGGGTGGCAAACTATAAGAGATGCTGGACTATAGGAAAAAAACTGATAGTCATTGGAGAGAGTGGGGCGAGGAGGGATAACTGAGTTATGGGCATTGAGGAGGGCACTAGATGTAATAAGCACTGGGTGTTAAATGCAACTGATGAATCACTCAATTCTATCTCTGAAACAAACAAACAAACAAATAAGTAAAATTTAAAAAAATGATGAATCTAAGTAACCCAAGCCATTACGATCCTTTCTACTTAGGATCAGAATATCACATCTGATGTTTCAAAGTACATGGGCTTCCAAGAGATAAATTTTATGGCTCAAGTAAATACTTTCAGTGAATTGAAAAAGAGAGAGAGAGAACCGATAGAGATTGTGAAAAAGAAAAAAAAAATAAAACGAAAGTAGGTATACAACATCTGTACAAATTTCATATCATATGGAAACAAGTTTTCCTTACTTTGGAACTGTCATGATACAAAGAAAACTATTCCAAGAGCCAGGAAACCAGGGATTTAGTCACAGCTTTGATACTGTGTTTGTGTAATCTTGGGCAATTTGCTTATGAAAGTGGAATTGTTAATAAAGTAGTTAAGCAATAGAAACTTTAAGGTCCCTTTCAGCTCCATGATTTGTACCTCTCGCCCAGGAGTCTTGGATTTTATGAAATTCGACAGAACTTTCCACAAGGTAGTGAAAAAAAAAAAATCTCACACCGATCATAAAAAGTTAGGTTTCAGTTTAACAGAAAAAAAGGTGTGTGTGTGTTTGTGTGTGTGTGTGTGTGTGTGTGGTGTGTGTATAAAATTTATTATTGTAAGACACCATGTTAGGTTCTTATGGGAGATAGAAAGATGAGTTTCTAATAGTAAAGGTCAAATCAATGAAAAGATAAGCAATGACATAAACCAATTAAGAAAATGATAGATATTATGAGCAAACAATATTTATCAGAACTGGGGAAAATTCAGAAGCAATGTAATTTGAGAATAGAAAGAGTTGTGAACAGAACCTAGGAAAGAATTTGAAAGAAAGTAATTTCACAAGTCAAGGCTAAACCAGAAGGGACACAGGAGTGGAAAAGCACAGTGGGTCACACCTTAAAAGAAAGATAACATGTAATGTTATGATTTAACATATTAAATTTGAAAAGCATGAATACTTCAATTTATATGAAATTCTAGAGCAGACAAATTGTATTGTAGAAGTAAAGGGAAGGTTGTTTGGCTTAGGGTGGGGACAGCTCCATCATGGACAGGGCAAGGGAAGGGTCCTCAAGTAATGCACATAGTATGCATCTTGGGGGAGCAGAGGTTCCAAAGCAAATTCAACTGTGACACTAAAGATGTACATTTCCCTTTGTGCATTGGGAGTGCTGAAAACATTCTGAAGGAAAATAAGGCATATAGAAAAGAGACAAAACAAAAGGAGACTTTAGAAAAGCAAACAAACAATGGAAAAGAACAAATGTTAAAACTATGATTTAAGAAAATTTTCCTGTAATTAATACTAAAGGGGTACACTGAGTACCTGGGAAAAGTAACCCAGAATAACTAAATCCAATATAAATTATAGTAAGTCTACCTAACTTTAAAGGAAAACAAACAAAAAAACACCTTTGGTTTTCTGGGAATTAAAACAAAAACAAAAACAAAAACAAAACGGAATTACCTGAGTCACTAAAAAGAGTAAGAAAACCAGATTATTACTAAACTTGTGAATAAAAATGCTTAATCACAGAAGCCAGTAGAGCGAGGCAATGAATGCTCACTAAAGCATAAGTTCAGGGTTTTATACCCAGTCACACTGACCTCCAAGTATAGGGAAGCCAACACAAAGAACTAGAGAAATGCCATTCACAGATCTTCCTATGGAATCTAAATGAATATAAACTACACTCAGATAATTAGACAGGTGTTATATAAGGGCTGGTAGTTGCTGATGGCTGCTAGCAGGGCAAAAATAAAGACAATGGACATTATAGGCTTTCTGATGACAACACATGCCAGCACCCATGATAAAGGAAATTCTCAGCTTTTAATGCCTGTGGGCCCTGCTCCTGGGCTCCCAGGGAAGCCATACTTTAACATTTACCAAGGTCAAAACGACTTGGCAAAACCTGAAAGCTGTTTCTGCCCTCAGCATACGTTGTACATCTGCTTCATTAGAAAAACAACTAAAAAGGAGTATTCCAAACACAAAGATAAGAAAAGCAAAAAAAAACCTTTCCTGGTTCCTGTAAGATTAGAGTCCCACAGCCTTGCACATAATACAGACACAAGATAAAGTCAATAATTTTCTGGTGTGTCCTTTGTAATGATAATTTGTAATTATCATTTATATTTATATTAAAAAAAAACAAAAAACAAAGGAATCATAGATAGCCATGCACCAAATGTTCCTTCCCTGGATCACTTTCTTCTTTGTGAAGATTGTATATTCCAGGCAGCTGTTCTCACTTGGGTTTCAATAAATTTCCTTAACTGTCTCTTTAAAATTTTTAAAAATGATTGTTCATTTTGTGTCAGCACCCACAAAAGTCTTCATGCCAAACAAAGCAAAATGAAGCAAAACACAGCCTTATTTTAATTGAATCTCTATATCTAGCTACCTATTATAGGAAATTCAGAGGACAGGAGAACATATAAAATGATATCACAGTTGTATGCAATCAGTAAAATCCAGAATGTGGACAACTCTATAGGAAGAATGAGAGAGAGAGAAAACACAATAAAGATTCTGTATTTTAAAAAGACTTAGAAGACATAGCAACTAATTGTGTGTGTGTGTGTGTGTGTGTGTGTGTGTGTGTGTATTAAAGATTTTATTTGTTTATTTGACACAGAGACAGAGAGCACAATTAGGCAGGGCGGCAGGCAGAGGGAGAAGGAGAAGCAGGCTTCCTGCTGAGCAGAGAGCCTGACACAGGTCTGGATCCCAGGATCCTGAGATCATGACCTAAGCCTAAGGCAGATGCTTAACTGACCTAGCCACCCAGGCACCTCCTAACTTACATGTTAATCTTATTTCATTACATTTAATCTTATTTCAATCTAATCAAACAAATGAACTGACATGTTTTTGTATGTACGTGTGTATGTACATGTCTCTGTATATACACAAACACATCCATATACTTCTACAAACATACTCAGACATAAGAGTCTCTACATTTATACATGCATTTGCATACATTTCTATATTAGACATTGGAGAAATGAGAACACGGGCTAGCTAGTTGATGACACTAAAATTTTCCTGTAATTTTTTTTTAGGCATTGTTGATTTTTGAAGGTATATGATGAGTACTACAAAAGAGGTACCTGAAAAAGGAAGAACTTCCTACTTTCAGAGATTCATACTGAAATATTCACAGATTTAATAAATGATGTGATGTCTGGGATTTGTTTGAAAACCATCTGTTTTAGGAGGAGGAGTGGGTAGCATACAGAGAAAACAAGATTGGCCACAGGCTCATTATCAGTGAAGTTGGTTGATGGGTACATGGTCTCCATCCATTGTCCACTTCTTTCTACTTTCGTGTGGGTTTGAAACTTTCCATAATAAAGAGTTTTTAAAATATCAGGTGATGATGTATAAGACAGATGCTATAGGCAGAGAGAAGAGCATGAGACCAGGCAAAGGGGCAGGGATGCATGCAGGTAGTGTTGGGACAATTGTGGCAGGAGGGAAGCTAGCAGAGAAGTTGAAAGTGGAGGGGAGAGAGGAGAGGCTTCATTAGGAGGATCTTGAATGTCAATGCATAAATAAACTCTACTTTGGCAATGGGGCCTGTGGAAGAAAGGTCCTCGAGTGGAATATGAGGAATATGGAGGCAGCTGGGTCTATGGACAGCATGGGAAATGGGTACCTGAGAAAGCACTGCCAGCACTGGGGGTCTGGCTCTGATGCAGAGAGAACTCTGTGCATATTCAGTTGGCCTCAGCACAATGGGGAGGGACCAATGCCCTGCAGGAGACTTTAGGGTGCCATGAGTCAAGAGAGCACTGATTAGGATTCCTGGGGTTTGTGTATTTCATCCTTTTGGCAAACTGATCATGAAGAGGTAGTGTGAGTAGTGACATCAGTGTTCAGAAAAGGCCTAGCCACCAAATCCTGGTCTGCTGCTGTCACAGCAGATGATGAGACCTCCATGAGAGTCCCAAAGGCCCTGCCGGAAAGCAGTCACTTCTCTTTGTGAGTCCTTCTGATATATTTATTTTTTTTAAGATTGTATTTATTATTTGATAGAGAGAGAGAAACAGACTCCCCCCTGAGCAGAGAGACCAAAGCAGGGCTCAATCCTATCCCAGGACTTCGGGATCATGACCCGAGCCAAAGGTAGATGTCTAACCAACTGAGCCACCCAGGTTCCTCATGAGTCCTTCCTCTTTAACTGAGGGGTTTCTGTGTAAGTGTGTCTGACGACCACAGGTGTGCTCTTACTCATCCATCACAGGTACAAATACGACTGTTCTCCCAGCTATGGGTGGTTTTCCATTTTTCAGAAGATGGTGTTCAGCTAGGTTTACAAATACAGGGTTTCAAACACTGAGATGGCTGTGTCCTGGGGCCATCTCCCAGAAGCCCTGCGAGAGCTCTGGAGGGGCAGAGTGCTCACTGCACAGCCCCCATGACCCAGGAGCACTGACCTGGGTCCCTGGGCTGTCCGTCCGTCTCCCAAGACACAAGGCAGCAGGCAGCCTCACTTACTCAGGGGTGTCTCTGTGAATGACAAGATAAGTACTAACCGTAGCTCATTCACTGGTTTAGAGGCAGAGTGGGGCTCGACCAGAGGAAGTGAAGGCGACAAAGCTGGCCCCAACTCCTATCGCTCACTACTCTGGTCAGAGGCAAGGATTTCCATGGAATAATTCATGGGAAAATATTTATGAATAGCCTGTCAGACAGAGGACTCACCCAGAAAGAGAAAACAGCCAAAATCGACGATCATGAGGAAGGGGAGGTGGGGCACAAAAATTGGGAGCACAGCTCAGGGTAGAGCTCTTGGTCCCCCCACCCATTTTGTTGTTTTCATTTGTTTATTTGCTTGTTTACTTGGTGTTTGATTCTTGGTGCTTCTTTTGCCAATAAACCGAGTTTCAAAGTCGCTCTCCACATGGCTCATCCTTCCAATTTCAGTTTAGAAGCAAGTCTCAACATATTTTTTAAATTATGTTATGCATGTATAGTAGTACATCATTAGTTTTTGATGTAGTGTTCCATGATTCATTGTTTGCGTATAATACTGTGCTCCATGCAATATGCGCCCTCCTTAACACCCATCACCAGGCAAACCCATTCCCCCATCCCTCTCCCCTCTAAACCCTCAGTTTGTTTCCCAGAGTCCAGGGTCTCTCATGGTTCATCACTCCCTCTGATTTCCCCCTTCATTTTTCCCTTCCTTCTCCTAATGCACTCCATGCTATTCCTTATGTTTCCCAAATAAGTGAAGCCATATGATAATTAACTCTGCCTGCTTGACTTATTTCACGCAGCATAATCTCCTCCAGTTTCATCCATGTTGATGCAAAAGTTGGGTATTCATTCTTTCTGATGGCTGAGTAATATTCCATTCTCAAATTTTTACTCCTCTTCACTGTGCCCTGCAGTCACCAATTCTGTTAGTGTGCCTCAGAGATGCACCTCAGATTCATGCCACCCAGAAAGCCCTCCTCAGCTGATGGTCAGACCAAAGGTCTCCAAGGCAGTGCTCCCCATGACCCCCAAGCCTGACAGGAACACATGGATGTCTTGGGGCAGTCTCTGGCTCCTGATACCTGCCTGCTTCTGTCCCTGATGAAATGTGTTTTTATGCTGCCACTTCTAATTTTTCAAAATACACTTCAAGAAGAGATGTTTGTGAAAAATCTCCCAAATTTATTTAGGTTGACTCACTTTTGCACAAAAACTATGAATGGTGCTCTCTGTGTTGACAAATACTGTTGCTCACCAAGTCCTTCCTCAGCACTGTTGATGTTAGGGACGGGATTACACTGGGACTTGTGATTATGTCTCTCCTGAGAGGCATGTCATGTGAGCCTACCATCCAGACTCCATGCTTGAGGTTAGACTATAGGCCTGATGCCCCATCTCTCACTTTACTGAAGGCAAATTTATGCTCTGAACTGGTACAGACCAGAGCCCACTGAGTGTGTACTGAGCCCACTGGGTGTGTCATAATCTCCTGTCCCTGCTTTCCCTACCCTGCCTTCCTGTTAGCTCCATGTTAACTCTGTGCTATGTATCACCTCCCCCATGGAGTAGCAGCCAGCGCAGGCCTCTGTGACATCACCCACAATGCTCTCTCTATGATTCACCTTGGACAGGGTTTTGTCTCAACTGGTCTGTGAGCTCTTCCAGGTCAGGGATCAGCAGTCCCACCCTCCTTGCCATTCTCAGAATGGGTCCTGGGTTATCCACGGGGTCCACAGGGGCTTGACAAATAACTAATGATGCCTTGTCAATATAGGCTTCAACTGGATCCTAAAATGTGTGTGACAAAAACTTCACTGATGAAAAAAAACCTTCTTTATCACTGCATAGTCACTAACCTAGAGAGGTAGGTATTTTAAGAGCTCATTTATCATAGGATGAGTTATTGAGTGCTATGGGTTTCCTTGATTTATAAATAATCTTTTCACTTAGGAAGAAGCTACTCCAGCCAGAGATTCTATATTATATAGGTGGAAAACATATTTCCATACATTTGGTGATGAGAGTTGGATTTTCATCAAGCCATTTCCTAGAACTTCCTTTGGCACAAAGAACAAGCATTCTGTTCTCATCTTGAAAGTTTTTGCACATAAGCCAGCTGTAAACCAGCAAACTACTATGATCCTTCTCCCAAACAGGTAATGATTCCCATCTCATTCCTATTTTAATTAAAAATAATTATGTCCACAGGTAATAGAAGTACTGTTTTCCTAGGAGTCTGGATGCTGAAGCCTTTTTAAGTTGGACCAGCAAACATTCCCCATGCCAAGCGACAATGATCTCTGTGTCTGAGGTTGGAGAATCAGGCTCTGGGGCAATGAAAGCCAGCTCTCCAGAGCAGACTGTGGCCGGAGCATAGGTGGCCTCAACCTTTAATGCAACATCCCCAGAGAAGTTTCCAAATGGAATTTGAACTCCCTCCCCTAAAACCAGGGAAGGAAGGACGTCAGCATGTATCTAGCACCTGGCATGTGGTGAACACGTACCAGGCACTTCCATGTATACACCTGACAGCATTTAGTGGACACAGGAGAAAGACTGTGAATAAGCACTAAAGTGTACCCAGTGATCTAGACAAGGAGAAGCCTGCCTTTAGAGAATACACAAAAAACTAGGAGCAATTACCCAGAATAAAGATTGGGAAAGAGTCTCCAGTGGAGCTGTCACTAAAGATAATGTCTGAATAGTGAGGAGGAATTAGGGGTCAAGATGGGGGAGAGAAGAGTGTTCCTGGATGCCAAATGCTTTAGGGTTCAAGGCAGGGAACCAGCATGACAGGGAGCAGTGCAGCTGGATGGTATAGAGTGTTGGGAGAGAAAAGAGGGTGGGGATGGTGGCAGGAGCAATGGAAACTTCCCTAACAACCTCAGGAAGCCAGTGAGGGAAAGGGTGGAGAGGGAGGCCCTCCAGGTATATCTGAAAAGGCTGGATGAGGGCATCTCAGCTGAGGTCCTGGTGGCTGGACCTCAGGAAAGTCCATGAATGGAGAAATGTGTTCAGTCCTGGAGCATGTACAAAACAGAAACAACAGACCTGAATGCTTCCTTAAATATGTATAATGAGGTAGGGGAGTGGAGAATATGGGAATGAAGCACCCCTCCTTCCGTCCCAGGGCCCTGGTGGACTGAGATTCTATTGTCAAAGTAGGAAACAATGAATGAAGGCTGGATTTGGGAAAGTAAGAGGGATGATGATGAGTTCACATATGCAAGATGAGTTAAATCCATGGGTGTCCCTGCCCTGGTTCCTACCATTCTGAGACTGATGGCACCATTTTGGCTATCATAGGCCAGGTCAGAGGGGTAAAGGCCCCTGATGCAGCTCCAGCTAATGACAGATGGGAAGTGGATGGAAGAATGCCCAGCATCTTTGTCCCTTGGTGAGACAGTCCAAGGCAAGTGTCCTGCACAATCTCTCAAGGCCCCAGCAGCCTGTCCCCTGAGTTGCCCAGAAGTTATCTTGCTGTGAATGTACCATTTGTTGGCACCTTCCCTTCCTGTCTCACTTCCCCTCTCCTCTACTGATACTCTTGAACTCTCGTTCTGAGGCCTGCTTCTTGGGAAGGAACCCAAGGCATCAGACTATTGTCCAACAAGCCTGGGAGGTACTACTACCACTTCTATAGAGAAAAGATAACTACGTGAGCCAGTCACCTTGAATGTCTACACATTCACAAGATATGAGATTATTGATTGACTGAACTCATTTCTCTTGTCAGAACTTGCAGAAGAGGCATCCATCTGTCTTTATATACCCACATAGAAGCCACTGAAGGAGACAGAAGCCCTCCTAGGCCAGCCAGAGCAAAGGGCAGCATGTTGGTTTGGATGAATGTGTTTTAAAACAAAAATTAAAAACAGACCTATGGGGCAGTTAATTCTCTTTGAAAATTCATAAGTGGCCTTATTACAGGGACAGGGTGTGTGAGATCACTCATACAGGCTTCATGCCCTCAGTCCCCAACAGAGCAATTCTTCATTGCTAATTGATAAATTTGCAATCAGGGTCCAGAGAGCAGTCTCAGGTAGGATAATGTAAGTCTGCCCTCTAAAAGATGGATTTGCTCACGAGTTGGGAATCAGTTAGGTTTTCTGGCCTCTAACACATGGGCTGATTTACCAGCTTTCTTCACCAAGAACCTCAGGGTTCTCAGGGATTCAGGGGTCACATCTCTTGTGGTGTCTTTCAAATTCTACAAGGTCCTAAATCCTTCTTGTGAATGATCTAAATACAAACAGAGAGGATATTTCAGTGAGGGAGATGAATAGGTGAGATTTGAACCCAGGTGTATTGGACTCCAAAGCTTAGGGTCTCCTCATTTGGTTGTAATCATGGTGACACATCTGAGAAGCTGGGAAGACTGTGGGCCTGCATCATCAGCTCTCACATCTGAAAGGCACGAACTATTTCAGGAAGATCCTGATTCTGTTGCGTGCGCACTCTCTCTCTCTCTCTCTCTCTATCTCTCTCTCTTTTCATTAGTAGATTTATTCATTTTTTTAAATAACATCATTATTCAGTTATATTGCACAATATAAAATTCACCTAACTTTTGAAGTGCACAATTCTGAGGGTTATAGTATATTCTGAGGTGTGCAGCCCCTCACTGTTATCTAACTCCAGAACATTTTCATCATTTCATAGCCTGTAAGCTGCCACTCCCTATTCTTCCCTTCTCTAGCCCCTGCCAGCCACTGATCTACCTTCTTTCTCTATGGATTTGATTATTCTGGACATTTTACATAAATGGAATCATATAGTATGTGGTATTTGTACCTGTCTTCTTCCACTTTGCACTACACATATGATGTTATTGTATTTATCAGAACTTCCCTCCTTTTTATGGCTGAATAATAATCCATTTTAGGGATATATTGCATTCTGTTTACTGCTTTCACTGGGGGGTGGTTGTTACCACTGGATTCCTATGTTATACTGGGGTAATTATGATTGATCTCTCTTGTTGAATGGTTGATAAAATAGTACACTCTTTTTCTGCCAAATATATTGTGAGAATGAAATTGTCTTAAAACAAACAAACAACAACAACAACAACAACAACAAAAAAAACAACACAAAACAAAGTCCCTGTCTTCACCTCTGGAGTGAGGAAAAGGCATTTCACATATGGCTGGGAACACTGACTGATGCACAGTATAAATGTTTAATAAGCAGAGGTGGGGTCACTCAAACATTAGCTGGACCAGAGAAGCCTCACTGGCAGACAGGCCATGTGATCTGCTGATGGACAAAATACTACAGGCTAAGCCTGCCGCCTCCTGTGAAATAGAGCTCTCAGACACCCAAATGTAGCAGATGGTTTGGTATAGCTGAGTTTCAAGTCAGAATAGGCAGCCCATGCTGCAGCCAAAGTATCCACCTTCCTTACTAAGAACAGGATATGAGCAATTTTGTGTTCTACCTGCCTCTAGCCCCTACAACCTACACCCTTTCTAAAGAATCCTTAACATGCTCCACCAGGAATTATATATTATGACTATGGTAGAATAATACATGGACCTATCCATGGAGAAATTGGGATTATACATTATAGAATGCATTTTTCTCAAACATGTCTTTAATGTTTAATAGATGCTTTGCTCTGAGGAATAACTAGAAAAAAATCAAGTGTAAGTTTCAGGAACCAGTGTCCTAAGTACCATGATTTCCAAACAGACATGAACATAGACAAACGGAAGTACACTCTCTAATATTTTTCTTTATTTCTGAGCCTGTGAACAATTATAGATTTTTAATAATTCTGCCTCCTGCCCTCCCTCTCCCCCTTAATAATTCTGTCTCCTGCCCTACCTCTCCCCACTCCCACAGGAACATTTAAAGATTTGCACTTTTAGGCTTAGAATTCATTTAGTGTGCAGTAGAAGGGATTTTACAAAATAGTATCTAATATCTGCACCTGCATGGCTGATTAACGACCTTATACACCACAGATTTTGTGTAGTAACAGTTACATTTAACACATAAAATAACCTTTAGAGCAATATCTCCAAGTAGAAACAGATCAGAGCAAACTATGCAACTGATGTGGAAAATTAACTAATTAGCAGTTAAGTTTAGCCAGGATGCATGAGATGTGTGACAGGCATGGATTGCTCCTAACACTTTTAATCCTTTCTCATACGGCTCAATTAAGGAAACCATTAGGGCACAGGTGCTAGGTCTTCTCCAAATCCCAGCACTGTTAGATGCATTTTGTGCAAACAGAAATACTTGCCTCCTGCTAAGCAAATGATGTATGTGTTTCTGCCAGTGCCCAAGTGTTGAGAGAAAAGAGCTGCTTGCAAATCCTCATTAAAACAATTAAAATTTGCTTTTAGCAGAAATACATAGAAAAGCCTGTGATTTGGCAGTGGAGATAGTTAATGAAGCATTCAGAACCAGATCAGTTATTGTTATTTAACATTTAAATGGCACTTTACAATTGCAAAATGTTGCATCATCGAAATTATCACTTTGGGTGACCTGGGACTTCCTGTGCACAAAGCCAATCCAAACTTCTGCTAGTGAACAAAGCTGTGTCACAATATCTCCAGGAAGAGTCTGAAGGAATTCTAAGTCTGATTCACTAATGATGAGAGAAGTGCAGAGGAAGTGCTGTGATACTGGAAATGAGAAACCTGTGTATTAAGATCATTGCTGCCATTAAAGTTATGCTAACTTGCTTTAGCTTTGTGGGTCTCCATCTCAGTTTTAAGGAGGATGTTAAAGGAAGGTGGCTTCTTCACCAATAGCACCTACATGCCCCACTATACTAGTTCCACATTTATCACCTTTAGTAACATCATCTACCACTGCCTGCCTTCACCACCACAATCACCTCCACCACCATCATCACTACCACCACATTATCAGCACCACCACCACCATATCAGCACCACCACCATTAGTAGGAGAAACATCACCATCATCACCACCATCACCACTACCACCTCATCATCTTCATCACCACAATCATCATCATCACCACCAGCATCATCTCCATCTGTCACCACCACCACTATCATGACCACTGCCATCACCACCACCACCACCATAACCACCATTACTATCACCATGAATGCCATCATTTCCACCACCACCACACCCATCATCATCACCACCACCATCGCTGCCACCACATCACCATCATCATCATCACCATCAGCATTATCATCATCAACACCATCATCTCCATCACCACCCATCACCGTAACCTCCATCACCACCACCATTATCTTTATTACTACCACCATCACCATCTTTATCTTTATCATCACCACCATCATTTTTATCACCATCATCTCTATCACCACCATGATCACCTCTACCTTCTCCACCTTCTTCACTACTACTTCACCATCTTTATTACCACCATCATCATAGCTGCCATCACCACTGCCACTACCACCACCATCATCATCCCCAACACTAATATTACTACCAGGAACTGGCAAACTGTAGCCCACAGGACACATCCAGCACACAAATTTGTATAGTCCACAAGCTAATAAAGCTTTTTTTTTTTTTTTTAAGGTTTTATTCATGACAGAGGGAGAGCACAAGCAGAGGAAGGGGCAGAGGCAGAGGGAGAAGGCAGCTCCCCATCCGATGTGGGACCCAATCCCAGGATTCCAGGATCATGATATGGGCAGAAGACAGATGCTTAACTGACTGAGCCACCCAGGTACCCTGATTTTTGTATTTTTAAGTCTCAGTTGAAGTGATTGAAGAAAAGTATATTCTAAGGCACATGAAAACCATAGGAAATTCAAATGCCAGTGTCCACAAATAAAGTTTTGTTGAACCACACTCACATCCATTCATTCATATATGTCTATGGCTATTCTGTACTACAAAGGCAGAGTTGAGTCATAGAGGTCATATGTGTAAAGATCATATGGTTTGCAAAGCCTGAAATACTTATTGTCTACTATTTCACAGAAAAAGTTGACTAATTCCATAACCCTTTCCATACCACCATCATTACTACCACCATCCACAATCACTACCATCGCCACCACCAACACCACCACCTCTACCATCACTATCAACAGCAGTGGAATCCTCACCAGAAGCCCACACACCATTCTATGGTTTAGAGATATAAAGACTGCCCATATGGTGATGAAAAATTAGTGATAAGACTATGAAGGTGGACACAGGCTCAAGCAAGAAGTCTTCCTTCCCACCAGTGAGTAAGAGAGACAGGAAAACCTTGAAGTTATTTTTATCTCTAGAATTCTTATGGGTAGCCTGTTGTTTTGGAGAGTGCCAGGGTGACTTCAGCTCTGAAAATTACTAACCACGAGCCTACACTCACACTCAGATTTCACACCTCACTGTGCCTTGAAAAATGCAGTCAAACACTTAGATTGGTATGTTTGGGGCTGGAAATCTCGCACCCTGATTCTTGGCAGAGGCAAATGCAGATCCCTTCTGGAAGAATGTGTTAAAGATAGTCCTCAGAAAATGCCCATAGATACTGTTGAAAGAAACCTCAGTTTGAAATTAAACATAATAAGAAAATGAGCTACAATTAGCAAGGGTGAGCAAAAATATCACTTAATTAGAACTCAATAACTGTAGCTATTGATATTATCAGATAAAGGTTATAAAATAAATCTGCTTAATATGCTTAGAAATGAAGAACTTAGAATTTAGGGATAAAAAATACATTTGTCCAATTAAAACCTCGGTGGACAGAGTGTCACTTGCAGCATTATGTAGCTGACTTGATGCTCTGAGGGCTTCTCTTACTACAAACTGAGACCACACTTTGAGATATTGCTGGTTGAAAAGGAAAACAACAAGATTACCACCATTCCATAAAACTTTACTATAAGGGGGAGAATTGTATTGATTTAAAATGCCAACAGTAACAATGATAGTAAATTATATGGTCTAATTAGAGACACAAGATGAAGAAGTCGAGACTGAATCCTCATGCTCAGCTAAGATCTTTATGGAAGTTCTCAAATTTTAGCATGCCTTAGAATTACCTGGAGGGCTTGTTAACTGTAGATTGCTAGGTTTCAACAGCAGAGTTTCTTATTCACTATGTAATGGCATCCAAAATTTTTTGCTACTAAGAAGTTTAAACTCATCCATGAGGGCTGGAATCAACTTCTTCCAACTTGTGATAATGTTGATATTTTGGCCTTTTTCCATAAATCACAAATGTTCTTAGTGGTATCTAGAGTGGTTAAGGCTTTCCAGAAAGTTCTATTTACTTTGCGCAGAACCATCAGAGAAATCAATATCTATGTAAGAAATATTTCTTAAATTATAAAACTTAAAAGTTGAAATTACTCCTTGATCCATGGATGTTGTGTTAGCAGGCAAGAAAATATTAATCTTGTTGTACATCTCCACCAGAGGTCTTGGGTGGTTAGCTGCATTGTTAATGAGCAATAATATTTTGAGAAGAATATATTTTTTTAATAGTAGGTCTCAAGAGTGTACTTAAAATAAACCACGTTGTAAACAGATGCGCTGTCATTGGGCTTTGTTGTTCCAGTCAGATAGTAGGGCAGAGTTGATTTAGTACATTTCTTAAGGGCCCCGGAGTTTTGGAATGGTAAATGAGCATTAGCTTCAACTTAAGTCTCCAGCTGCATTAGCGCCTAACAAGAGTTAGCCTGTCCACTGAATCTTTGAAGCCAGGCATTGACTTCTCTTCTCCAGCTACGAAAGTTCTAGATGGCATCTTCTTCCAATAAAAGACTGCTTTCATCTATGTTAAAAATCTATTATTAGTGTAACCACCTTTATTAATTGTCTTCACTGGATCTTCTGGAGAACTTGCTGAAGCTCCTATAGCAGCACCTGCTGCCTCACCTTGCACTGTTATGTTATGCAGACAACTTAAACCTTTTGAATAAAAAGACTACATATCAAAACAAAATACATATCAAAACCAACAGATGTAGCTGAAGCAATACAAGAGATAAACACAGAGTCTTAAATGCATATATTAGGGAAATAAAGGCTAAAATGTAAGGGGTAGACATCCAAACAAATAAGTTAGCTAAAGGGAGAGAATACATGTGACAAGTGGTAATAAAGATAAAAGTAGAAAATAGTGAAATACAAAGCAAAGCTACAACATGGAGAATCAACAAAACTAGAAGTTTGTGTTCTAAAAGCAAGCCTATGATGAAACTAACCAGAGAGACAGAGAACCATATCCATAAAGAAGCTGTCCTTCTCATGCAAGAGGGAGCATTAAGCACATTACTTTTCTTCCCTCTACTGAAGACCTCATTAAAATGTTCATAAAATAATAAAAAAATAAAAGAAGAGAAAATAGTAACAAATACTTAACAAAATAACAAATTTTAAAAAGCCACAATAGATGTAGTGAAAAGAAGGAGCACATACACCCCAATGTTCATAGCAGCAATGTCCTGTGGAAGGACCCAAAATGCCCTTTAACAGATGAATGGATAAAGAAGATGTGGTTTGTATATACAATGGGATATTATTCAACCATCAGAAAAAGATGAATATCTACTAATTGTATCCACATGGACGGAACTGGAGGTCATTATTCTAAGCGAAATAAATCAATCAGAGAAACATAATTATCATATAGTTTCACTCATATGTGGAACATAAGGAATAGTGCAGAGGACAATGTGGTGGGGAGGAATTGAATGGGAAGAAATTAGGGAAACACACCATTTAAGACTCTTGGCTCTGGGAATAAAAAATTGAAGGTTGTGGAAAGGGAGGGGGTAGAGGGATAGGGTAACTGTGTGATGGGCAATAAGAAGGGCATATGATGTGGTGAGCACTGGATGTTATATTGAACTGATGAATCATTGAACATTATGTCAAAAATCAATTATGTACTATACCTTGGCTAATTGAATTTAAAAAAAAAACAAAAAACAAAAAAACCCCAGAGTAGATATCAAGTTGCACAGACTGCTAGAAAAAGAAAGTCAGTGGAAGCCCAACAAGGCAGCTGCAGGCCAGACTTGGTGAGGGAGGTGGATGGCGGCTGAGAACATGGGGTATACAAGCTAACATAGGACTTCCCGTTATAACAACCCATGCTGGAAAGACAACCAGGTAATGCCTTGAGGGCTGACAGAAAATCTGTTAAGTTATGCACTCAACCAAGAAATCACCCAAGATTGAGCAAAAGCAAAAAAGGAAACAAAACAATGACAAATATTTTCAGCACTCAGAAAATTTATCTCACAATACTCTCCTTAAATAAGTAACTTATAAATTTACTCCAGAAAACAAACAAACAAACAAAAAACACACAATAACAACGAAAAGAAAAAAAAAAAACTGATAGCAGACACTAAGGAAGTGGAAAATCAGGGATAAAATAAACAGTGAATAATTCCAGAAATGACTAAAAAGAAACCCGTGTATGGCAGATATCTACCAACAGTGTGTCCAACTTAAAACAAATACCTGTGAGCTTCACAAAAGCCATCTTCCTGAGTAGGAAAGGCTGAACAAATGTGAAGCTGGAAGATACAGGTATACTTGGAAGAAAATGTGAGTTTCTTCTCTCAATGTTAAAAGAAAGTCCAAAAACTTTAGAAAAAAAATTTAGAAACTTCAAAAAACACATACACACACCAGCAGAAAAATTGTATATGAATTTTGTAGAACTAAATAGAAAGCAAAACAAAATTTCCCATTCCACTTCACCTAGACACTAAAAATATTTTCTTACTTCTGGTATAGTGGTTCATGATACCGGAAACCAGAACTAAAGAAATATTTCCTCACTGTAACTTGGGCTTACAGCCCTAGTGTTTATAGAATCATGATGAAAACTGTTTAATAATTTAACATTTGGAATCAACATAATTAAAAAACAGATTTTAAAGGTTATGAGTCCTGACAAAGTCACCATCATCATCATCATTTTGACCAGACACCTAAATGCATGACAAGCACTGTGGCATATTTATAAGGATTGCCTTAATTTTCAAAATAACTCCATGAGGTAGCTATTGCTATTATCTTCATTTCACTGATATGCAAACTTATCAGGAAGCTCAGTAACTTGCTCAGTATCTTCCTCCTGTAAGCAGCAGAGCCAGATTAATTTCCAGGAAGTCTGATCTTAGGGTCTGACTCATAGCCATTAAGCTAGACTCACTCATCCTAATGTAAAAGTGAGGACACAGCCAACCTTGATGGGAAGGCAAATAGGACCAAAGAAAGCAGAGATGAACAAGCCTGCCACTTACAGTCTCATCCTGCCTGGTAGGAAGACAGGAGATGGAAGTTTAATGATGTTCACTTAAAGATATAATAGGAACCTATGGGAGAACTCAAAATTTTACAACCCTGAAAACTTAGAGGAGGTAGGATGTGGGCAGTAGTATTATTAACTATTATTAACTACATGCTAACTTTGAGTAAGCTAAATTCTACTCTTTCAAAATAGGACACCCATTGGACAGAATCTAATGTCAACAGATCAAGAAATAACTGGATGAACGCAAGAGTCCAGGTATGGCTTATGACAGTAACTGTCAAAAGAGAAAAATGAACAGGAGCTGCCTCTGGGTAGCAGGTTGGGGTTATGGAAGAGTATGTTAGAGTTGAGGTGAGAGATTTGGAATTTTTAGTACTATGTTTGTGTACTACTTAATATTTTACATGCCATTATTATGCTAGCCAAAATAACCACACATACACACACACACACACACACACACACACACACACACACAGAATTTTTAAAATCACTTCATCTTGGATAAATTGGAAGCCTCATCCATTGCTGGTATGTAAATGGAAATGGAAAATGGCACAGCCCCTGTGGAAAATAGTCTGGCAGTTCCTCAAAAATGAGACGTAGAATTTCCCTATGATCCAGTAATTACATTTCTGGATATATATCCACATAATTGAAAGCAGGGTCTCAAAGAGATACTTTTAGGCCCTTAATCATAACAGTATTATTCACAATAGCCACAAAATGGAAGCAGCCTAACTTCCTTCAACAGATGAATGGATTAACACAATGTAAGATATCCATACAAGGGAGTATTATTCAGCCTTAAAAAGGAAGGAACTTATGACACATGTTACCATATGGATGAAACTTGAAAACATTATGTTAAGTGAAATAAGCCAGACGCAAAACAAATACTGTATGATTCCACTTACATGAGGTATCCAGAATAATCAGATGTATAAGACAGAAAACAGAATGGTTGCCAGGGACAAGCAAGGGAGTAAAGAGGAGTTATTATTTAATGAAGACACAGTCTCAGTCTGAAATGATGAAAAAGTTCTAGAGATGGTCAGTGGTAATGGTTGTATAATTATGTGAATGTACCTAATGTCACTGAACTGTACACTTTAAAATGACTAAAATGGTCAATTTTATGTTACGTATATTTTATCACAAAAAACTCACTTTCCTCAAAAGAGGAAGCAATAACTTTGGCCTCCATGCCAATAAGATATGGTACTTTTGAACTTATTTGAGTTTAATATAAATTGGTTCTTTTACCATTTCCTGAAAAATAAAAGAAATTTAAAGCATGTTAATTCTTATGATAGTCTTTCAATTTAGCACTATTGTTCTTATTTTAATTATATGTAATATATAGAGTATTATAAAGAAGATATATAATTATATTAAATATATATAGTTAAGCCCTATAACAGTTTATTGTTATTTATACAGCCAATATTCACAAAGATATGCTCAAGGAAAACTTTGTCATATTTCATACAGTCTCAGTAGCCTTTGATTGTAAGATGCATCCTTATTTCAGAATTTCAGGAATGTTAAAAAGTGAAAGAAATTTTCATGTTATAATTGTAGAAATATTATATTAAAAAGAAAATAAGCTAAAGAGAGAGAGCCTCAGAATGTAACATTTACTCAGAAAATGAGTTGTTATTAAACAGGATTAATCTTAGCAATTATATTCTGTGTTTTGTGTGGTGGTAGGTGTGAGTATGTGTTTGTGTGCATGTCTGTGTGTGTGTGTGTGTGTGTGTGTGCACATGCAGGAAAGAGAGACAGAGGGGAAGAGTAACAAGGGAGAAGGAGAGAGGAATCCACTGTGTACCAAGGGTTTCTCATAGATCAGAGTTTCACAAGGAATATAAATTATCAAGGGATCAAAGAAACAAATTGGCCTTCTCTCTGTATCAATAGTAAAGACACAGGACAGAACTAGGATAGGGATTGGTTGTTGCTAGGATCCATTCCATGGAAAAGGGTAAAAAAGGAAACTGCAAGAAACAATGAACCCCAAGTGAAAACTTGTCCAGCTCATCATCTACATCATAAATCATCTTCTAGAAGATACTTAGAATGCAACATAATTAATCCCAAATACCCACAAAAACAAAATGGTAGATTGATTTGCTATTTCCAGGATACTGGTTCTACTAAACCTCAGATTTACTAAAATAAACTAAAAGCATAAAAACTAAAAACAATATCTCCTCACAGTGTTCCAATAACAAAGAGCTTAGAAACACAATTTCTTTCTTACAAAGATTCAGAAATGAATGCACACCCTTATGGGTGGCATCCATGGTCTACCTTCCAATTAATTAGCATAATAAACTCAGGCTGCTTCCTGAACTTTCATGCAACAAACAGAGGGCAGCTCAGGCTGAGAAACACATAAGAAAAATCAGTAGCTGAAATTAATTCTTCAGAGTTCTGACATAGAAAATGAGTCACATTTCAACCAAGTGTCTCTATGCTATTATCTCAAGTTTATTCCCATGGCCATTTACTCTTCAATTATTCTCTGCCTGTCAGTGATGGGTTTCACAAACCTAGTGAAGGTCAAGGAACACAAGCTGGAATGAGGCACACGCTCCAGGGAATCTGCTCAGCCAGTCTCCTTTCACATTGGGGTGTTCGGACCAACAAAAGTAAATAAAGTTTTTAGGAGAATGGGGTGGGGATGGCCTTCACCACAGGTCACCTGACTGCTTCATCAGTTTCATTGCATTGACAACAGAAGGGAGCTGCTATTTCCTTAGGTTAATTCCTCAGAAAGAGTGAAAATATAGCATATAAAGAGTGAAAATATAGCATTAAGAGATATACTCAGACAGTGAATATGGTGAGTCACATATATGAAAGCTTTATGGCCCTTATGAATCAGAACTTGGCAGGAAACCAGAGACTGGAACATGGGCAGGGCCAAGAAGCTAGTTACTCCTGCTGCAGGAGCTTCAGAAGAACTGTACTTTCATTTGGAACAGGGATTTCTTTTTGACAGAAACCGTTCACCCTAAGAGGTGAGAAAACTGAAAATCAGACTTAATGATTGCTCGTGCTATAATGTTCGGGACACAACATGGAAAACCCCCATGACGGGACATGTTTCTGCATAAGAAACCTACTACAGCTAGAAAACTACTTTCAATCTGCTTCTGAACAAATACAGGTCTTACCAGTGGTGGTCCCAGCTCTGCTTGGTTCTTCTACCTCCTGAACACAAGTTACTGAGATTTCCAATTATTAAACTATGTATACTTCTCCACAATATCATTATGGAGTGACATCATTGTGGTTTTCCTTCCCCAATTGTTCCTGAGAATCATTTAGCACTGTCCTTTTAAGAGCCTTGAAGAACCTTCTCCTCCCTGCTGAGGATGCTCCCAAGATTCTCTGTTGCCCATTTGACTTGCTGCAATAGCTAAATATAAGCAATTTTATTTGATTACAGGTACTCCTGTTGGTCTTCAGCTCGTGGGCTATGACAGAAGTGAGCCTCAAAGTTAGAAATATTAGACACCTTTCAATGCTGGATCATAAATACCAACACAGGGATGAGAATAATATTGCAAGTGACAACTTAGAGACTGAACACAGAGCACACTCCCCCGCCTAAGGTTCTAGCCTATTTCAGTCCTGCTGAAACAGACCTGGTGTTGCCAGATCTTAAGATTTCTTAGGAGAAATCAGCTTTAATCATGGAGGCTGACTACACAATGTGAAACCTTCCTGCAACACAGTATCTAAGCATCTTACATAATACAGCAAAGATTCCTTTAAAAGCATAGATGAGCTCACAAGAAAGCTAGGGAAATATTCAGAGGCAAAAATTAAAGAGAGACTGAAATATAGAATCTGAAATGCAAGCTGTTTCTGGTACTGAATACACTTTTTTTAGGGTGGCTGGGGGTGGCAAATAGGGATAGGGTCCCTGGGTTATGGACACTGGTGGGGGGTTATATGCTAAGGTGAGTGCTGTGAAATCTGTAAGCCTGATTATTCATATACCTGTACCCCTAGGGCAAATAATACATTATATATTAATAAAATATTATTTTAAGTGGACAAATGAATGAACAAACAGGAACTAAAGAACTGGAATGTGAAACTAATGATACCAGGAATCAAGCACAAGATAGAAAATACAAAACAGAGATTAAAAAGTAGAAAGATTTAGTCTAACAATGTCCCTCAGTCATCCAGTAGAAATTCTGGAAGAATTAAGGGGCCTCATTACAGAATGAGAGAATACTAAGATTAGGAGAGAGGCAATGTCTAAAGAGATTTGAGAATTAATTGGAACTAATGAAAGATGTGAGTTTGCAGATCCAGAAACACATAATGCAAATTAAATGAAATGGATTCCACACCTATAGATCTTGTAGTAAATCCATACAAAAATATATAGATTCTCTATAAGAAAAAAGCAAACCAAGAGTACATTTCTCAACAACAGCTATATGAATCATAAAAAAATAAAAAATATGACATGATACTTTATGTGGAAAACCTAAAAAAACTCCACCCCCAAATTACTAGAACGCATACAGCAATTCAGTAATGTGGCAGGATACAAAAATCAATGCACAGAAATCAGTTGCTTTCTTATACACTAACAATGAAACTGTAGAAAGGACAATTAGAGGATTGATTCCATTTGCAATGGCACCAGAAACCATAAGATACCTTGGAATAAATCTAACCAAAGAGGTAAAGGATCTATAATTGAGGAAGTACAAAACACTCATGAAAGAAATTGAAGAAGACACAAAAAGATGGAAAAACATTCCATGCTCACGGATCAGAAGAATAAACATTGTTAAAATGTCTATGCTAAAGGAAACAGTCAAAAAAACAAAGAGACAATCCACAGAATGGGAGAAGATATTTGCAAATGACAGTACAGACAAAAGGTTGATATCTAGGATCTATAATGAACTCCTCAAACTCAACACACACAAAACAGGCAATCATATCAAAAAATGGGCAGAAGTTATGAACAGAGACTTCTCCAATGAAGACATACAACTGGCTATAAGACAAATGAAAAAATGTTTATCATCACTAGCCCTCAGGGAGATTCAAATTAAAACCACATTGAGATATCACCTTATGCCAGTTAGAATGGCCAAAATTAACAAGACAGGAAACAACATGTGTTGGAGAGAATGTGGAAAAAGGGGAACCCTCTTACACTGTTGGTAGGAATGCAAGTTGGTGCAGCCTCTTTGGAGAACAGTGTGGATATTCCTCAAGAAATTAAAAATAGAACTTCCCTATGACCCTGCAATTGCACTCCTGGGTATTTACCCCAAAGATACAGATGTCGTGAAAAGAAGGGCCATCTGTACCCCAATGTTTATAGCAGCAATGGCCACGATCGCCAAACTATGGAAAGAACCAAGATGTCCTTCCACGGATGAATGGATAAGGAAAATGTGTTCCATATACACTATGGAGTATTATGCCTCCATCAGAAAGGATGAATACCCAACTTTTGTAGCAACATGGATGGGACTGGAAGAGATTATGCTGAGTGAAATAAGTCAAGCAGAGAGAGTCAACTATCATATGGTTTCACTTATTTGTGGAGCATAACAAATATCATGGAGGACAAGGGGTGTTAGAGAGGAGAAGGGAATTGGGGTAAATTGGAAGGGGAGGTGAAGCATGAGAGACTATGGACTCTGAAAAACAATCTGAGGTGTTTGAAGTGGCAGGGGTGTGGGAGGTTGGGGTACCAGGTGGTGGGTATTATAGAGGGCACGGATTGCATGGAGCACTGGGTGTGGTGAAAAAATAATGAATACTGTTATGCTGAAAATAAGTAAATTAATTTTAAAAATGTCTATGTTACCCAGAGCAATCTATACTTCCAATGCCATACTGATCAAAATACCAGTGGCACTTTTCAAAGTGCTGAAACAAACAATCCTAAAATTTGTATGGAATCAGAAGAAACCCCGAATTGCTAAGGAATTTTTGAAAAAGAAAAAGCTAAGGACATCACGTTGCCTGATTTAAAACTTTACTACAAAGCTGTGATCATCAAGACAGCATGGTACTGGCACAAAAATAGACACATAGACCAATGGAACAGAGTAAAGAGTCCAGCTATGGACCCTCAACTCTATGGTCAAATAACTTTGAAAAAGCAGGAAAAAATATCCAATGGAAAAGAGACAGTCTCTTCAATAAGTGGTGTTGGGAAAATTGGACAGCTATGTATGGAAGCATGAAATTCAACCATTCTCTTACACCATACACAAAGATAAACTCAAAATGGATGAAAGACCTCAATGTGAGACAGGAAGCCATCAAAATTCTGGAGGAGAACATAGGCGGTAATCTCTTCAACAGCAGCCACAGCAATGTCTTTCAAGACACTTCTCCAAAGGCAAAGGAAACAAAAGTGAAAGTGAACTTTTGGGACTTCATGAAGATCAAAAGCTTCTGCACAACAAAGAAAATAGTAAAAAAAAAAAAAAAAAAAAAAAAAAAACAAAGAGGCAACACATGGAGTGGGAGAAGGTATTTGCAAATGACACTACAGACAAAGGGCTGATATCCAAGATCTATAAAGAACTCCGCAAACTCAACACCCAAAGAATAGATAATCATGTCAAAAAATGGGCAGAAGATATGAACAGGCATTCTCCAATGAAGACATACAAATGGCTAACAGACACATGAAAAAACGTTCATCATCATTAGCTATCAGGTAGATTCAAATCAAAACCTCACTGAGATATCACCTTACACCAGTTAGAATGGCCAAAATTATCAGGACAGGAAACAGCAAGTGTTGGAGAGGATGTGGTGAAAGGGGAACCCTTTTACACTCTTGGTGGGAAAGCAAGTTGGTGCAGTCACTTTGGAGAATGGTGTGGAGATTTCTCAGAAAGTTAAAAATAGAGCTACCCCATGACCTGGTGATTGCACTACTGGGTATTTACCCCAAAGATACAGACATAGTGAAAAGAAGAGCCATATGTACCCCAATGTTTATAGCTACAATGTCCACAGCTGCCAAACTGTGGAATGAGCCAAGATGCCCTTCCACAGATGAAGGGATAAAGAAGATATGGTCCATGTATACAGTGGAATATTATGCAGCCATCAGAAAAGATGAATACCCAACTTTTGCATCAACATGAATGGGACTGGAGGAGATTATGCTGAGTGAAATAAGTCAAGCAGAGGAAGTCAATTATCATATAGTTTCACTTACTTGTGGAACATAAAGAATAATGTGGAGGACATTAGGAGAAGGAAAAGAAAAGTTAATTGGGATAAATTGGAGTGGGAGATGAACAGACTGAGGATTTTAGAGGGGAAGGTGACCCTGGTGGTGGGTATTAAGGAGGGCATGTAT
The DNA here is from genome assembly GCF_964662115.1 of Mustela nivalis. NCBI lineage: Eukaryota > Metazoa > Chordata > Mammalia > Carnivora > Mustelidae > Mustela > Mustela nivalis. The sequence goes on from NC_139027.1 coordinate 96,636,182, forward strand.
TGCATGGAACACTGGTTGTTCTACATAAACAATGAGTCTTGGAACACTGCATCAAATAATGATGTATTTTATGGTGAATAAAATAACACAATAAAAAATAAATTAAAAAATTAGTAAAGTTCTAGAGAGGAAAAAAAACACTTTCAGCCTAGAATTCTATACCCAGCTAACTATTAAGTCACCAATAAGAATAATGTCTTGGTTAAAGACAGAGAGAATGAACTCCTATGAGATCTTCATTAAAAGGACTAGGAAAGTGTAACTTCGAGACCCGAGGAGAGACATCATAGAAAGCAGAAATAGATGCAAATATAACGTAATTGAGGAACATGAGTAAACTTTAATAAGCATTGACTATAGAAAATAATAGCAACAAGAGTGACAATAATAATGATGAATTTTGGTATGTCAAAAGTGAGAAGGAACTAAAATTATGAACAATAATGTAACATGGAAAGGTGATTCTAAGATCCTTATACTCTTAGGGTGAAGGGTGGTAATGGCATTTAATCTGGAATTTGTACATTAAGGAGTGCATATTAAATTTTAAGCATAATATCTAATGATAAAAATAAAACACATACATTTTATTTTTTTAAAGATTTTATTTATTTATTTGACAGAGAGAGAGAGACAGCGAGAGAGGGAACACAAGCAGGGGAAGTGAGAGAGGGAGAAGCAGGCTCCCACCTGAGCAGGGAGCTTGATGTGGGGCTTGATCCCTTGACCCTGGAGCCGTGACCCAAGGTGAAGGCAGATACTTAATGACTGAGCCACCAAAAGCCCCTAAACATTATACATTTTAAATAAGTTGAGGGACAGGAGAGGAGCTTGAATGGCTCAGTTTGTAGCAGCTAACTCTTGGTTTCTGCTTAGATAATGATCTCAGCGACCTGGGATCAAGCCCTGAATCAGACTCCATTCTTACCCAGGAAGTCGGCTTGTGGATTCAATCTCTCTCTCTCTCTCTCTCTTCCTCTATCTCAAAAATAAACAAACATGTGCCCTCCTTAACACCTATCACCCGTGCTGAAATGAGAGAACTGGTGTTAAACATAATGAATGAATCATTGAACACTACATCAAAAACTAAGGATGTACTATATTGTGGCTAACCAAACATAAAAAAAAAAAGTAAAAGAAAAATAAACATACAAATAAATAAATATTTAATAAGTTGGGGGACAAGAAAAGAATAGCGAGTTTAAGAGAAACTAGGATCTAGACTTTCTTTAAAATGACAATTGAAGTGTGTATACGAGCCCATGAGTGTGTGTGTGTGTGTGTGTATGTGTGTGTGTGTGCATGTGCACACATGGCCCTTGAATTCCTCCAAGTATAAAATAAAATATACTTAGAGCACTTCAGGTTGTAACCTCTAAGTGACAGGTGTTTGTGCCAGGAGTTTCTACAAAAATTACAAGGACTCAAGGACATCACACAGAAAACATACTCCAGAGAGATTTACACATCAAGCCAGTGAAATCCTTTATATATTTTATTTATGGTCTTTTTTACACTCTGTTAGTTTCTTAAATCACTATGAATTTATTCTGTTGCAGGACTTGGCATCTAGGCAACTGTCTTTTTAATTTCTTACTGACTTAATAGCAATACTCTTAATTTAAATTTCAGGCTCCTTACTTCTACATCTGTTTATTTCCTTTCTCCTTCAGGTCTCACAATTATTCCACTGTGGGGAATTATTCCACTGTGCCTGTGGGGAAGGTGGGCTGGGAGTTGGACAATCATATTTTTTCTTTCTTTTTTTTTTTAATCATTTTAGAAGAACTGTATGTATTTAGCTTCCAATTCTTAGTCTTGTTTTAACATTTACTTCCTCATTTGTTTTTTGTTTTTACTTTAAAATACAATCTTTAACTTCTGGGTCTCCCATTTATTGTTTCTATGTTTTTAAAAAACATTTATTTAAAAATATAGAAAATAAATAAAACATTAATTTTAGAGCACCTGGGTGGCTCAGTGGGTTAAGCCTCTGCCCTCGGCTCAGGTCATGATCTTAGGGTCCTGGGATTGAGCCCAGCATTGGGATCTCTGCTCAGCGGGGAGCCTGCTTCCCCCCCTCTCTCTCTGCCTGCCTCTCTGCCTACTTGTGATCTCTGTCTGTCAAATAAATAAAATCTTTTAAAAAATTATTTTAAATCTATTTTATTTCATGTACCTTTTTATTCATTAGAGCTTTTAAATTATCTGATATTTAAATATTATTCCCCTTAGTTTTAACTTTCTATTCACTCATTGTTACCATTGTGTTAATCTTTTAACTTTCTTCTACCTTTCTTTATCCTCTCTTTCTCTCTGAGAGTTTCTTTTTTCTCCTTTTTTGCTAGCTCACTTATTTACTTATTTACTTATTTACTTATTTATTTATTTATTCTAAGCACACATTAAGTGCCTTGAGGAGATTGAGATTCTTCTATTTGTGCCTGAGTGGCCCCTTTGTGCTGAGGCTCTTAAGATGGAGGATGGCAGCCTGCTGACCTTTTTCTTGCTTAGTGGTTCTAGATTTGTGGGAACAGTGCACCTCCCCACTAACCCCCTGGCCCATCTCGGTAATGAGTTCCTTGTTTGGGATCCACAAATTTTAAGCAAACTATCCACAGCCTGTCCTGGACTAGGAGAAGACAGATGGTTAAAGGAGGCCAGTTTAGGTTGTTTCTCTCCTACAGGATGGTGGAGAAGGCTTGGCCAGGCTGCAGGTGTCCTTCTCATATGCTACTAGCTCCCTTTCTTTTCTCTATCACAGAAGTCCTTAAAAGCCATAGGAGGAAACTATAGCCTCACTTAAACTTATCTTGTGTGTTGAGTAGGTCTGCCTTGGGGGCCCTGCAGCTCCCTTCCCTCTGGGCTCCCATGGTCACAGCAGTCTAACCATGGCGAAGTTTGGGTTCCTGGTGGTGCCCAGGGATAAACTAGGAGTAGGATTTCATACAAAACAAGGGCCTAAGTAGTGAGCTCCAATAGCATCTTCTTGAAAAGCCCAGGCTCTCACCAGCCAGGGGTAAAGTGATACTATTGTTCCCTCTTCCCTCCAGAACCACTTGGGAATAAAAATAGTGAATCAGAAAAAGTTGAGACATCTCTGTGTTGCAGATGCTGATGGTCCCTCCCTGCACACCCTCAACTCTCATCCCCACAACATGCACTGATGCTTCCTACCTCAAACAATTGAAGGCACTGTCTTGATCCACATGCTTGGTGAGCTTGGAGGGAGTCAGTACCCACAGGAGCAGCCTTGGACACTGTGCACTGAGAGGTGGAGAATGAATCCACCAGCCCTGGACTTCAGACATGAAAACTCTAAAGAGATTCTACTCCAACTCCCAGAACTCACCCAGCAGGACTGACCCCAGCTACCCATGCTGGTGATGACTCTGGATGTATAGCTATTAACTGGCCCTCCCGTTCCTACTCATTTTTCCACTGTCCCCCTGAATCATTTCCTAAGAAAACCACACACACACACACACACACACACACACACACACACAAACCCTTGTCCTAGAGTCCTTTACCCCAGTCTCTCCTCTGGACTAGATGAGGGCCAAATCGTAGGTTGCCTCGCCCTCTGCCCAGCTGCTCTCCTTGTATGGCAGACTTGCATGTGCCCCTGCCACATGATCTGGGTGACGAGGTGCACTCTCTGAAAATCACAGTATAGTAGACTTTAAACAAGCCAGAATAAAACCAAAAGGAATTTTAGTTTAGGAGAGGACAATTTCCAGATTTCTGGCCACAGATCCTCTCCAGCAAGAAGGCCAGGTTGGAGCTTCCAGAAAAGGGCCTTGTCTGGTGGTTGTTAATAGTATGTGACTCTCAGAGACTTGAATTTTTAGAAGTTTATAGTTTAAGATCTCGTTTCTCCAGCTTTCAAGGGCAAAAAAGTGGCATTTTATGAGGACATTGGCCACCCCGGTGGCATCAAGAGGACTAGCGTCACATTTTCCATATCTTCCAGAGTTTTTCTTTCTTTCAAAGGTGACTTGCTTTGTTGACAACTTAAATGTGTTACCTCACTTGCATTTTTTTTTTTCTTCCTGGGGACCTTAGTTTGCTGCTGTTTAGACACATGACATGTTTTGGATAAAGGTTTCACTTTACCTTATTCCATGTGTCCTTGCTCTCAAAACCTGCTAAAAATAGGGGTGCCTAGATGACAGACCCCTAACTGGGTGTGCTTCCAGCCACAGATGGAAAATTCCTCCTGGGGGTTATTGATGAATGGAACCAGATGGAGCCAAATTGAAACACTTGGGATAAATTGTGGTTATGGGGGTCTAAGTCATAGCCCAAGCCTCACAATTAGCATTGAGATAATGCCATAGCTCTCTTTTATTTCTTCCATGCTGGGACACTTATTCTGGATGTGTTAAAAATATATATATATCTCCCTGTAGCAATGTTGTTCTGAAGCTGGCTTCTGGCTAGTTAACCCTGGACCACAGCATTCAGCAGGATATGGAGACTGAGGTCATTGTGAAAGAGTGAAACTTTTAATGATGTGTCACTATCTAGACTCTTAAAAACTTGCTAAAAGTGCTGAAGGGTATGGTCTAGCCTCTTACTTTCTGTGTTGAGATTTCTGATCCCCTCAATAAGCCCTGGCCTCACTATGCTGTGGTCTAAGCTCTGGTCTCCTCAAAAAGATACTTTGTTCTGCCATCAGCAGACACACCTTAACCTGGTGGATGGAGTACTGTATGAAACAACAGATACAAATGAAGACTTCCTGGAATTCTACTAAATTTAAATTTTATCAAAAATGTTGTAGGGCCACTGAAAATTGAATCCCATGGTACAAGAAATCAATGTGGATACCTCAAATCTAACCAAAATTAGCTGCAATGGCAAGTGAAGAGAGAAGATCTGGGGCAGGGGTGTGCAGGAACCAATCTGGTCCCCTCCCCACCATTCCTGAGAGAACCCAAGGCCTAGATGTGAATGAGACAGAAGGAGATTTTTACACCTCACAATGCTTGACTTCTCAGAAACATGACCCCCTGGCAACTTCCTTCTCCAGATAATTTTGCCCGTGGCTTGTCTGGTTACACCTTTTCCTATGTTCCCTGCTTCCTCCTGAGGTCCTCCTACCCACTCTCTGCCAGGTCATCCTTCTCTGCCCGGCCTTCAAATGTTGGGTTTAAATCCTTTCTTACTCATCAGTCTTCCTGTAACTCATGGTTCCAATGAACACCAGACCCACTAGAATCCCCCCCAGGAGCTCTTGAAAGCGTCAGACTCAAGGAGCACCAAGCTCTCAGCTGATTCATCACTCCACCCTGTGTCCATGGACTACTACCGATCCAAGTCCCAAACCTTGCTATTTTTGTTACCACTGTCTCCTCAAAATCAGGCCACTGACAAGTCCTGCTGATTCTTCCACTTGTCTCCCATGTCACCCTAGACCAAGTTGTCACCATCCCTCACCCAGACCATCTCAATATCTCATAGGTCCTCCCTGACAGCTTCACTGTGCAGCAGGGTCTTTCAGACATATAATTGATCTTGTGACTCCCCTGTATACATTCCTTCAGTGACACTGCTCCTGGGGTACAGCCCAAAGGTCTCAGCATACCTTAGGAGGCCCAGTATAAACAAACCTTTGTCTTTCTACCTTCATCCCACCCCCATGGCTCCAAACTATTCCCAACTTTCTGTTGATCCCCACTGGCCTTCTTTTACTTATTTGAAGTGAAATATAATCTTTATGAACTATAGATTTCAAATTTAAAGTTTGATCTACACAGAAAAAAGGTGAAAATTAAAAGTTTACATGCTTCACAACAGGGCAAATAAACCCCAGGACCCAGCTCACCTGTAGCCTCACAGCCACAGATGGAGACACATAGCCAAGGTTAGGGATGGTCAGCACTCAGGTGGCTGATGGTGGCCCAGCCCAGCTTATATGGGACTCTTCCTTTTGTTATAATCTTCAATGTCCCCCATTTTCCTTTCAATAGGCTTTTAAAAATATTTAGTATTTATGCATGCCCTTTAAATATGTGCATCTATTTGATCCTTGGATGAGGTACACCACAATCTACAATACACAGCCATCAGAGACCCATGTACCATGAATGTCTGCAGAGCGTAAAACTTCCCTTGCTGAATCCCTTGGATCCACTTTGTAAGGAAAACCCTTGATTAAATGAAATTTCTCCAACCAAATTATTCAACAAATACAAACTGACCAACTGCCCTGTACCAGACACTGCTCACCATACTGGGGACACATTGGGAAGCCAGCCAGGAGCCTCTGTCCTTGCCAAGCTTATGCTCTGCTTAAGGGTGGGGTGCATGCCATGAATTTATTATTTTTCTTTTTTTATTATTTTTTATTATGTTATGTTAGTCACCATACAATATGTCATCAGTTTTTGATGCAGTGTTCCAAGATTCATTGACTATGTATAACACCCACAGCTCCTTGTGATATGTGCCCTCCTCAATACCCATCACCGAGCCAACTCATACCCCCACTCCCCTCCCCTCTAAAACCCTCAATTTGTTTCTCAGAATCCACAGTCTCTCCTGGCTCATCTTTCCCTTCAGACCATGAATTTAATTAGTGAGTTATGTAGATAAGGGTCAGGGAAAAGGTAGAGCAGGGCAAGGGAGACTGGAGATTTGGGGGAGGTATTCCCAGTGGGTATTTTTGGGGATGCTGCTTATTGCAGTACAGTGTTGCTTCAATGAGAACTTTGCATCTCATCTCAGGAACAGAAATAGATGAGCTTCTCATGAGTCCTTGGTCTATTTTTACCACTTGGACACTGTGAGTCATGTTGCTGATTGTGTCTCCCTCTTTGCATTGCTGCTGGTGAGCTTACAGCCAGTTCTGGACATCAAAATATATATTTGGAGTACTGACTTCTCTCCTGGTTTTATCTCGTTTTCCCCCTAATTTTTTTCCCCTTCATTTTGTTAGCATCACCTACGTATTTAATTGGCTGGTTAACCTATCTTGTTATATTCCCACATGCCTTTGTCATGCCCTGGGTGATAAATACCATGTGTTAGCAATCCACTCCTGAGGTATACTTCCATATATCACCAACACTTTTTCTTGCAGAAGAAACAATTCCTTCCATAGTCTCCAGAAAAGAGGTACTGAGAAAAAGGGAAAAGGCCTTGGTTTGCTCACCAGTCTCACCTGACCACAGAGCTTCTGAGACCAGACCATGAATCTGGGACAAAGGATCATTCACATATCTGGGATGAAAGATGTTTGAAATTTGGAGAGCAAATGTGATAAGCTTAATGCTATGACTTCTAAATGAGCATTGAGCATAATTTTGTAAAAGTCCATATCCACTGAAGTTCCTAACTAGTCAGAATTTGAAGTAGAATAAATATAAATGCAAATAAAACTCTCTTGAAGGTATTTTTCGGATACATCAGAAACAGATCTGATCACACTTTAAATCATGCTTGTTGGCCCACTATCTTACTTCAATGACCTTTGTATATTATTATCTTTACTGGCAGAAGACAGCCCTGCAGGTCTTCACACCTTTCTGATCAGAAACCAGAGGTCAGTGAACTGTGGTGGATATGCATTTGATCTGGAAAAGCAAGTTAACATGTTCTTAAGAGATTTTAGATGGTACATCTATAGAATGACACTCTTAAAAGTCATTAAGATAGCTGTGAAGATCAAATGAATGATTGTTTCAAAGTCAGATTATTTCCTATTAGATCTACAGGGGAACATTGATTTGTGAGGATCTAGAGAAATTCTGTCTCCCTGCGATTCACTCTTGATGTGCCTTGGATGTGATTCCCCCTGAAGAGGTTGTGAATCGGAGCAGCATCAATGCATGAACAAAGCTACATGACACTGTCTCCGGTGTGACGCAGTAGTCCCTGCTTCCCACTGGTCCTGTGACAGAACTCACTTACAAGAAGAGAAGCTCATATGCAGAACAGGCCTATCATTTCAAAAAAGGCTATGACTCCTTGTCCATAGTGATATCCAAGACTTGCCATTAGCAGCTCTGAAACAAGAATTGGAATATAAATCATTTATTTGGGGAGGGTGGTTCCAGGAAGTGCTGGACAGGTAAGCGTGAGTAGGGCAGGGGACAGAGAGAAGATAAGAAAGGATGTCCTATTAAAAAGCAAGATGGGATTGGGAGGGAGACAAACCATAAGTGACTCTTAATCTCACAAAACAAACTGAGGGGGAGGGGGTTTGGGAGAAGGGGGTGGGATTATGGACATTGGGGAGGGTATGTGCTTTGGTGAGTGCTGTGAAGTGTGTAAACCTGGTGATTCACAGACCTGTACCCCTGGGGTTAAAAATATATGTTTATAAAAAATAAAAAATTATAAAAAAAAAAAAGCCAGTTTCTGCTGTAGGCAGCTAGTGCTCAGTCTTTTGGGGGAAGTCTGAGAGACCATGTCATACATGTACTCAGTGTAATCTGACCTGAGGATCAAGGGAACTGGGGTATTTGTACACCAATTTTCTGTCCATCATTGGTCAAAACCTGATCCCAGGGCATTCACTCTCTGACCCTTGAAACTTGTCCTAATATAGGCTGAGTGGTCTTCTACTGCTAGGAAAGTGGTGGAAAGCTGGAGCTGTTAGCCTGTAAGAAGCTTTTGACTTGCAGAGGTAGTGTGCAGAAGATACACCTGTACATAAAACTCCTGGATGAGACCTGATAAGTGAAATTCTTCTTTAGATCCCTAAGGATGGACAATGTCAGAGGCAACATGGACCAAGCACCTCACAGTTCAGTATGTCACAACCATCTTGTAAAATGGTCCTTATTATTACCACTGTCATAGTCAGAAGAGAGAACGGAGATACAGAGAGGTAAAGTCAGGTCTGACAGTCAGACAGGTAATAAGTGGCAAAGCTGGGATTTGAACCCAGCCAGTCTGGCCTCAGAAACCCTGCCCCAGCCTCTGCTCCATACTGTCTCTCATCAGAAACACAGTAGGCCATGCAACGGCCTAGCTGTGAACAGCCTAGGTTAGGGCTGAAATAAATGGAATCCAACAAATGAGTGGGAAAAGTCTTCATTAGCTGCTACTTCTTGGCAGTGTCACATATGACATCTTAGCTACTACCCAGGGCCAGTGACTGTGGGTAATAGAAAATCCTCTTGGGCTGCGATCAAAACACTACAGAGTGGACAGCTTAAACTGCAGACATTTATTTTCTCACAATTCTGGAAGCTGGGAAGCCCAAGGTCAAGGTGCTGGATGGTTTGATTTCTGGTGAAGGCCTTCTTCCTGGCTAGCAGAAGTCCGTTTCCTCCCTCTGTCCTCACATAACCTTTCCTAGGTGTGTACCTGTGGGGAGACAACAGCAGTTCTCTCCCTTCCTCTTGTTATAAGGCACCAATCCTATCATGAGGACCCCAAACTCATGACTTCAAATAATCCTTTTCACATACCAAAGGTTCCATCTCAAAATACCATTGTATTGAGGGCTAGGGCTTCAACATAGGGATTCTGGGGGGACAAAAACATTTAGTCCATAGTGCAATGAGGTAAGGACTTTCAAGAGTCTTAGTATAGCATCTATAGAAGTACAGTTTTCAAAGCAAAACACATACTACTATATAAAGTACAAAATAGAATTTACAACATAATAAAATATATGAAATATGCAAATATGTTATTTACCTAGATTAGTAGATAAAAAGAGATATATTTTCTTTTCCTAAAAAAATTCAAGTTATTTCACATTCTTGCTAGCTTGAGGAAATCTCATTTTTACTCATTTTAAAAAGTGTTTATATAGTAGAGTTGGTAAGCCACCTGCTTCCATTTTCAATTTATCTTCACTAATTAGAAAATCCTCCCTTGGGCCACCCCCTTGGGTGGTCCTACTGTCCTACTGTCAGCATCAAATGATGAGTACAATTCATTTTGCTTTATGGGAAATGGATCTCCCACAGCACAGACTTCTGAGTAGAGACCCCATGTTCTTTGTCTCCTGCTCCTCTGGGGCAGTGTTCATGCTCTGATAGACAGGACTGATATGATCAGGATTTTAAAAGCTATGCTTTAACTAAGCATGTGGTAGAGCAGGATGACAAAGCCACATCTACAGCATAATAAATAATAGGAAGGGGCACATTGCTTCAATCAAAACAGAGGGGGAAAAAAGAGTATTTGCTTTTGTTTGCCAACTAAGAAACATCAGATTCTCTAAGTTGATATAGAAATGCCCAAATAGCCAAATATCTTGTGAAAATTCACAGACAAGGGATTAAAAACAGAACTTGGAGGAAAGGAAGGTGGTGAATCCTTGTTCTTCTTTTTTTTTTTTTAACTTATGTGGTGTTTCTACGTTTTCTGGCATCTTCTTCCAATTTTATTTATTCCAGTTGCATTAAAATATTCAAAGTAATATTTGTTTATTTCTAAAGAAACATTACAGTCATCATTTGGTATTTTTTTAAACGCCATTTGTGGGCTGCCTGAGTGACTCTGTAGGTTAAGCATCTGTCTTTGGCTCAGGTCATGATTTCAGGGTCTTGGGGTCAAGCCCCATGTCAGGCTGTCTGCTCAGCGGCGGATCTGCTTCTCCCTCAGCCTGCTATTCCCCCTGTTTGTATTCTCTCTCTCCTTTTCACTTACTCTCTCAAATAAATAAATAAAATCTTTAAAAAAAAAAAAAGTAAAATGCCATTTGTGAGCTGTAGATGGGCAAACTGACACACTCCCTGGAGGACAGGGCTGACACACAGCCCTTGAGCTTCTGTCTGTGCAGAGCTACAGACACTGGCTCCTCAGTCTGGGTGATGGAGGACTAACTGGCCCATGTGGTCTTCCTCTCCTGATACTTGCAGGCCATCTGACTTCCTGCCTGACCTCAGAGGAGAGCTGGGCATGCAGTCACTCTGGGAGTGACTGTGGCATTCACAACGGCAGATATTTGTATTAGGAACACGCTTTGCTCAGAATCATTAAAATTAATGGCATGATTCACACGGCATCTATTATCCCTGTTCCCTAGGCTGATAATGGGAAATCAGCTGTTTATATGGTTTCCAACCATTCGTAAGGAATTACATCTCATTCTGGAGATTTTTTCAAATGACAGGAAAGGGGTCACTCTTTGCTTTATCAGGAGTGCTTCTTTCCCTTGTTTCTCTCCCACCGGTGAGCAAATCCTGCCTGCAGAAGGCAGGCAGAACTTCTGTTTGCATGGATAAGATTCTCTGGAAGCTCATGAATCTAGACTGGTACTGACCCATCCTTTGCATGTGATTTCTAATTATTAACACTAAGTGACAGAAAGGTTTATGTCACGACAGGTTGCTTTACATCGGTGCTTCTTGTGTGCTCATATGGCCACTTACTTCAGGCTTGCCTGGGACCACAGAGGTGAGCGCTGGAGAAGGGGAGGCCATTACCCTTCCTCCCTACCTGAAGTTAAAACTGAGTCACTAAGCGTGAGACACTGCATTCTTCTGTTCCTCTTCCGATCACTCATGCCTATGAGCGGGATCAGGAAGGCCTTCCTTCTCTCCCTAACAGGGTAGTGCTCAGTGCTCATCAGCATGCTCCTTCAGGGTCTAGGCTCTGACGTCACCCTGTGGGTAACACCACCTGCAAACGAGGCTGAAGGCTGTCAGAGCATTAGCTGCAGGAGACTGAACACAATCTCCGCCCCACAGGAGAGCCTGCACTATTTCCAACGGAAAAACACAGATTGTGGCAGTGCAAGTTGGGAAATCCATTTCTGATCCTACTTAGCTGTCAACTTACCTGTCACGGAAGTGAACATACATGTCACATTTAAGATCAGCATGGCATACGATCCTAAGATTCTCAATAGAATTAGCTAAATTCTGCCTGTCGGCTGCTGTTGTTGATATCTTCTGTAGCTCGTGGGTTTTCTGTCTAGGAGCAATAGTCCCCAGTGTTGATTAAAAACCCCTGTTCCTATTTAACTTTGGGAAAGAGACCCTGAGTTCCTTAAGAGGATTTGCTTTGACAATTCTATCCCTCTGAGTGCTGGGGGAGCACGTACCCCACCACGCTGCATGCAGTGTGGCATACACAGGGAGATGGCAGCTTGTCCCCTTGAGGCCAGGTCATCAGGTCTTTACTAGGTTTTGAAACCTGAGCCCTCTGTACAACAGAAAGCACTGAATTAAAAGAAGGGAGACAAAGCTTGCTTGATTTACAGGGGCTGGGCATCAATCACCTCAGGTATTAAACATGGTAAAGTCTATTTAAAGATAGAAGAATAGAAGAATTTTGATAAAATTCCATGCTTCTAAGAACATATGAGCTGGTAATGAGATAATAAATGACGTGAATTGCATTAGTACAACTTTGGGGGAGAAAATTCTTTAATAAGCCCACAAAAGCCGGATGTAGGTCAAAGAATCTCAAGAGGATTTTTTTTTTGAGGGGGAGAAATTGAGAATTATAAATAGATAAAAATTGTATCACTAAAGAGAAAAGAAGGGTGAAAAATATTTTTAAATATCTGAAGTACAAAAGTAGGCAGATGTGTGTCCCAGAACCACGTTGTGGTGCTTTGATACAGCACACACAAACACAATATCATGTGTGGAATGGTAACAAGTCTTACTGCAGGTTTAGTGAAGGAAGGAACCCAACTAATCTTCACCAGCACTGTGCTGTGTGCTTTCTCGCACATCTCCCAACGTGAACAGTTTGCCTGCCCCAGCAAGAAAGAACTGGAAGGCCTACTTTGTACATGAGGCCTACTTTGTACTTGAGGAAACATATTCAGAGAACATTAGTGTCTTGCCCAAGGTGCAAAACTAGTCAGTTAACAGAGCCAGAATTTGCACCCAAGTCTGCTGGGTGCTGGAGATCATTCCATTATTCAAAACATCACACTTATGGAATCCAGAAGAATAAAACTCAGGGATCCATGTAACAAAAGATGTGTAAAACTTGTATACCAAAGATATAAGATGTCACTGAAGGAAAACACAGAAGAGTTAAATAAACAGAAAGGCGTTCTGTGTGCACGAATTGGAAAACAACGTTGCTAAAATGACAATAATGCTCAAATTGATCTACAGATTGGATACAACCCCATCAATATTCCAGCTGGCATTTTGGAAGAAATCGAAAAGCTTCCCTTAAAATTCAGAGAAATGTAAGAGACAGGATTCCTTTCTCGCTGCTCCTGCAACATGCAGTTAACCTAACAGCTTTTGAATATAAAAATAGTAACAATCCCCACTTGTCAGGCAGTTACTATTAGCCTAAGGGGTTAGCAAACATTGCCAGTGTGTTCTTGTTCAAATTCCCTTCCGAACCTTAGGATTATATTATTCATTTTATGTTTAAAGAAAGTTTGGTTCAAGTCCCTGGATTTGATCCTAGTTCTGTCCAAATAAATTCCCATTGGCATTGTTACAGAGGGACCTTCTCTAGTGTCTATTCCAACTGTGACCAGCACAATCTAATGTTTGGATTGTCAATTCATTATGTCTCAGAGGAAGGCTGTGTATCAAGGCTGCCCCTCTCGTCCTGCCCATGTGACCCTCGAAGCCTCACTGTCATCACCCTACAGGGGGAATCAGTCAGTTTGGGAATGGAAAGACATGGCCTCAGATTATAAACCAGGGTTACATCTGAGACATAAGCAGGAATAGGGGCAGGTGCAGCAATAAGAGATGGGTGTTTTGTGTCTCTTCCCTCACGAAAGGTTGAGATGGGAGGGGGGTTGCTCATGGCCATCAAGTGGCTGACGTTCAGCAGTAATGGAGGGTCGGTCTGAAGTGGGTTTACTATGTACTGTACCTATCACTTGAAACATCTGACAAGGAACCTACCCTACCCCTCCATGTCTCTGAGCATGTTGTTAAAACCTGGGCCCCCAAATTTAACTGGCCAATTCTATCCTAGCAGAGGAGATATATCTTTATCTCCTGTGTCCCAGGCCATATCCTGGAACATTCCCCAAAACACTTTTTAACCAATCAGTTTAAGTCTGTATAACAAATGAGAATCAACATTTCTGGGATCTTGAATTAAAGAGTATAAACCATTCTTATTGGGGAGGTGCCCCTAAATAGACACAGGAAGAGCACTGAGCAGGACCTTTTTTGGGTGACCAGCAAGACCTGCAGCAGGATAAAGGGCATTTGTGGGTCACACCAGAGAGAGTACGCAGGCCTGCCGAGTGCCGCCCTCAGGCATGGTATGAAAGCAAGGACTACATGGTGTCTGCCATGCCCTTGCTCCCCTCAACCACCACAGTCAGGGCCCTATTAGGGCAGCCACTCTGGCCTTCCCTAGGCAGAAGAGCAGGGGCAACTAGATTGGACCCTCAGGGTCCCAGACACACCCTTGTGACAGTCCTTTTTCTGCCACTTGGAATCTCTCAGAGTTGGGTCTTCCTTTCTCCATCACAGCCTACTGATCCTTCAGGCTCAACCTCAAAGAGATCTTCAACAGGAATCACTCACAAATGGACAATGTCAGCACCTGGCCACTTCCTCTTCATCTTCCAACACTTAGGTCACTGTTTTGTGACTTCACTATTCACTGCTCCCCCACCCCCTCTGGATTCTCAAGGGCCCTGCTTTCCCTTCATCACTACTCAGCCATCTATGCACAGGGCATTCCTCTACCTTTGCCAGTTCCCCAGCATCCCCCCACCTTCCCAATTCCCCCCAAGATCTATATCCCAATGAACAGGCAGTGTGGTTGAGTCACACCAGCCAAGCTTCTACAGGGTCTTCCAGATGCAGATGTCCACAAAAACACTACCATGTTTCTCTCTGAGCATGCAGCTGCCTGGCACCCTGCTGGGAGAGAACCCCCCCCCCCCCAACACTCAGAGCCACAAGACACAACCTCGCTCTCTCTCCACCACTCACCAACTCCACATAAGCACTGGAGCACTGGTGCATGCCTGGCACAATCCCCGGCCTGGCATACGACATGAACAAACCAGACAGAACCCCTGCCCCATGGAGCTTCCAAGTAACTCCGTCAACCCAAAATCCCAGAGCCATTCTCCGTTCTTCTCTTTCTGTGCTGATTCTCAGCAGCCTAATCCTACCCCGCTCATCCCCAGCATCCCCGGCACCCCACTTCACTCACAGCTGCGCCCAACCTGGACCAGGACAGCCATCCTCCACCCGCTCTCCCTTGAGCCTTCACATCCAGTTCTCACAGCAAGATGGCCCTAGAAATGGTAACCTGACCCTCCCCTTCCTCTGCTTATAGCCTGCAAGGGTCTCTGTCTATGTTTAGAATAAAGTCCAAACCAGTTAGCCTGGCCTGCAGTCCTGCACAATCCAGCCTCTGCCAGGTGCCCCAGGCCCACCTCCTACTTCTGTACCCCCAAGCACTTGGAGATTCTTCAACATCAGCATCCACACCATTGGCCTCTTGGTGCCTGCTCCCAAAATACTGGTTTGCTTCTGGTTGGGTCCCACCCCACAGCCCTTTGCACATGTCTTGGCATGGTTGGATCCCTCTTGTTTCAGGATCTCAGCTCCAAAATCATTTTCTTTTTCTTTCTTTCTTTTTTTTTTTTTTTAAAGATTTTATTTATTTGACACAGAGGGAGATCACAAATAAGCAGAGAGGCAGGCAGAGAGAGAAGGGGAAGCAGGCTCCCTATGGAGCAGTGATCCCAATGTGGGGCTCCACCCCAGGACCCTGAGATCATGACCTGAGCTGAAGGCAGAGGCCCAACCCACTGAGCCACCCAGTTGCCTCTCAAAATCATTTTCTTAAAGATACTGTCCCTGACTGCCACATACATTGTTCTACTCTCCCCCAGTCAACCTGCCACTTGAAACTGTTGTCTTCATAGTACTCACCACGGTCTACAACTTGTTTTCTGTGCCTGTCTCTTCTCTGTGCCTGTTTTTCTACCTGCCCCCAGGGAGTGTGCACTCCATGATGGCCGAGACATTTTCTGACCCACTGTCAGATAGGACCACTGGATCCTATGCATTTTATGCTGAGTGAAATAAGTCAAACAGAGAGATTAAATTATCATATGGCTTCACTTATTTGTGGAGCATAACAAATAGCATGGAAGACAAGGGGAGATGGAGAGGAGAAGGAGTTGAGGGAAATTGGAGGGGAGGTGAACCATGAGAGACTATGGACTCTGAAAAACAATCTGAGGGTTTT
Source organism: Mustela nivalis (assembly GCF_964662115.1). Taxonomy (NCBI): domain Eukaryota; kingdom Metazoa; phylum Chordata; class Mammalia; order Carnivora; family Mustelidae; genus Mustela; species Mustela nivalis. The sequence continues at coordinate 96,652,319 of NC_139027.1, forward strand.
GAAGGGGCAGGGGGTGGGAGGTTGGGGGAACCAGGTGGTGGGTATTAGGGAGGGCATGGATTGCGTGGAGCACTGGGTGCGGTGCAAAGACAATGAGTACTGTTACACTGAAAAGAAATAAAAAAAATTTTTTTAAATAGCCTTGTATATTGAAAAAGAAAAAAAAAACTGTTTAACTGTTGGTCAGATGAAAAAAAACTAAGTCTTTCTGGGAGATACCAGACCACACTTTTCTTGATGCTTCTTTCACTTAAACTTTTACCTAAGACCCTGAGCATTTGGCTCTGGCATGACTTATCATCCAGACTGGCCACTTCTGGGCATGGAAAGGTCCGTGACCAGAGGGACACCAGTCATATGAAGCTGTGAGGTCACCCGTTTGGGTCTGCTCTCAACCAGTCTAGTTACAAGCGTGAGTGTTCATCATGCAGTCGATAGCAGCAGCACTGGCTTTACTTGCTCACGATTCTCCTGGGCTCAGCATGCAATCAGGATGGAGTGGGAGCTCACAGCCCCTTCTCCAGCAGAGGAGGTGAGGAAATCACAGACCAAAGTAGCCCCATATGTGAGACTTTTATTGAAAGATGGTCTGGAAATCTCCAGAAACCTATGTTAAAATGAGAGATTATTATTTCCAAAGAATATTTGATATTGGGAGAAAATCCAGTTAAAATAAATCCACTCCACAATAGTATGCATGTGCACATGTGGGGTGTATGCCAGAAAAGGAAACCCAAAGCTATGTAAGTGAGTTCATTCAATCTTTAACAAGATTTAGATTATAATTACAAATGTGTGCTAATTCTCAGAGCAAAGAATGATAGAGTGTTGTTTAGGTTTGCTGGTGTAATTAATTCTTCCAGTGAAACTGACTTTGATGCTAATTGGAAAGAGAATGATTTTGGGGAAAGTATTCAAGGCTTCCCTAACTACTGTGAGGATTTCTCAATACTTGGATAGCTTTGTATTACAAAGTGCCTTACCTGTCAGGAACCTCCTAGATTGTCTCTTCCATTAATGGGTTAGCACAGTGGGACTATCATAATCACTGCTTTGCATGAAGCCAGTAACCCAGAGTCACCCACACTGACACCGTGAACTCCTGCCACTGCACAAGTTATGTGGTTTCTCTTTGCTTGGAGGATCTGGTTGGCAGCAGGAAGCCCCTGCCCCATGGCAAGGAGAGGTGCTGGTATGGGAAGGGAAGGGCTGCCTGAGGGTGCTCACAGGAGATGAGCTGGTCAACAAGCCTTTCCCCATGTATCCCCACGACCAGGGAGGATCTTCATACCATTCCCTGTGGGAGGAGGTAGGGTGGTTGGGGCGGGGAGGTGGCGAGGCCACTATCTCACAGGTCCTCCTTGACTCTGCCTTTATACTCTCTGTACTCTGTGGTACTGGAAAAAAGGGGGTGTGCAAATCTGACTCAGCCCATTCTGTGAAGAAAACAGCATTCCTGTCATTTATCCTGCAAGGGGGTGATGGGTGACATTTTGTTGTTTTTTTCTTTGGGACTTGGAGGTTTACCAAAGTCTCCCAAGCCAGGATGAAAATACACATGTCCTCTGGAGGGTCTAGGAGCACATCTCCGACAGGCATCTGGTCCAAAGCTACAGCTTAGCTGAGCTGAGCCTGCCCTTCCTCTTGCTCACCTGCCCTCCCTCTCCTGTCTAGTGATTCCCCATCTTTGACCTCTCACTCAAGTCATAGCTGGGGAGCTGCTTCCAGGGTTCAGTGCTGCTCTTGGCAGGGCCCGACACCGACAGAAAACCGTAATGCCAACCAAGAACCAGCAAAGGAGTGGGCACATTCTGAGGGGCATGTTTGGAGAAGGTGCTACTCTGTGTCCATGTGGGTGCCTAGAAGTTCACCATCAGCAAAAAGGCAGAAGAGCACAGTGGTCAACAGCCTTAGCTCTCACTAGGCCCCCTGTTATCTGGGTCTCCCAAGCAGACCTGTGTCTTGCTGAGTGTTAAACAGAAGTAGCAACATCTCCTATCATGCCCATAATGGAGTATCTATTTTAGCCCTGCTTTTGTTCCCTTTACCCATCCTTTGCATTTCTTATTATTTTTTATACTTTTCTTCTTCTTCTTCTTCTTTTTTAATGTTTTGGTTTCTTTTGATGTATTTGAGTCAAAGAAAACTATCAGCTTCCCAAGGGAAGGTACCACATCTATTTTCTTGTGTTCCCAGAAAGCACATTGTATGTAGTGGGTGCCCAATGAATTGGGACTCTGAGCAAATGAACTGAACCATCTTTACTCATAACCATACTTCTGATTTCTTCAAATATTCTCAAATGCTGTCAAGTTGTTGTCCTTTGTCAACATTTGATTAAGTTTCCTGTGTTACCATTTGATCTTAACATGAAGTTCATATTGGGTGCCCATCTGGGAGCCACTCCTGGGATGTGCCCGAAGTGTGTCTATACCCCCAGGCTTCAGAAGTCCTTGATGGACATGGCGTGAGTTCACCATGGGAACAATGATGAAAGCACCTCCACATGCAGTGGTCCCCATGACTACCCCTGCATGCCCTCTGCTGTGGGCCCGCCTCTATGATGACTGTCTTTGTCAAAATCAGCTGCTGGTAATGTTCAGGAGGTAGCATGTGAAACTTCCCCCCGTTAATCCACCATACCTGTCAACCTGTCAGCCTGCTGAGAAAGATTATGCATTGTTCTGACATGACTTTTTCTGTACAAAGACTCCACGAGTGTCCTGCCTTCTCCAGGCTATTTGCAAACTGTATTCTCCCAGCCTACAGAGATCTAGAATCTCCAGGGGCACCTTTGCTTTGCTTTATTTAGTATTCCACTCCCACCACTTATACATTCAAAAACTCCCTAATCATTGTAACTGACCTTCCATTCACTCCAGCCAATGGATTGGTACCAAAGGGCCAAATCCACGGGGCCTGTTAAACGAAGCACATTCGGCCTATTGAAAGCTTATTTTCTGTAAGTTTTGTGGTCTTGGACCACTGAATGGCTCCACTTGCCCTCACCTGCTGCAGTAGTCAGACCCACAAGGCCATGAGTATGGCACCTCACTAGAGGCCCCAGCCCTCTCTGCTGGGCTCAGGAAGGTTGCTCTGGGCCAGTTCCTCTGGGATTTGCTTCCTCCCTGGTTCTGCTCCCACTCAGATGGTTTGAGTTAAAATGTAGGTGTGGCATCTACCTCCTCACCGTCCGTATCCACCCAGAACCTGGCATTCCAGGCCCCAGCATTGCCTCACCCACCATACCAAGGCTTCTGACCAGCCCATCCTCCAGAGCTGGCCTCTGCTAAGGCCCCACATGAGCAAATATTAGTGACAACTATGGCATGCTAGTCCCAAGTTGTCAGATCATGCTGAGGGCTACTTATCTCTCACCCTGCATAATCGCCATGACAACACATGCATGGGTAACTGGGGCCTCCTCTTCATTCACAAAGAAACTGAGGTACAGAGAGGTTGAGTGATTTCCCAGAAAGTAAGGGATAAGTTGGAGTCACCCCTTATCAGACTGACTGCAAAGGCTCCAGGCACAGACTCATTTACTCCCCCACTGCTTTTCCTCTCTCTGCACCAGCAATCGACTGACCCACCCCAAGCCACTGTGCCTTGGTTCCCTTCTTCTCAGACTCTCTCTATTTCCCAGATGGCACAAGCAAAACCCATCCTTGCAGGCTCATAGGCAAAGGTGAAATAACTCTCTATAAATAAAAATCAAGAAACCACAAGAGAAGATTTTCATAAAGTACTCCAGGAACTATAATCTGTGTGCTTTTTGTTAGGCATGGAAACAAACTGATTACCCCCCCACCCCACCCCCCAAAAAAACACACATAAAAGAAGAGTTCTCCTTTGGCCCTTATCCTAGTCATTACTAGGAACAAAATGGAAAGAGTCCACTTATATACAAAAGCCTAGAGTTCCAAATTGACCTCATGGTCCTCACCTGACAGTTCATGTTCTCAGGCTCCTGGCTGCCCTCCCTCCCTGCGTGCCACCCCTTTGCTGTTATTAATGGGCAGGGATGCAGGATGCAATGGACCCATCTCTGGGGCTTTGTTTGGATCCTGCCAGCTAGATGAACCAGGGACTCAGATGCACCCAGGCAGGGGGTGCCTCTTGGTGAAGACATGAAACGTGCCATGAGGCTTTTTTAACACAGTATAGGAACTGTGGCCAGAAAGTCTAAAGCTCAACTACATACATACAGCTATCTGTGCCTCCAAGTACTGTCCACTGGCTGGCTGCCTGCCAGGCTCCCCAGGAGCAACTTAGTGCATCAGAGATGATCGTGGTGGCTGGGTTTAGTGCCCAGCGTGTTTGTGTGCATGTCTATATGTATCCATGTGACTGTTAATGTGCATATGTGTGTTTGTGCGAGTGTGTGTGAATTGTTGTACCTGTGTATGTGTGTTGGTATGTCAGTGTGCGTGCCCAAATATGTATGTGCCTATGTGTGTCTGTATGAAGGAATGGGGATAGGAATGTTGAGGATATTGTCTCATAAAAGAAGCTGTACATCCAGTTCTAGGTCAGGGCACCTACAGGAATCTCAGCCTCCACAGGCAGCTTAGACTTGCCAAGACCACGAACAGGACTGAGTCACTGCAGGGGAAAAGAGGATTAACACAAAAAAGGCTTTTTATGTACTATAGGGGGGGACATCCTGACCCAAGAATCAATGCCCTATTCTAGAACAGCAGATTGATGTCAATCCTTTCATCCCAGAGCCCAGTAATGCCCTGACCCAGGCCTGGTGTTAAGGGTAGAGGCAAGTCCAGGAGTGATGTCTTTAGCTAAGAATCCTGGTGGAGAGTCTTTTTCCATATTTACCTCTTATTTTGCAAAACACTCACACTTTGGTCTCACTTAGATCATTGATATGGCACATTTGGTCTTCCTGAGGAATAAGAGAGTTCTCCACAAAGGCTGAATAAATGGGAATTCATCTTTCCTAAGCAGGAACCTAAGCAGTGCACAGGGAAGGTCTCATTGTCCCCATGTTTACAGGTCCCAGGAAAGAAGAACCCTGCCTCTCTTTAGCTTGCTGCTGGAATCTGGGAATGGTTTGGAGCCTGGAGAAGGAAGAGGCCAAGGCAGGTGATTAATCATCACTCTACTCAAGTGCTTGTCCATCTGGTCTACCTTATTTTCAACATACCATCAGGTAGTGTGAACCACTGTTAGGTGACAGTGACATCAAGTGTGGATAAGAAAAACAATTACTCCATAAGGCACTGCATTAAGCACTCTGTGTGTCGGAAGGATGGAAATGTCTGGCTTTCTAGGGTCTGGTTTAGTGGGAAGACAGCAGTTTGCATGGTCCCAGCTTGGACTCTTTCACAAGCTGAGACCATGTGCCAAGTCCAAACAAATGAGTTCAAGATATGAAGACTTTGTGAATCCTGACTCAGAACTCATGCACTGCCACTCCCATCTTATTGTGTTGATCAAAGTCAGACACACATCCTGTCCAGATTCAAGAGAGGGAAAACGGTCTCTTCTTGAAGGGGGTGGTGAAAAGCAGAGTATGTGGAGAGATAAGAGGGAGGAAAGATGTGTGCAAACAGTCTATGTTTTTTATCCATATCTAATTCATACAGACAAAATAATAAGGAGGGAAGGAGGTTAGCATGCATGTATATTCATACATGTACTCACACATTTATACATGCACATGTGTGTGCATGCAGACACGTGCATAAAGATACTTATGTAGGCATATACATATTCATTTATTCATTTAGCCTCATGCATACCAAGAAGTGTGCTAGACTCTCTGCAAACTTCACGTTCTTTGAGATAACTGCACTTGTCTCCAGTTTAGAAGTGGAGAAACCAGAGCATAGAGGTTAAGTAGCTCAGATAGTCATGGACTAGTCTCTTCTGAGCCTGGGCTCTGATTATGTGCCCTTGCAACACATACCAATAAACCCAAAGACAGAGTAGTCACCAAATCTTGGATCTGTCTTTCTATCTCTGAAGATTTAAATAAATAGAACACTGAGAATTTGTTTCTATTATGTATTACATAAGACAAACTTTAAGCATATTATATTTCTTGACCCCAAATCCAGGTTATGTAAGTTTATTTAAGATAAGTAAAACCATATGTAAAAGCCCTCAGCAAGCCTACACTGTTGGCATCTTCAGCTGAACAGCTGCTACGCTCTCTTGACTCAGACCAGTGACAACAGAGGAAGTCCATCTCTTCTGTGCCCCAAATATCACCCATCTCCTCCCCTTATCCAGTACCATAATCTGAGCCTTTACTACCTGGATGCTTAAAGTGCACCCCAGGAACAAGTGGCATTGTCATCACCTGACATTTGCTAGAAATGTAGGCTCTCAGGCTCCAGGCCAGATCTGCTGAGCCAGAATCTCTTTGTCTGCAAATCCCCAGGTGTTTTGTATATGCATTAGAGTTTGGGGAACACAGCCTTTTTTAAAAAGATCTTTTATTTAATTCATTTGAGAGAGAGAGAGAGAGCTTGCCAGTAAGAGCACTAGCAGAGGGAATGGTTAGAGGGAGAGGGAGAAGCAGACTCCTTCCTGAGTAGGAAGCCTGACAAAGGGCTACACCCAGGACCCCAGGTTCATGACCTGAGCTGATGGCAGACATTTAGCTAACTGAGCCACCCAACCACGCCAGAAACACAGCTTTCACAGATATTTCAGTAAGCAAAAGTGATTCAAATTTAATATTATTGACCGAACTTGATTTATATGTTTTACATTATTTGTGTGCAAGTCAATTTTTCAATATCCCCAGATGAGTCTATTGTGCAGTCAAATCTGAGCACCACCTGGACCTGGGATACTCAGAGTGAGGCAAGAGCACAAGCTAGGAGTGTGGTGCAGGTTCAGGAATCCCCATCCCAACCCTTTCATCAGAATCTGCACTCTACCAATGCCCCAGATGTGCTAACTTAAGCTGAGCAGTTCTGCTTGGCCTCAGTCCAGGTCCTCTACTTGGATTCCCCAGCCTAAGCTCAAGCTTTGCCACCCTTCTTTTACCCACCTGGATGTCATCCCTCCCACACACACTATACACAATTTCAGTGTCACCAGCAAACCACTGATTGTTCTTTGTGTTTACATGTGTTCTGGACTTCCCATCCCACATGATGTCCCTTTGGGGCTGGTGACAGTCACAGGCTGAGTAGAGTACCCACCCTAGGATATCCTCATCCTTAAACCCAGGCATAACCAGGAGTGGCTGAAGACACAGCTCTAGCCAAGGAAAACTTTGGGCAAATGTTTTTGGAGGGCTCTGTCTATGTCTCCTACTTCTTGCCTTGATTTCAAATCTGATGCCTTGAGTTGCAGCAGCCATCTGGGGCCCAGGAGGATGGTAGTGTTGCAGCCCTGACTACACTGAGCTGTTGAGTCTGTACCTCCCACCTCCAACATCTTCATCTGCTGCTACCCTCCCTTTGGCTTGGTCAGGGACTACTGATGCAGTCCTTCTCTTGTAGGCTAGTATCGCTAGTATCATGTCAGAATAATAAATCCTATAGTTCAGCTCCCGTGTGTCCCTGGTTTTCTGTTATTATTGCAGTTTCAGTTTGTGAAACTGAATTAAAAAAAAAACTCATTTAAAATAGAGCTGAGAGAAAAGCAGCCTATGGAATAGAAGATATTTGTAAATGATATATCCAATGAAGGGTTAGTATCCAAAATATATAAAAAACTGATGCAATGCAGCACCCAAAAAACACATAATCCAATTTAAAAATGGGAAGAAGATGTTTCTCTATGGAAGACATCCAGATGGCCAACAGATACATGAAAAGATGCTCAACATAACTTATCATCTGGGAAATACAAATCAAAATCACAATGAGATGCCACCTCACACCTGTCAGAATGGCTAAAATCAAAAACACAAGAAATAACAAGTGTTGACAAGGGTGTGGAGAAAAAGGAACTCTTTTGCACTGTTGGTAGGAATGCAAACTGGTGTAGCTACTGTGGAAAAGAGTATGGAAGTTGCTCAAAAAGTTAAAAGTAAAACCACCCTGCAATCAATTATTACACTATTAGGAATATACCTCCAAAATACAAAAACACGAATTCAAAGGGATATGTGTACCTCTATGTTTATTGCAGCATTACCTATGATAGTCAAACTATGGAAGCACTCCCAATGTCCATTGACAGACATATGGATAAAGAAGATGTGATGTGTACATACATAAACATAAGTGACTCTTAATCTCACAAAACAAACTGAGGGTTGCTGGGGGGAGCGGGTATGGGAGAAGGGGGTGGGATTATGAACATTGGGGAGGGTATGTGCTTTGGTGAGTGCTATGAAGTGTGTAAACCTGGTGATTCACAGACCTGTACCCCTGGGGATAAAAATATATATTTATAAAAAACAAAAGATTAATAAAATAGAGTATTACTCAACCATAAAAAAGAAGGAATATTTGCTATTTGCAACAATGTGGATGGAGCTAGAGTGTATTATGCGAAGTGAAATAAGTTGGTCAGAGAAAGACAAATACCATATGGTTTCACTCATTATGGAATTTAAGGAAAACAAATGAACACAAGAAGAAAAAAAGAAAGAGACAAACCAAGAAACATACTCTTAATGTAGAGAAAAAACTGGTGGTTACTATAGTCGAGAGGGTGGGGGGATGGGTGAAATAGGTGATGCGGGTTAAATAGTACACTTATCATGATGAAAAATAAAATGATATTAAATTTAAAAAGTAAAAGAAAATGGAGACAAGCCCCATTATTTTGATAAATGGTAACATAATCATAATTCAATCTGAACTTTAAATAAATGGCATTTGTATATTTTATTGTTTTAATGAAAAAGCCACACAATTGGAAAAAAACAAAACAAAAACACAACTGACCATAACATGCCTTTCTAGGCAAATTCCAGAAGTTAGAGTATAATAGCACAATGTATGAACCATGGGTCTTCTACCCCTTCTAGAGCTTCAATACTTTAAGTGATAAGGTCTATCATTATAACCAAACACAATGTGAGATGGTCAGAGCTTTCTGAACTGCTGCTATATTAGGAATCATTTTAGTTTAGCTGTATTTAATTGTTTTCTAATGGTTCTTAGCCAGATTCCACATAAATAAATGCTTGTTTGCTGTATGAAAGTTTATAGAACTACTTTATAATTCTAATGAGGTAGAATACTACTTGCATGCTAACTGACAACCTACAGAACAATTATCAGAATGTGCATCATCATAAAAAAGAAAATAAAAATAGAGTCACAATGCCAGAAAGGGGAGCATTCATGCCCTCACACTCCTAAACTTCAGACTCCAGAAGGAAGGTACCTTACATTTTCCATCAGTAAGAACTCTACTAGATCCATAAGAAGTAGAAAATATTTTCTCCTTGCCCAACAACAGTCCAGCCAGTGAGAAACTGCCACAACTCGGCCAAGAAGAAATCATCACTGCTATAAAGGCTCATCCTCCCTCAGTGGACTTTCAAAAAAGCAGCCCCTCCCAACTTCTTCATTTTTCTGTATAAAATAATGGTTTCTTTCCTTTGTCCTTCAGACTTGCCTTTAGTTTGGCCATGGCCTGCATGTCCTAAATTGCAATTCCTCTGCCATTCTCAAATAAATGTATTTTGCTGGTAAAATAATCAGCCGTTTTATTTTCAAGCTGGATAATTTTTTTAAGATTTTATTTATTTATTTGACAGACAGAGATCACAAGTAGGCAGAGAGGTAAGCAGAGAGAGGAGGACAGGAAGCAGGCTCCCCACTGAGCAGAGAGCCCAATGTGGGGCTCGATCCCAGGACCCTGGGATTATGACCTGAGTCGAAGGCAGAGGCTTTTACCCATGGAGCCACCCAGGCACCCCCAAGTTGAACAATTTCTAAACTATGTGCTCACACAATTGCATAAAGAGATCTTTGTATTTTGCATGTCAATAAAAGAGACAAAAAAAAAAAAAAGCTAGATCCAAATCAGCTTTGCCACAGATTTCTGTGTAAATCTGGAGAAGTTATTAGACATACAAGGACATGAAACTTCCAGTTTTTTTTCTCACCTTTCCCTTCTATGTCTTCAGTAAAATTACTGGGGAAAGATGGAATTGAACCAAATTCCTAAGACATATAATTCACTTCGTAATAACTAACCCGCAGAATGTACAATAGTGGTGCTATTAACCTGTGCCACAGTTTCTGACTATGAACCTAACAGAGCATCACACTCTAGAATATACTTTTGAGAAATAATTTAACATGCTAAGAATTTATATTGATATTGGAAAATAAGTGAGAAGCTATGGAAGAATCTACACAGTAAAAAGATGGTTTTAGATCATTTGCTGTTGAGAAAGGGTTCCAATTTTCCAATTTTCATTGTCTGTGATCTAAAGACCTACCATGAAGAAAGCACATCATTTCAGTATTTTACTTTTCAGTATTTGTGTCAGATAATTTTTTCCAAAAGTGGTATAACAGTATTTTCCATCCCACAATTGTTTCAAAATGTGTCCTTGGTGCTTCTGTCATTAGAAGGTGGGGGCCCTGTGCCCTTCCCTGAACCTAGGCAGGCTTGTAACTTACGTGTAATTGATGATTGTGACAGGAGAGCATTACGTGACTCCTGAGGCTATGTCAGAAAAGTGTTTGTGGCTTGTGTCTTCTGCTTGAAAAGCTCTATGAACCTCTGAGCAGTCATTGAGGAAGCCCAATACCTCAAGGCTGCCATGCTTCAAGGAAGCCCAATGCAACCCACATGAAAAGGCCACATGGAGAGTTCCTAAGGTTTAACAGAGCTTCCTAGCTGATGTCCAGCTGCCCAAATTCCCTAATCTTCCAGCTCTAGATACCCTCTGACTACACCTTAACAACAGACCAGAATTGGACATACCTACATGCCAACTCTCCGAATTGCCAACTCTCAGAATGTGAGTATTTTATGCTAATAAGTTTTGAGGCAACCTGTAAGTAGCAATAGGGAGCCACAGCTGTCTGTGACTTAATCTGTCTACAGTTTTCCATCCAGTCTTCTAGATTCCAGTAAACACCATTGTTGCATATCAGGTTCTGAGGCCCTGCAGAAATGCCATATCTGACCTTTGATCCTTATCCTGAACTCTGCCTAGAAGAGTCCTTCTTTCTACTTCTTCTCTGGTCTAACCCTTCCATTGTTTGAGTCCTGGATGAACCTTGCCACAACACCCCCACCCCTTGCTCTGACTGAGGTCTCTCCAAGTCCCACAGATCCTGTACCCACTGTATCATCCTGCTTGCACGCGTGCAGAGAAAGTGAAGCCCCTTAACATCAGATAAGCCCTTGAGGGTACAGTGAAGATCCCCAGGTTTTCCTCTTATCTCTGACATCTAACACAAATAGAGCACATGGGAGGCACTGAGGTCTCTCCAAACCCCACAGCCCCTGTACCCACCTGTAACATCTTGCTTGCATGCATGCAGAGCAAGTGAAGCCCCTTCCCATCAAACAAGCCCCTGAGGGGGGCTTCACAGTGCATGTCCTTCACAGTGCATGTCCCAGTGAAGGTCCTCTTAGAAGAGGGAGAAAACAGAACCCTGGGGAGAATAGCAGACAGGATGCCAATGACGTGAAGGAAGACGAAGGAATCAGCACTCCGTCTAGCATCATAGCACCATATAAATGTCATATGCAATAAAGGCTGTTTTCAAAAAAAGGTGGGGGAGCGCCTTGGTGGCTCAGTCACTTAATGCAGACAGTCACTTAACTGTCTGCATTCCGCTCAGGTCGTGATCCCAGGGTCCTGGGATCAAGCCCCACATCGGGTTCCCTGCTTTGGCTGGGGGCCTGCTTTCCCTCTCCCACTCCCTCTGTTCCTATTCCTGCTCTCGCTATCTCTCTCTGTCAAATAAATAAGTAAAATATTAATTAAAAAAATTTTTGTTCTTATTTTTGACATCTAACAAAAGATAGAGCACATGGTAGGTACTTGAGATATGTTGAATGAATGACTTCTAAGGAGTCTCCACAGTTGTAGGTTTTAGAGTCATGGGAGAGGGCTTGCATGAGTGTGTGCAGACAAGAGGGTGAGAACTCACTCAAGCTGGGGATGCTGGGTAGGAGCATAGAAAGACTTTTTCCAGAGGAGGAGAAGTCAAGAGAGGGCAAACATTTGACCCAGCACCTCCCACTGTGTGCAAGGCTCTAGGCACAGGACATAAGAATACAAAATAGAGAAAGGACCAAATAACATCTTCTCTAAAATTTTTTGCTTGCTTTAACTCAAATGGAAATAACTGATCATTTATAACATTAGAAAAGTACATAAGGAAAGATAAAATCTGCATATAAGGTATTTTCCAAGCACACATGAATTTTTCTCTTTCTGCATATAAGTACATGCAGTTTTGAGTTCGGCATCACTGCAACCTGAACGTGTATTACTCACTTTGCATGAACACCCTTTACTCCCCTTCTAGAAGGTCCCAGGTTTCCCACTTCCCCCAAAGCATGTATGAACATGTAACCAAAAAACTTTATCCAGAACTGTGATTATTTCCATAGGGTAGATTTTTATTTTTTATTGCAAAAGCAGCATATGTTTATTTTTATACATTTATTTTTTTTTTCCAACTCATTTATTTGCCTTACTTCAGAGTTAGTCAGATGTCATGGGACTCACAGTTGTTGTGTTTTCAACTTTTGGATGTTTGTGCCCCACTGCTTGCACAGAGAAGAAGGGAGAGGGACTGTTAGATCCATGGGCCCTCTTTGGGCTCTCCCTCCAGGGGGTTCTTCTGATGTGTCATTTTTTTGCAGCTGTTCTTCTTGTTCCTGACATTTTGTCTCTTTAAATATCTATCTATCTTTTTGAAGGTAGAAAGTTTGTTTATTCTCATAACCAAAGAGATTTATATATCCTATTTTTTTCTTTGAAGTCCTTTATGTATAATCATACAGAAAATAGTGTCCACCAAAAATATAAATTTAAACCATGGTAGTGTATATAAAGTAAAAAACAAACAAAAAACATGAATGTTCCTACTTTTTCCCTATTCCTCATAGCTACTATTGATAATTTGGAAAACAGCCTTCTAACATGTTTTGAATGAATATATAAATCACAACCCCCTCACGCAGAATAATGCATTCACACAATTTTTAACATATTTCTTTCTAGATTTCTATCTTTATTATCTTGTAATGGATATGCATCTGTTTATATTCATACCAGGCATTGTCCAAGTCAATGGACCAAGTATTGAGTCTCTTATTATTTTTTGGAAGAACTTCATTATTTTACATATTTAATCTTTTCATGTCAGACATTTAGGGCTTTTTCCCTAATATTTCATTATTTCAAGTCTAAATATACATATTTTCCAGGTATCTTAGAATTGCTACCTAGTGGATTCATGTATGGGATCCAGGAGGTAACAAAGGATCTGGATGAACATTTCACGATAGCTTTTGAGGCAAGGACTGACTCAACTCTGCCATACAGAGAACCAGAGAGCTCATGTCTGCCTCAGGTGTCCTTACTGACATGAACAGAACCATCTTGGAGCCTATGCAATTTTTTTGGAAGGAAGATGTAGCTTCCCAAACTATTTTTTTTTATTTTCACAAGTGAGGATAAACACTTTTATATATATTTATATATTGGTCATTTCCATTTCTTCTTAACTTCTTCTCTATGGCACGTGCTCAGTTTTTGATGAGATTGTTTGGGTTCTTATTACTTGCTCTACAAGGATGTAGCATTTGTTACATTTGTCACAAATGTTTGGTTCCAGGTTATTTTATGCTTTTTAATTTTGCTCACAGTGTTTGCATTGCACAGAATGAATAACACATATTGGTTAATCTTTATCAATATTCTCCTCATTTAGAAATGCTGCTAAGACATTCAACTGTAGGCTGAATTTATTTATGCTTTGTGTATTTATTTATCAATACTTCTCTATTTATATTCATTCAGATTTTTTTTATGATGTGGAAGAGATATAATTCAACTTTATACCCAACTATCTAACTTCCTACATTCTAGTTGTTGACCAGTCTTGGTCTTGCCTTGATTATCATGCTGCCTTTGCCAATACAATAACCTCTGGGGACTTGGAATCTATTCCAGAGTTCTTTATCTTACATATCATGGCAGACTGAATGTGACCACAAATTCTTTGACATGTCTCCCTTCAGCAAGTTGGCTCTACTTTGCCTCTCCTTTAATACGGGCTGACTTAGAGACTTGCCTCTAACCAACAAAAAGGGGTTGGGCTGAATAAGCTTGTACACTGTGCCTCATTCATGCTCATTCTTGGAGTGCCAACCACGGTACATGAAGTCTGTCTACCTTGAGTCCAGCATGCTGTAAGAAAGCTTCAGGGAGAGGCAAGGTGTAAGCACTGCAAGTGACATTCCCAGCTAGGTCCAGTATTCAAGTGAGCCCAGCCCAGGCACCTAAGCTATGGAGTGAAGAAGCCCCCAGTGACTACAGACTCAGCCATCAGAGTCTTCAAGGCTGAAGCCCCAAATGTTACAAAGCAGAGACAAGGCATCTCTGCTGTGCCTTCTTGGAATTTATGACCCATATATCCATGAGCACTAAGTTCTGGGGGCAATTTATTATGAACAATAGATAGCCAGGAAAATCTGTCAATTATTTATTAGTAATTAGAACCTTAGAACTCCAATGAATGTGAGGTTTATCTTTAGTGTGATAAAAAGACACAACATAAAATTTGCCATCTTAACCATTTTCATGTGCATAGTTCAGTAGTGTTAAGTAATATTCACATTATAAATAAGATTACTAGAATTTATTGTTTAGCCCTGATAAATAGTAATAAAGGATGGATCCTTTATTTGCATTTCACAATAACTCTGTGAAGGAGGTAGGTATATTTTCCAATTTATAGATGAGAAATCACCAGTCAGTGGCGTCATCTTGTCTCCTGGATCTTAAGCAGAGGGCATCTGGATCATCTGGTACCCATCCCACAGTTCTTGTCCAGAAATGGGGTAATTGTGAACATGAAAAGCAACCAAGCAACTGGTCTCACCATTTTGTTTCTTTTAATTAGGATATAACTGATATATAACATTATATTAGTTTCAAGTGTACAACTATTCAAAATTTGAATATATTGCAAAATAATTACCACAATAAGATTGCTAACATCCATCACCATGCATAGTAACACCTCTTTTTTCTTGTAATGAGAACTTTTAAGATCTACTCTCTTAGCAACTTTCAAATATTCAACATAATATTATTGACTATAGTCACCATGCCGCATATTACATTCCCTAGGACTTATTAATTTTATAACTGAAAGTTTATACTTTTTGAACATCTTCAGCCATTTACCTCACCTACCTACTGCCCCAACAATCACCAATGTGTTTTCAGTACCTATTGAGATCAGTGTTTGTTTAGTGAGTTTAGAATTTGTGTGTGTGTGTGTTTTAGATTTCAAAAATAAGTGAGATCATATGATTATTTGTTTTTCCATTTCTTATTTCACCTAACATAATTCCCTCAAGTTTCACCCACATAGTGACAAATGTCAGGATTCCCTTCTCTTTTTATGGCAGAATAATATTCCTGCATGTGTGTGTGTGTGTGTGTGTGTGTGTGTGTCTATACAATTTCTTTATCCATTCAGATGGACACTTAGGTTGTTTTCCATGTTCTGGAAAGGTTCTTTTCATGTTCTGTAAATAATACATCAGTGAACACGGGGATGTAGATATCTTTTTGAGCTATAACCTAACTCATTTTCTTTGGGCAAATACCCAAAAGTAGAATTTCTACATGGTAGTTCTATTTTTTTTTTTTTGAGGGGTATCTATACTGCTTCCTATAGTAGTTGCCCAATTTACATGCCCACCAATAGTGCACAGGGGTTCTCTTTTCTCTACATGCTATTTCTTGTCTTTCTGATAACAGCCATTCTAACAGGTGTGAGGGGGTATCTCATTATGGATTTGATTTCTATTTCCCTGATGATCAGTGATGTTGAGTACCTTTTCATGTACCATGCATATGTCTTCTTTGGAAAAATGTCTGTTCAGATCTTCTGCTCATTTTTAATCAGATTTATTATTGAGTTCTATGAATCCTTTACATATTTTGATATAACCCCCAACAAATATATGATTTGCAAAAATTTTGTCCCATTTGTTAGGTTTCTTTTCCATTTTGTGATTTCCTTTACTGTGCAGAAACTTTGGAGTTTGATATAGTTCCACTTATTGTTTGCTTTTGTTTGGTTTTATTTTTGTTGACTTTGCTTTTGGTGTCAAATACAAAAATCATTGCCAAAACCAGTGTCAAGGAGGTTACTACTTATTTTTTCTTCTAGGAATTTTATTGTTCTATGTCTTATGTTCAAATCAGTGGCCCATTTGAGTTAATTCCTATGTATGATATAAGACGGTGGTCCAGTTTTACTAACAATAAAAAAATTAATCTTTAATAAATGGTAGTCCATTTATTAAAGAAACAGTTTTTTGCCATTATATATTCTTGGGTCCTTTGTCATAAGTTACTGGATCAAACATGCATTGGGTTCTCTATTCTGTTCCATTCATCTATGCATCTTTTTGTGTCAAAATCATACTGTTTTAATTATTATAGCTTTATAATCATTTGAAATCAGGAAGCATGATGCTTCCAGCTTTGTTCCTTTCTCAAGATTGCTTTGGCTATTCAGGGTCTTTTGTAGTTTCATATGAATTTTGGGATTGTTTGTTCTCTATGTGAAAAACACCATTGGAATTTGATGGGGATATCATTGAATCTGTAAATTGCTTGGGGTAGTATGGATATTTAAACAATACTAAGTGTTTAAATCCATTTGCACAGAATAACCCTCTATTTATTTGTGTCTTCTTCAATTTTTATCATCAGTGTCTTACAGTATTTAGTGTATAGACCTTTCACTTGGTTAAATTTATTCCTAGGTATTTTATTCTTTTTAGTGCAATTGTAAATCAATTTTTTTCGTAATTTTGATTTCTGATAGTTTGTCACTAGTGTATAGAAAAGCAACATATTTTTGTATATTGATTTTTGTATCCTACAGCTTTACTGATTTTGAGTGTGTTTATGTGGAGTCTTTAGTGTTTTCTCTATATGATATCATGCCATCTGCAAGTAGGGACAATTTGCTTCTTTTCAATTTGGATGACTTTTTTTTTTAATTTTTTATTTTATAAACATATATTTTTATCCCCAGGGGTACAGGTCTGTGAATCACCAGGTTTACACACTTCACAGCACTCACCAAAGCACATACCCTCCCCAATGTCCATAATCCCACCCCCTTCTCCCAAGCCCCCTCCCCCCAGCAACCCTCAGTTTGTTTTGTGAGATTAAGAGACACTTATGGTTTGTCTCCCTCCCAATCCCATTTTCTTTCATTTATTCTTCTCGTACCCACTTAAGCCCCCATGTTGCATCACCACTTCTTCATATCAGGGAGATCATATGATAGTTGTCTTTCACTGCTTGACTTATTTCGCTAAGCATGATACGCTCTAATTCCATCCATGTTGTCGCAAATGGCAAGATTTCATTTCTTTTGATGGCTGCATAGTATTCCATTGTGTATATATACCACATCTTCTTGATCCATTCATCTGTTGATGGACATCTAGGTTCTTTCCATAGTTTGGCTATTGTGGACATTGCTGCTATAAACATTCGGGTGCACGTGCCCCTTTGGATCACTACGTTTGTATCTTTAGGGTAAATACCCAATAGTGCAATTGCTGGGTCATAGGGCAGTTCTATTTTCAACATTTTGAGGAACCTCCATGCTGTTTTCCAGAGAGGTTGCACCAGCTTGCATTCCCACCAACAGTGTAGGAGGGTTCCCCTTTCTCCGCATCCTCGCCAGCATCTGTCATTTCCTGACTTGTTTATTTTAGCCACTGGTGTGAGGTGATATCGCATTGTGGTTTTGATTTGTATTTCCCTGATGCCGAGTGATGTGGAGCACTTTTTCATGTGTCTGTTGGCCATCTGGATGTCTTCTTTGCAGAAATGTCTGTTCATGTCCTCTCCCCATTTCTTGATTGGATTATTTGTTCTTTGGGTGTTGAGTTTGCTAAGTTCTTTATAGATTCTGGACACTAGTCCTTTATCTGATATGTCGTTTGCAAATATCTTCTCCCATTCTGTCAGTTGTCTTTTGATTTTGTTCACTGTTTCCTTTGCTGTGCAAAAGCTTTTGATCTTGATGAAATCCCAATAGTTCATTTTTGCCCTTGCTTCCCTTGCCTTTGGCGTTGTTCCTAGGAAGATGTTGCTGCGGCTGAGGTCGAAGAGGTTGCTGCCTGTGTTCTCCTCAAGGATTTTGATGGAATCCTTTCGCACATTGAGCTCCTTCATTCATTTTGAGTCTATTTTTGTGTGAGATGTAAGGAAATGGTCCAATTTCATTTTTCTGCATGTGGCTGTCCAATTTTCCCAGCACCATTTATTGAAGAGGCTGTCTTTTTTCCATTGGACATTCTTTCCTGCTTTGTCGAAAATTAGTTGACCATAGAGTTGAGGGTCTATTTCTGGGCTCTCTATTCTGTTCCATTGATCTATGTGTCTGTTTTTGTGCCAGTACCATGCTGTCTTGATGATGACAGCTTTGTAATAGAGCTTGAAGTGCGGAAGTGTGATGCCACCAACGTTGGCTTTCTTTTTCAATATCCCTTTGGCTATTCGAGGTCTTTTCTGGTTCCATATAATTTTTAGAATTATTTGTTCCATTTCTTTGAAAAAGATGGATGGTACTTTGATAGGAATTGCATTAAATGTGTAGATTGCTTTAGGTAGCATAGACATTTTCACAATATTTATTCTTCCAATCCAGGAGCATGGAACATTTTTCCATTTCTTTGTGTCTTCCTCAATTTCTTTCATGAGTACTTTATAGTTTTCTGAGTATAGATTCTGTATCTCTTTGGTTAGGTTTATTCCTAGGTATCTTATGGTTTTGGGTGCAATTGTAAATGGGATTGACTCCTTAATTTCTCTTTCTTCTGTCTTGCTGTTGGTGTAGAGAAATGCAACTGATTTCTGTGCATTGATTTTATATCCTGACACTTTACTGAATTCCTGTATAAGTTCTAGCAGTTTTGGAGTGGAGCCTTTTGGGTTTTCCACATATAGTATCATATCATCTGCGAAGAGTGATAATTTGACTTCTTCTTTGCCGATTTGGATGCCTTTAATTTCCTTTTGTTGTGTGATTGCTGAGGCTGGGACCTCTAGTACTATGTTGAATAGCAGTGGTGATAATGGACATCCCTGCCGTGTTCCTGACCTTAGCGGAAAAGCTTTCAGTTTTTCTCCATTGAGAACGATATTTGCAGTGGGTTTTTCATAGATGGCTTTGATGATATTGAGGTATGTGCCCTCTATCCCTACACTTTGAAGAGTTTTGATCAGGAAGGGATGCTGTACTTTGTCAAATGCTTTTTCAGCATCTATTGAGAGTATCATATGGTTCTTGTTCTTTCTTTTATTGATGTGTTGTATCACATTGATTTGTGGATGTTGAACCAAACTTGCAGCCCTAAAATAAATCCCACTAGGTCGTGGTGACTAATCCTTTTAATGTACTGTTGAATCCTATTGGCTAGTATTTTACTGAGTATTTTCGCATCTGTGTTCATCAAGGATATTGGTCTATAGCTCTCTTTTTTGGTGGGATCCTTGTCTGGTTTTGGGATCAAGGTGATGCTGGCCTCATAAAATGAGTTTGGAAGTTTTCCTTCCATTTCTATTTTTTGGAACAGTTTCAGGAGAATAGGAATTAGTTCTTCTTTAAATGTTTGGTAGAATTCCCCCGGGAAGCCGTCTGGCTCTGGGCTTTTGTTTGTTTGGAGATTTTTAATGACTGTTTCAATCTCTTTACTGATTACGGGTCTGCTCAGGCATTCAACTTATTCCTGATTCAGTTGTGGTAGGTTATATGTTTCTAGGAATGCATCCATTTCTTCCAGATTGTCAAATTTGTTGGCGTAGAGTTGCTCATAGTATGTTCTTATAATAGTTTGTATTTCTTTGGTGTTAGTTGTGATCTCTCCTCTTTCATTCATGATTTTATTTATTTGGGTCCTTTCTCTTTTCTTTTTGATAAGTCTGGCCAGGGGTTTATCAATTTTATTAATTCTTTCAAAGAACCAGCTCCTACTTTCATTGATTTGCTCTATTGTTTTTTTGGTTTCTATTTCATTGATTTCTGCTCTGATCTTTATGATTTCTCTTCGCCTGCTGGGCTTAGGGTTTCTTTCTTGTTCTTTCTCCAGCTCCTTTAGGTGTAGGGTTAGGTTGTGTACCTGAGACCTTTCTTGTTTCTTGAGAAAGGCTTGTACCGCTATATATTTTCCTCTCAGGACTGCCTTTGTTGTGTCCCACAGATTTTGAACCGTTGCATTTTCATTATCCTTTGTTTCCATGATTTTTTTCAATTCTTCTTTAATTTCCCGGTTGACCCATTCATTCTTTAGAAGGATGCTGTTTAGTCTCCATGTATTTGGGTTCTTTTCAAACTTCCTTTTGTGGTTGAGTTCTAGCTTCAGAGCATTGTGGTCTGAAAATATGCAGGGAATGATCCCAATCTTTTGATACCGGTTGAGTCTGATTTAGGACCGAGGATGTGATCTATTCTGGAGAATGTTCCATGTGCACTAGAGAAGAATGTGTATTCTGTTGCTTTGGGCTGAAATGTTCTGAATATATCTGTGATGTCCATCTGGTCCAGTGTGTCGTTTAAGGCCTTTATTTCCTTGCTGATCTTTTGCTTGGATGATCTGTCCATTTCAGTGAGGGGAGTGTTAAAGTCCCCTACTATTATTGTATTATTGTTGATGTGTTTCTTTGATTTTGTTATTAATTGGTTTATATAGTTGGCTGCTCCCAAGTTGGGGGCATAGATATTTAAAATTGTTAGATCTTCTTGTTGGACAGACCCTTTGAGTATGATATAGTGTCCTTCCTCATCTCTTATTATAGTTTTTGGCTTAAAATCTAATTGATCTGATATAAGGATTGTCACTCCTGCTTTCTTCTGATGTCCATTAGCATGGTAAATTCTTTTCCACCCCCTCACTTTAAATCTGGAGGTGTCTTCGGGCTTAAAATGAGTTTCTTGGAGGCCACATATAGATGGGTTTTGTTTCTTTATCCATTCTGATAGCCTGTGTCCTTTGACAGGGGCATTTAGCCCATTCACATTCAGGGTAACTATTGAGAAATATGAATTTAGGGCCATTGTATTGTCTGTAAGGTGACTGTTACTGTATATGGTCTCTGTTCCTTTCTGATCTACCACTTGTAGGCTCTCTCTTTGCTTAGAGGACCCCTTTCAATATTTCCTGTAGAGCTGATTTGGTGTTTGCAAATTCTTTCAGTTTTTGTTTGTCCTGGAAGCTTTTAATCTCTCCTTCTATTTTCAATGATAGCCTAGCTGGATATAGTATTCTTGGCTGCATGTTTTTCTCGTTTAGTGCTCTGAAAATATCATGCCAGCTCTTTGTGGCCTGCCAGGTCTCTGTGGATAAGTCAGCTGCCAATCTAATATTTTTACCATTGTATGTTACAGTCTTCTTTTCCCGGGCTGCTTTCAGGATTTTCTCTTTGTCACTGAGACTTGTAAATTTTACTATTAGGTGACGGGGTGTGGGCCTATTGTTATTGATTTTGAGGGGCCTTCTCTGAACCTCCTGAATTTTGATGCTTGTTCCCTTTGCCATATTGGGGAAATTCTCCCCAATAATTCTCTCCAGTATACCTTCTGCTCCCCTCTCTCTTCTTCTTCTGGAATCCCAATTATTCTAATGTTGTTTTGTCTTATGGTGTCACTTATCTCTCAAATTCTCCCCTCGTGGTCCAGTAGCTGTTTGTCCCTCTTTTGCTCAGCCTCTTTATTCTCTGTCATTTGGTCTTCTATATCACTAATTCTTTCTTCTGCCTCATTTATCCTAGCAGTGAGAGCCTCCATTTTTGATTGCACCTCATTAATAGCTTTTTTGATTTCAACTTGGTTAGATTTTAGTTCTTTTATTTCTCCAGAAAGGGCTTTTATATCTCTCGAGAGGGTTTCTCTCATATCTTCCATGCCTTTTTCAAGCCCGGCTAGAACCTTGAGAATTGTCATTCTGAACTCTAGATCTGACATATTACCAATGTCTGTATTGATTAGGTCCCTAGCCTTCGGTACTGCCTCTTGTTCTTTTTTTGTGTTGAATTTTTCCGTCTTGTCATTTTGTCCAGATAAGAGTATATGAAGGGGCAAGTAAAATACTAAAAGGGTGGCAACAACCCCAGGAAAATATGCTTTAACCAAATTAGAAGAGATCCAAAATTGTAAGGGGGGAGAAAGGGGATAAAAAGAGGTTCAAAAAGGAAGAAAGAAAGAAAAAGAAAAAAAAAAGAAGAAAAAAGAAAAAAAAGAATTTAAAAAAAGAAAACACCTAAGAAAAATATAAAAAAGAAAAAATATATATATTAGATAAACTAGTAAAAAATAGTTAAAAAAGAAAAAGGTAACAGTTTTAAAAAAAAAAAATTACCCGAAGGCAAGAAAAAAAAAAACAAAAAATGAAAAAGAAAAATTTAAATTAACCGCAAGACTAAAAAAAATCACAGGGAAAAAGCCATGAGTTCCATGCTTGGCTTTCTCCTCCTCTGGAATTCTGCTGCTCTCCTTGGTATTGTAACCGCACTCCTTGGTAGGTGAACTTGGTCTCGGCTGGATTTCTTGTTGATCTTCTGGGGGAGGGGCCTGTTGCAGTGATTCTCAAGTGTCTTTGCCCCAGGGGGAATTACACCGCCCTTACCCAGGGCCGGGGTGAGTAATCCGCTCGGGTTTGCTTTCAGGAGCTTTTGTTCCCTGAGCGCTTTCCATAGAGTTCCAGAGGACGGTAATACAAATGGCGGCCTCCTGGTCTCGATCTGGAGGAGCCGAGAGCCCAGGGCCACACTCCTCAGTGCGCCCTCAGAGAACAGCACCCAGTTACTCCCGTCTGCCTGACCTCTGGCCGCGCTCCGAGCTCACCGAGCCTGTGGCCGGTTCAAGGTAACACCGAGCTGTGAGCTTACTGTCGGCTCTGTCTCTGCAGCCTGCTTTCCCATTCCAATGCCCGCAAGCTCTGCGACACTCAGACACCCCTGATCCTTCTGTGACCCTGCGGGACCTGAGGCCACGCTGACCCCGCGTGGACTTCGCTTCGGTTTAGCCTCTGGAGCGAAGTCCCTCAGCGGAACAGACTTTTAAAAGTCCTGATTTTGTGCGCCGTTGCTCCGCCGCTTGCTGGGAGCCGCCGCCCCCCCCCCCCCCCCCCCCCCCCCCCCCCGTCTATCTTCCCGTCGCTTTGGATCACTTCTCCGCCGGTCCTACCTTTTAGAAAGTGGTTGTTTTTCTGTTTCCAGAATTGCTGTTCTTCTCTTCGATCTGCCGATGGATTTTCAGGTGTTTGCAATCTTTAGATAAGCTATCTAGCTGATCTCCGGCTAGCTGAAGTAGTCTCAGCCTGCTACTTCTCCGCCATCTTGACTCCTCCCCAATTTGGATGACTTTTATTTCTTTTTCTTACCTAATTGCTCTTGTTAGGACATCCACTACTATGTTGAATAAAAGTAGTGAGAATTGGAATCCCTGTTTTGCTCCTGATCTTAGAGGAAAAGCTTTCAGCTTTTCACTGTTGAAGATGATGTGAGAAATGGACTCATCATATATTGGCCTTTAATATGTTGAAATGCATTCCCCTTATACCCAATTTGTTGAGTTTTTATCATAAGTGAATGTTGAATTTTGCCAAATGCATCTGTCTTTTTCTGCATCTATTGAGATTATCACATAATTTTTTCTCCTTCATTTCATTAATGTGATGTATCACACTGATTTGAAGATGCTGAACCATCCTTGCATCCATGGTTAAATCCCACTTAGTCATGGTGTGTGATCCTTTTAATGTATTGTTGATTTTGGTTTGCTAATATTTTGTTGAGGATTTTGCCTATAAGTTCATCAAGGATATTGTGATTTTCTTCTCTTATGTCATCCTTGTCTAGTTTTGGCATCAGGGTAGTGCTGGTATTGTACAATTTTTTTGGAAGTGTTCCCTCCTCCTCCTCTTCTTCTTCTTCTTTATTTTTTTGAAGAGTTTGGGAAGGACAGGCATTATTTCTTCTTTAAATGTTTGGTAAAATTATCAGTGAAGCTATCTGGTCCTAGACTTCAGCTTGCTGGGAGATTCTAGAATCTTTTCATTTTGCAAATCTGAGACTCCATACCTATTAAAAATCCCCCCCCTTTCCTCTACTAGTAACCACTCATCTATATTTTGTATCTATGCATTTGACTCCTCTAGGAACCTCATATAAGTAGAAGCATACAATATTTGTTTTCTTATGATTGGTTTATTTCACTTAGTAAAATTCTTCCAGGTTTATCCATGTTGCAGCATGGATCGGAATTTTCTTCCTCCTTAAGGCTGAATATTCCATTGTATGTAGATACCACATCCTTTTAAGTCAATTCGTCCTTCAATGGACATTTGGGTTTCATCCTTGAATTCCACCTCTTGACCCTCATGAATAATGCTGCTATTAACATGAGTGTGCAAATATCTCTTCAAGATTCCACTTTCAGTTCTTTTAGATATATATTTAAAAATGGGATTGCTGGGTCATATAGTAATTCTATGTTTATTTTTTTAAGGAAACTCCCTACTACTTTCCTAACAATTGCACCATTTATAGTCCCACCAAAAGTGTACAAGAGTTCCAATTTCTTCACATGCTCTCCAAGACTCTTTGTTGTCGTTTTTAATTTTATAGTAGCCATCCTAATGGGTGTAGTTTTGATGCTCTGTTTCATTATCTGAGAGGCAAGTCCTCCTTCATTCCTCTTCACTTAAAACAAATAAAACAACAACAAAAAAAAAACCTTAACATCACAGCCTGATTATTCTTTTATGAAGTTTTAAATAATTGTATCAAGTTCAAAAGAAATTATAACATCAGGATTCTGACTTAAATGACGTTAAATTTATAAATTAACTTGGTGAAAATGATGTCATCTTATTATTGCGTGTTCTTATCCAAGAGCATGGTATTTCTTTCCACTTATTCAAGTTTTTTCTTATTCCATGAGTAAAATTCTACAGTTTGTTTTGTATTGACCTATATAAATTTCTTGCCAAAATTATTTCTAGGTATCTTTTACTCCAGTTGTTTTGCTAATACCACACCAGAATGAGGTGGGCGCAGGTAACAAGGAAGCCCAGGGGTAGGGACACTGAACTTTGACAGAAGGGCATCACTAATGGCCAAGCTAAGCCTTGAAGGAGATTAGCAAGAGGTGTCAATGAGAACAGGGAGAGGCATGCAAGCATGTAGCATATGTGTGTATGTGTTTGTGAGTGTGTGTTGGGAGCAGGAACGACCCAGTGTTCTGGGAACCTAAACAGGTGGGGATAACACTGGAGGGAGAATAGTGTGTCAGGGACAGCTTGCTATCCTCTCAGGCAGACTGTCCTATTTCACCGAAGATGAGAAGCAGATGATGGTCTTCAAGATGAGGACCATTAAGGCAGAGATGTGTTTTAAATGGTCATTCTTCCAATAGTCCTGAAGGCTGGACATGAGAAGCACATGGAAGTTGGTAAAAGAGACCTTGCAGGAAGCTGCTGAGAGAACTTGGAAGGATGTGAGTGTCTAGATGGAGCTAAGGTAGAAGAGATGTAAAGGAGAGGTTTAAAAAAAAAAAAAAAAAAAAAAAAAAAAAAACCTCAGAAGAAATCTGGTTATGGGAAAGAGGAAGGGGGCTAAGAAGTAAGCTGTTTTCTGGTGTGGATATCTTGATCACTGTGAGTCATCACCAGGAATGGCATAGGCAGGGAGTAACAGGTCCTGGGGAAGGCCGAGGGGGTATTCTCTGAAGCAGTTGCCCCAAGGGAGATGCTAGCAGGCATGTGGATAGACAAAGCTGAGCCTTGGGAGGGCTTAAGGATAAAGAAATCTGGGAGCCAGCTGCCTAAAAACCGCAGCCAAAAGTTTGACCACAGGATAGTTTGGTTAGTAGGAATATAGGCGGTATTAAAAAACAGTGGCCTCCTGCCAGGGCTCAGGCCATTCTGTCAGAAAAGTCCTAGTCAGTGAAATCAAGGAGGGCCAAGGAGGGGAAGGAAGAGTCAGAGGAGAGAGAAGGGCATGGTCAGGATGGTGCTCCCAAGACATCCTCTGCGGCTAAGTCACACTGCAGTGGATACAGAGAGCCTTTGATTTTTGCCCCAAGAAACAAAGAAGTTCATCTGTGTTTTACTCTCTAAAAAGGCATCAACTTAGTCTTAAGAAGAGAGACATAAGCAATGGGCAGATTCCAATTCCCTAAAATACACTTTTGAAATATATAAAGTTCTGAATACAAATTCCAGGAAGACCAGCATTTTTGGTAGTGTTGAAATGTCCAGGATATCTGCATCTTCTGCGAAAAGCCTCATGCTGAGAGCAACAAGAGGGCAGAGTGTCCGCAAAGTCTCGCTGGGTGACCCGCTGTCCTACTTAGTTTATTTTGATGCTCTCTATAAATGTCTGGGGCCCGTGGCATTTAGAGGGAACAGGTTTTCCACTGCTATATGTTCTGCAGGAGATTTCTGTTCTGGTCTTTTCTAGGTACACAACTCCCTGGCCTGGCCTAACCCAGCTTCCCCTTCCCCCACACTATCGGTCACAGTTTGCTACTTGCTGTGGGCACTATCCTCTAAGGAAGCCACCAAACAGCACAGATGGAGAAATGATCTAATTACATTTTGTACTCCTTGGGCTTTGTTGCAAAGTAGAAGTGTCTGCATCTGTTTGTCTGCCCAATCATTACACAGGATTTTTTATTGTCCTAAGCATTAAGCCAGATACTAGCAATGTCAGGAAAACTGAGTGTCATGGGTGAGAAAGCATGAACTTTAGAGACAAATACAGGAGAAAACCCTAAAGATTTGAGTCCATGCACAGAGGCTCTACAACTAACAGTAAAATATCACAGAGCAAGCTGAATAAACCTTCTGGGTCTCAGCCCACCAAGTATATTATGCGGGCATCCCAAGAGGTTACCCAGAAATTAAAATCTCATAATATACATATTTCAAGTCTTCATTCCCCCCCTCTTCCTTTCTCTTCCCTTCCTCTTCTTTTCTGAGAGAGAGATATGGATCGTATAATAAGACACAAGCAGTAGAAGGCATCCATTTGTTATCCTGGTAACCCTCATGACAAGCTACAAACAAGCTCTGCAATCTTGAATGTGGCCTCCAGAATTCAGCTCACTCTGCTTCTCCAAATTCTTTTACTCCCCTCCGTTTCATCCAGACGCCAGAATGGTGAGGCTGCCCCTTTCAATGCAGCCAGCCCAGCTTTGCTGTGAGGTGCCAGTGGGTGCAACACCTTCCCTCCGAGAGAGTGGAAAGTGGAAGTCTACGACTCAGGGAGTGGTGCCATACCCAGCCCTCAGAGCCAAATCTTGAGATCAGGAAGGCTAGAAGACTGCATTGGTGCCATAGGTCCAGATGGGCCAGCCCTTGGCATCTGGAATATCTGTAACTGTGCAGAAGTGAGGTTATTCCTCACCCTGGTTATGGGCTCAGGCTTGCCTCTCCATGAGCCCCTGCATCACCCATCTCTCACCCCCCACCCCCAAACACTTCAATTTCCACTGAAGTGAAAGTGAAAGGGTCTGGAAACTCATGTTCATCACTAAGCACTTCTTTTGCTCCTAAAGTATGCCAGTTTCACCTTAACACTGCCACTACTCAGTCCTTGGTATGCAGTTAGCTCACATGCATACATAGGCCCCTGGGCCCTCACCTGAAAGATGGAAAGAACCTTTCTAGGTCTGAGGATGGTGTTCCAGAGAGATCACATGGCTTTCTCCCAGGAGTGCAAAAGACAAGCCCAGGAGCATAAATCCTGAGTTTTGGGAAATCTGTCAGCTGTGGAAGCTGAGTTTCCATTCTGCAGAAGCAGAGAAGTTCAAGGCTGTGGGGCTTGGGGCTAGAGTCAGGAACTGTGCTATGGGAACTGTGCTATCAGAAGCTACCAGGAGGATGTACTACTTCATGTGGGTGCCTGAGGACCTGGGGTCCCTCCCACCAGGCAAAGTTTCTCCAGCCCAAAAGTAAGCCTAAAATTGGACATAGCTTGCAATTCAAAATTGGAGTAGAAATTTTCAAAGGTCATCAGAAACCTTTGCAGGTACCAAGGGACATTAGGATAGTTAGAGCACAAGACATAGGGAGGTAGGGCCGTTCCAGATGGATGACAGCTCAGCTAACTAATCCTTATCAAGGGGTCCCCCGGAAGCCCTTTGTTCACACCATCTGTGAGCTTCTTTGCTATAGTTCTGGGTGCACAGAGCAGCTGGAGACAGGCAGTGCTAAACTCTGAATGGGACGGAATGGCAGTAGACCATCAATGGGAGGTAGCCTTTGCCTGCAGAGGAGATTCCAACTGGAGGAATGCAAAAAGGTAAATAGGAAGGGAGAAGGGAGGTGCCAGCTAGGTGTGACATTCCAAAGCATGAACTTTCCAAAATAGAATGCTGATGTCATAAAGTTCTTGAACATGGAAAAATATCTCTGCTCCGGCAAAGAAAGAGGGTGCTTGAGGTTGGGCCATGGTCAAACACCAATAGAGAGAGGGTGCCACCATGCTGGCCACACCTTATACAAGGGCCACACCTTACACAAGAGCCACACAAGAGGTGACATGTGCTGTGTGGCCCTGTTGGCCTGCAGTGCACAACCTCAGAGCAATTGCTGGAATCTGGAATGAAAGTATATGTTTGGGACCCAAAAGTCTGAAAGATATGTTATTCCTGGAAAGATACTTGCCAAATCAGCTACTCAAGGTCTAGTATCAGGAAATGAAACTGCATTATTCTTCAGACTTTCAGTCAACAAATACATTTTTCCACTTGCTTTAGAATAAACTGTGATGTTCCAAAATGCTCCTATTCATAGTTAATATAGCTACACCAAGAAATACTCAGATGAGCCATCGTGCCAATGGATATTATGCAAGAGGACCCCAACAAGTAGGGTCAAAGGAAATGACAGAAGGATCAGTGGCCATCAAATCAGTGGCCCCCCTCACTCTGAGTCACTGAGTGGGACGCTGTTGCAGGTTGCATGGCCATTCCCTCCCAGAGGCAGTTAGAAGAGGATTCCAACAAAAGCCTTGATGATCTAATTCTGAAAAAAAGAACAACAATGTGGTTGCCCCATGTCCACAGCTTTAAAAAAAAAAAAAAGAAATCAATATAAGAATAAAAGGAGGGAATGAATTTGGAAACAACAAAACAGATGGTTCCCCTTTACTTAAAATCAGCTTCTACCAGGAATCCACGTTTGTGAAGGAGTTTAATGTACTGTACTACACTGGAGTGCTGATAAGGAATGTGCTGTGTCTCTGGGTTTAGTGTAGAAAGAAAAGCTGTGAAATAGTATGCATATTAATTAATCTGCTCACAGCTCTTTGTGGAGGAACTGTTTGTGCCCAAGGGCACCACGGGAAAGGAAAGAAACTGGGGGAGAAAAGTGAAAAAAAGATTGAATGCAGGCAAGAGACACTGGCATGCATTTCAGGAGTGGGCTGGGAAGTGGTGGGACTGGCGAGAGCAGGGTCCTGTCCACTGGCTATGTGCGCGCGGAGGCTACAGGAGACCTGGAGCAGCTGGGTGGCTCTTAAAATACATCTATGAATGTCTGAGCTACTAGCACAGGACAGACCCTGGGCTTAGTAGGTGTCCAGACTCAGTGTGCACTGTTTATCTGTCACATCTCAACTTTCTTGACTGCCCTACAAGACACGGTCCCTGTACACCAACTGATAATCACAAGATCCCTTCTAAAGGAAACAGGGAAAAGGGTCAGGCTGAGATTTCAGATATTAAAGTTGCCTACAGAAATGTTCTCCCTTATCTGTGGTTTCAGTTTCCACAGCTTAAGTTACACACAGTCAGCTGAGGTCCAGGAGCAGATGCTCCTCCCCTGACATGCAGTAAGAAGGTCAACAACAGCCTACATCACAACGCCTACTCATTCACCTCACTTAAGCTCATCACGTGGGCATTTTATCATCTCACATCATCACTGGATGGGGGAGTACAGTTCAGTAAGATATTTTAAGAGAGAGAGGGGAGACCATAACCACATAACTATTAATAAAGTGTATTGTTTTAGTTATTTTATTTTATTATTAGTAATTGTTGTTAATCTCTTATTGTGACTAACTGGTTAATTAAACTTTACCATAGATATGCATGTGTAGGAAAAAATATAGTTTATATAGGGTTTCAGGCATCCACTGGGAATGCTGGAACACATTCTCTCCAGATAAAGGGGAACTACTGTACTTTATTTAAAGGCAAGTTTAGGCATGGCGAATAACAAAATGATTGGTAGCAATCCATAGCAATCTATAGCAGGGCACCTTCAGGGTCCCCCCTAATGCTAAATATAACCTGAGCTCCCCCCTCAGAAATGCTACCGGTTTCCTAACCCTGTCCCAGGACTTAACCCATTAGGAGCCCAAAAGCAAATCCTCTTATTTCAAATACCTACATCAACTGAGAGGCTATGCCACTAAGGTCTGAGAATAAGTGTATAAGAATAAGTTAAAAACTGCATACTGTATGAATGCCTGGATGGCTCAGTTTGTTAAGTGTCTGACTCCTGATTTCGGCTCAGGTCATGATCTCAGGGTTGTGAGATCCAGCCCTGCACTGGGCTCCATGCTGAGTGTGAAACCTGCTGGAGTCTCTCTCTCTCTCTGTCTCCTTCTGTTCCCCTCACCTCCCATTCACACTTGTGTACACTCTCAAAAAAAACAAAACAAAACAAACAAACAACACACACACACACACACACACACACACACACCCTGCATATTGTATACAGGGCAGAAAGGTGAATTTATGTAACATATTTTTTGTTTGTTTCCCTGAGCAGAGGTGAAGCTCCAGAATATTCGAGATAAAATATTTTTTCTCTTTCAGAGTATCTTTGGCTTAAAGTTGAGACAATGGAATAACATATTTGTAGTTCTAATTGTCTGAAATGTTTATTTGCTCCTTTGTTTTGTTTTGGATACAGACGTTCCCCAATCAAGAAGAAAATTAAAGAGGGAACAGAAGGGAGGTGTGTTTGAAAGTGGCTACCCAGTGAGGCTGATTTTCCCGAATATGAATTTAAACTAAGCAGGCCCTTTCGGAAAGACTCACAGTGCAACCAGGAAATACCTCCCTTTCCTTTTCCACGGAGTCACACCCCCTAAATGTCACAACATTATAGCATTATCAAGACCTAAGTTCCAAATGACTATGAACAACACAAGAATTGATTGAGAACTGAAAACTCAAAACATTTCACACCGACTAAACATTGATTTGAACCTCCAGGGCAAAACTCCCCATCTCTCTGGAATAAAGTTAATTGAACTCCTAGATAAATTCTTCTCACATGAGTAAATATGCAAAACTGTTCCCTGGGTGGGTCTGAAGTATACTTCCAGAAGCAGCTTCTATCACCTGTATTTTCTACACATCTATGCTATTTCCTATTCATGTTACGCTTGGTTCTGACCATTACCTTGGATCCCAATGCTTATTTGTTACTCTTGGTCTTCAGTATTTTATGTAATACAATTTAACAGGTTATTTATCATAAAGTGATTTAAGAAGACTTGGACTTCTGATCTAAGCAAAGTTTGTAATTTAAATCACCATGTGCCTTGGTGCTTTGTGGCTTGCTGATAATCTCTTGTTAAGATGTTTTCTCCTAGAGCACATGTTTCATGCAATTTTTATAATGTGATATGAGTCAAAATTGATTTGTGCTAAGGATATATTTCTGCTCACATGTTTTTCCTGTATATTCCCTGTAAACCCCACCTGACATGAATGTCTGCACCATTCAGGCATGTTCCTACATGAGAACACATGCCCAGAGGAATGAGTGCACACTGTCGTCACTGACACTTGCTGAAGAACCAAGGGCAGAGCACGGTCTTTTCTGAGCTCTCAGAGGGCCCTGGGGATGCAACTACACCAGAAGAGACTTGCAGTTAAGGCACTAAAATGTTCTCAATACCAAGTCTTCCCTGTTTAAAAAACTGTGCCAACCATAACAATTTTATTTTCATAATCCTGGAAAGAACAGAGATGAAAAGAAACAGAAGCTTGGAAAAGCTAAGTGAGCAGTCTAAGATCAACAAAAAGCAAGTGGCAGAACCCAGAGTTTGAAACCTGTCACCTCACAGGCCCTCCATAGAGGCAGTGGGGTAGGTGGCTGCAGACTGGGGAAAATCCCAATGTGTATTCCCCACTTGTTCCCCCTGCATACTCAGCTGAAATCCAGTACACTGGCTGGCAAATAAAACCACTTTGGAGGCACTGATTGTAGCCCAGTGACTGAAAGAGTTAACTGCCCCTTCTAAAGGCATATTTATGAACTCAAAAAACCTGGAAATGTCTATACACCTTGCAAGGAGAATGTTGAGGAAACACGTTTGTTAAAGCATCTTGCTACTGCCTTCATTGTTTCAATTCTGGTGACATTGGCAGGAACCTGGTCAGCCTATCTTTAATGTTTGGAATATTTAATGTATGCATATTTTCAATGCGCTGCTCTTTTGACATGTTGGTGCCACATCTCCAGTGTAGTGATGCTGGGTCAAAAGCTCTGACACCATATCACCTCACATCAACCAATTTCAGCAAAATAACCCCAGGACTTCCCATTGAATGAACAAGTTGTTTTGCTACTGATTTAGCCTCACTGCTTTGCTGATGCTGACAAATGAACACTCCACTCTTCAATCCTTGCCACCTCCACCCACTCACTCCAAAGAATCTTACTGGTAAGATGAAGTCTGCTCAAGCTACAGGTCACAGTATTGCAATTAGTCTGTGTTGGTCATGAGACTTCCCAGTGTGCATGGGGCTGGGGGCTGCAAAGGCCAAAATGAGGGGCTCAAGGCCATGCTGGTATCATGGAAAGGCAAGATTTTACTTAAAACTGCTCACTTACAGGATGGTTATTCATATTGCAAAAGGTTAACTAAGGATGCCTTTAAATAATGCACTTTATACAGGTATTCAAAAGTCTGCCTGAATCCTCCCAGAACATTGACAATTTTTAGGAGCAGCTTTTATATAAAAGAAGGCACAGAGGTGGCAGGGTAGAAGGGAGGCATGTAAGAATGTGGGGGTGGGGGGATCCCCTCCCATTGTTTATGGAGGTCTCACCATGCTATTCCTCTCCAGCCAACAGAAACAACATTTGGACTCACATCTTTGCAAACAGAGTATCTCCCTACATGGTGCATCAGATGTGATGGGTGTGATGACCGAACACTTTCTAATTGAGAGATGAAGTATTCAGTACTGCTCATGAACCCCAGAATAGCACCAACTAGTGTCTTGGATAGAAAACTTACATAAGAAAATACCTTTTTATTCTCTTAGAAATAACTCTCTAGAAAAATACAGGTCAGAGTTAATGAGAAAGATGAGTCAAGTCCAGGGTGTAGCACTTTTAATTTATGTCACGCTAAATTGCTTCCGATTTATGGATTGAGTTTAAAGTTTTTACAAAAAAGAAAAATCTTTCGCCTCTCATGGTTCAGCTGGAATCCTTTTTATTCCTTGCACATCAACTAG
Organism: Mustela nivalis; assembly: GCF_964662115.1. NCBI lineage: Eukaryota > Metazoa > Chordata > Mammalia > Carnivora > Mustelidae > Mustela > Mustela nivalis. Next base: position 96,686,008 of record NC_139027.1, read on the forward strand.
TATAAGTCAAATCTAATGGTTTCAAATGTCTCTTTTTCCTCAGGATCTGGATTTCTCTTTCCTTCTTCAATCCCACTGTCACAAGGAACATCAGCAGATTTTCTTCTACTACCCCAAAACAAAAATGGAGGTACCTTCATTTCCTTTTTAACATCACCTAGGTTCTAACAGAATCATTTAAAGTACGTTTTGTGGGGGGTTTTTTGTTTTTGTTTTTTTGTTTTGTTTTGATGATAGGTGAAAATTGAACAAAATGCCATTAGGTGGAGATACACAGGGATACATTTAGAGATGATGTGGGCTTGGAAAGGGTTTTTAAACCCATCATCAAACATGGCCTCCAAAACTCTGAGGAGGGATGATTAAAAAGAGGTCAGGAAAAAGGGTCAGTGAATGTGGTGCTGGATGAAGGGTACACTGGGGGTTCAGTGTATTATTCTTTCAACTTTGGTGTACCATTGAGACTTTCTATCATAAAACAAAACAAAACAACTTTAAACACAGATTTTCCCATTTCCCCCCTTTATTTAACAAGACCCTCTTGGCTATGGAGATTCCATTTTCATGCCATAGGTGGGGCAGGGTGGGAGAGAGCACCAGACCAGCTACAAACCAACCTTTGCTTCTTGTAAAGGAAACAAGGATGTTGGATAGAGGGAGGAAAGGAAGGAGGTGGAGGGCTCTTTCTCACATTCTCTCACAGGCTTGGCACCTGTGGTCTGATTTCCAAAGACAGTGCACACAACAACCAGGCACACAGTATGCAATAATTCATCCGAAAATTTGGCTCCCATTACTTCCTGTCCTAGCCAGAAGGGACATCTGACTGCCGCGGGGCCACCTCGGAGGCTCATCTTCAGTTCTGTGAGGATTTTGGAGTCGGACCCCTCTCGGAGGACCACATCCTGCACCAACGCAGACTGTCCTGGCAATCACACACACCTCAGCAAGGAAAAGTTGGCTCGCTCTGGGGTTTGTTACCAGGCTGCTCACCCCACAGGCTGCCGGTCTGCGCAGCACGCCTCTCCCTTTGGGCTCTGACTAAACACGCTGGCCAGGAGGAGGGAGACGGACAGATACACAGACAGGCGCGCTCGCACCACCGCCTGAGCCCAATTCTAACTAGAAAATGGAGCCACCCACCCACCCTCTATCCTTCAAATCAGCTAAGCCCTCAGCTGGTGTCTGCTGTACTGAGCACCGGGACAGGGCCAGGGAAGGCGCAGACGTGAGTCCCGGCCGCTAGCCCGGAGGCGCCCGCGCATCTGACGCCGCAGAAGGACTGCGCTCACCTGAGGTCTGGATGCCAGAAGCCCAAGCCTCTGCGTGCAAGGGGAACCCCCCCCCCCCCGCCACACACACACACACTAAGGAAATGAAGGCAACCAGATGAAGCTTTCCTCTGATCTTTCAGAAAAGCCAAGAGACCCCACTGGCATCCTCTCCAAAGCAAGACTGGAAGCGCCCACTCTACTGGAGTCTTGCAGAAAACGCGCAAGCTATCAAAGCCCCTTCCCTTAGAAAAGTGCCTAACTCTGCCGGTAATCCATTCCTCTCTGTCCGCAGCGCGGAGAGCACACACCGAGAGGTAGAAATCATGTCTAGGGAAATCGAGACTAGAACTTGATCCCTAAAAGCGTGTCCACTCTGTCTCCTCTCTGACCAGGGGCTGGCGACTCCCAGGGCTGTGGGCTGTCCTGGCTGCCAAGGACCAGACAGCTATCGGAAGCAGGGGGCTCCAGGAGTCCCCGCCTTCGTCCTGGTTCGAGGTCGGAAGTCCCCATCCCAGCGCGCTCGAGCCCTCGCCTTCCTTTTTCCCTTTGCTTGGCGAAGGCAATCCAAGCCGGTTTCCCTTCCCGGTCCCATTTGGACCTCGGTCCCCAGCTCCGCGGCTGCCCCGCTCACCAGCCCCAGCCGGTCTCCTTTGGGTCGCTTCAGGGGGTCGCCCGAAACCGCAGAGTCAAAGCCTGCCGCGCGCCGTCAGGGCCTTGGGCAGTTCCGCTCCTCTGCGCTCCCAGGTCTGGGTCTCACTAGCTCCCAGCGACTTTGCACAACAGCCCCTCCGTGTCGCTGGGGCGCCTGGGGTGGCGAGGCGCCAAGCTGCAGCCGAGGCTGACAGCAGCCGGCCCCTTCCTCCGCATCTTCCTCGCCCGCTCTGCTCTCCCCTCGCTCTTGGGGACCCCTCGCCTCCCAGGTCCAGCCGCCGCGACCACCCGGACTCACCGCGGGCAACGCGCCGCCGCTGGGTCTGCGCGCTCCCAGGCGGAGCCAGGGCGCCCTCCCGCGCAAGGGCCGCCTCCTGCTCCCGCCCGCAGCCCCCGCCCAGCTCCTTGCGGGCCCCTCTGCCCGCCCGCGCTGCCGGAGCGGTCGGGACTTACCTCCCGGACAAGGTGACCCGGCCGGTGCGCCCAGGCGGCCGCCCGCGCGTCTCCGGAGCCGGCGAGCGTGCGGGGCGCCGAACAGTGCGGCGCCCGCCTCTGCTCCCCAGCTCCCCAGCTCTCTCCTCCTCTGCCCTCCCCCCTCCCGGCCTCCCCTCCGCGCGGCTCTCCGCCCTGCGCTAGCCTCCCGCGCCCCTCGCTGCCCCGCGCGTGCTGGAGCGCGGGGCTAGGGGCAGCGGCGGCAGCCCAGGGCAGCCGGGAGCTCGCGCGTGGCGGCAACCGGGCGGAGCCGGGCCCTCCAGCCCCTGGGAAAGGAAAGGGTGCGGGGAGACGCCCCCAGCGCGCGCCTACTACGCAGGTTGGGCGAGGGGCGTCCCGGGACGCGCCACTGGGCTAGCCAAGCCTGGCGACACACGTGCTGAAGGCGGTGGCCAGCAGGCTCTGGGGGAGGATGGCAGCTAGGAAAAGGGAACGGCCCCGTGGAAGGCGGCCACCAACTTTGCACCAAGCTGACTGGGGCCCTGGAGGTGATCAAGTCTGGCGGGTGGCCCGGGTCCGGTGTCTGGGAATGTGAAAGCGACAGAGACTGGAGGAGGGGGTCAGCCTCTGGGCACTCGGAGGACAGGGATTTGCAGCTTGGCTGTGAGAAATGACGGTTCCTCTTGGTCCTAAAGGCCTCCCCAAAGCTCCTGTATGGTTTTGAGGTTCAGAAGGACCCATCTTCAGGGTCTGGCATCTGTTCAAGCCCTGAGCAGCCAGCTATCCAGGGGAAAACAGGTGCTGGCCCAAATTCCTAGACACCTTGCTCAGCCCCAAACCAGTCTGTTTTCTTCCAATGTTTGCACTTTGGCAGTTGGAATTAAAAGAAAACTAAAGCTGTGGGCGTGGGCAGGCTGGGGGGCATAATCCTGGTGAGGAAAATGGGAATAGGGTAGCAGAGCAGAGTGAGGATCACCTCCCAAGATATCCTGCATTTGAAGTGTTGGGGGAAGGGGAGAATAGCGTCTTTAGTTTGAATTCTATAGACAAAGAACCTGAATGAAACATCTATCAAAAAGGGGGTCACAGGTTATTTAGGAAAACATTCTGTTGAGCCCATTGCTATCTCAGGCGCAGTCTTGCTAGCTGAGGCCCTAATGGTCAAAGCTGGTTACACCCACTGAAACCCTCCTTAGCACAGAGCCCTCCCTCCTGCACACCAACCCTTCGCCCCTGAGAAGGCACTGCTTCACCTGGCAGGCTGCCTCTAGCAGTTTCCAAAGGGCAGGAGTTGAAGGTGGTACAAGAACCACAGGTGCCTCCTTATGCCCCCTTTGTGGGGGGGGTTGTCACCCGTGGAACATAAGCAACCTAAAGAAAATGCTGAAGTCCGAGTGCTGCTGTAAAAGGCGTTTGGATGGAGGGGTCATCAGAATCAGTACCATCTGTGGTTTGCCTTTACCCACCTGAATTGCATCCCATCTCTGTCTCTTCAGCCTGGCAAAGGCAACTGCGGTTTCTTCCTCTAGATACGCAGAGCTATAAAGTCATGATTTGATACATCTCTTCCATCTAGGAGAACTTCTCAAATGGGAAGAACCTGCTTTCCCCACCTTACATTAGCAAAGTTGCTCCTTGTTCCTAGAGTCCTTTCCAGAACAAAAAATTTTCTCTCTGAACTACTGGGTTGAAAAGACGCAGTTAGACTCATTCGATGTGCAGAATCATTCCCTTTTATCAGATAAAGAAGCTGAAGTCTTTCTTTGCGAAGGTTAACTAAGATTTTTTATAGCTACCCAATATACAAAAGTAGGCTGTAACTCAGGTTCCTGCCTTTCAGGCGGCACACTTTTGCTTATCCCAGCTTTGGGTTGGATTTTGGAGGGCAGTTTTGTTTTGCCAAGAGAACACTTTGACTCTAGGTATTGTTTGAATTTTGAATTAGGCCTTTTCTAATAGAGTAGGCAGACACCTTCTTTTTTGCTATATGAGAGGTGATCACTGGTTACCACTGGTTACCACTGGTTGCCTGTGGAGTGTTCCCTCCAGAAGTGAGGACTGTAGAAGTTATGGGAAGAAAACACCTTTTGACTGAGTTTTGTGGACTGTCTTTATGTCCTAGGTACTTTGAAATTTTTCAGGGTGATACTTTGGAACTGTATACCCTGGCTTATCTGGATGATGCATTGAGAAAGGATATATTGGTGGGGGATGGGGGTGGGATTGCATTTCCTAATATTTTCTAAGAGTTGGTTTTCATACCGTGCCTCATTCAGTTTCACACCTAAATATTCACATTTTCTTTTGTTGTAGAATGCATATGTAAACTTCTCTCTGACAGTTATATGGGTAGACTCCCTTAAGGCACTGTGTGTTATATTTGTAAAGCCAGCACTTTGCAGGTACTGAAGAAATACTCAGTGATTGATAATTATTGAAAAGACCACATTGGATTGTGAGGTCAAAAAACAGATGTCTCTGAAAAAAAAAAAAAAAGGGGGTAATTTGAAAGAAATGAAATAGTTCACAATGTGGTGTAAACTCTCCTCTTCCTCCTCCTCCTCCTCCTCTCTTTCTTATTGATTTCTCCCATGCCATTCATATAGCTTCAAGATCCCTGGATATTTATTTTTTTATTTTTTTATTTTTACACTATCCCACTGCCATGTACCCCTTTTAGTGTTTCTACAATCCTGATTGACCTTACACTTTACTGCAAAATAAACTTACCAGGACCAGGAATCTAAAACTTGAAGAGAGGAATGTCAGTGCTCCCAGCCAATGTGGCGACTCAGGAAGGGATCCAGGCTTCCTCGAGCCTGAATGATGGTAAGGGCAGTTTGTCTTAATTGTGGTTCCCTGTTTGTTGATGGGAGTGCTATCATAACTATTATACATTATATAACATTGAAATGAAAAAGTAAATGAGGGGTGGCTGCATGTTGGGCAGTGGGACACAGTAGAAACTGGGTAACCTTCTCAACAATGCTTATCTCTTATGGGAGATTATGGAACTATTTAGAGCTAGGAGAGGCCCTGGGGGCCGATTCATGTGTTGTGGAGAACTGTCACAAGGTTCTCAGCAACTTTCAGGAGAAGCTCTTACCTGCCTAGAAGTAGATGGACTTGATGAGAAGAAATACAGAGTTTCTTCAAATAAGAAATATTGAGTTTTTCAAGTAAGAAATATTCCTTAAAATGTCTTGAACTGAAAGGCTTTAGCCCAGGGGCTGTGGTTCTGTGCAGCGTCTGGAGGTCAACAGTGCTCATTCAGAAACCATCTTTAGATCAAATGTATAAAATCCTCTGCTCCAAATGTTGACTGTAGTATTAATGATGATGAATGGTATATGCAGTTTTAAGGCAAACCAATTAAAATAATAGTTTGCTTTTCTCTACCCCGAATTTATTACTAAATTATTTATTTTAAGTTGATGACATCCAGGAATTGAAAAGGTGCAATGTCTTATGCCAGTAGAATCCTTTTTATTTAGAAGGACAGGCGAGTATTCAGATGTTCAATGTAGAGATGATAGGCAAGTTTCTAAGAAAAAACGTGCATTGTATCAGAAATACAGGGATAAAAAGCCAAAACTGAGGGAAGTTTCTGAGGCCATGTTGACATGAGAATTTTGTCCATGGAAAAAGATGAAGTAGAATGTCATAACGTTGGAGTGGAAGAATTCTTGGTGACCACCTAGACCTAGCCTCTGATTCTCCCCATGAGGAGACAATTCCAGAAGGGATGTGGAGGGGCAGTAAGCCACATCTGGGTTCCTGACTTCCAGATTAGTGGTGCTGCCTCTGTATCATTACATCACTTTGGAAAGAATCAAAGAGAGAAAGTTAACAGGTATAAGTTATAAACAACTTCAATAGTGCCAGAGTATCCCTTATCTATTACTACATAACAAGCTTCCCCCAAACTCACTGGCTTAAAATGATAACCCCTTATTTGCTCACAATCCTGAGGGTTGGCAAAAAGGGCTAAACCCACTGGAATGGATTGCCTCTGTTTCACATGAAAGAGGCTCACTCAGATATGAGTAGTCAGCTGGCAGTCAAAGCCTGACTCACCTGTCTGGGGACTGGTTGGTTGTAGACTTAGTGATGAGCTGACAGGGCCATAAGTCTGCCATCTAGAAGGCTGGTCCATCATTCCTTACAAAACTGTGACCGCAGGGTGCCCAGTGGCAATGACTTCAGTGCACAGATTTCAAGCTGACTCCACATTAACTAAGTTCTTGTTGACCAAAGCAGGTCAGGGTGCCCAGCTTCAAGGCAGGAGATGGGGGAAATAGCTTTCCCTTTTGATGGATGGTGCCATAAAGTTACATTGTAAATGGGCATGTATATGATAAAATGTGGGAGGAATTGGGGGTCATTTTTGCTATTGACTGCATCTAGAAATGAAATAGATTCTTTATACACGTAACTTCATTGAATTCTGATCTGAACTCAATGGGGCTGGTAGAAGTGATCCCCGGAGCTTGAAGAGTCTGAAGTTTAGGGACCGAACAGCTCACCTGTCATCATATAGCTTTTGAGAGGAGGAGTGAGGTGCAGATCCAGCCTGTCTCCTCTTTCCCTATTAGCCAACATTAACAGAGGGAGTCCATTCAGAGTTGGCAGTAGGCTTACCATTGAAGTTAGGTACTCAGATGTTTACCTGGGCTCCAAGAAAACATCTGCCACTTCTTATCACTCTCTGTCTTCACTTACAGAACCTGGATTTCTACCTATATAAAATGAGTATAATAATATCTGCTACCTGGCATTGTATGAGGCTTGAATGTGTTCAATGCATTCAGCCTGCTTTCCTGACCAGAGTTGGCTGGTTATTGTTCTTAAAGACAGTTCGCAAGACAAGGTTACAGAGTACTTTCTCCAGGTAGGTGAGAGGAATGGTAAATTCTGGATTTGGGGCACAAAACTGGTGCTGGTGCTTGGAAGGACCCCAGAATGCTGCATAAGAGTGGTGATTAATATATCTCTCTCATTTAAGTGCTTGTTTTGAAGGGGCAGAGGCTGGGTGTGGCCAACAACATTGTGTCCCTTCAGATCCCCCTAGATCCCTTGGGCAGATTCCATCTGCCCACTCTCCAGCTTCTGTAGAATTTGCTGCTTATGACTCATACCTACATAATTCTTCGACATTATGCTAATTCCTGGGACAGCCTTAATTTCTCTTATAAGAGCATGAAAACATGAGTTTCCTGCTCCACCCTGCCCCAGGCCTTTAAAGCGAGAAACTGAGAGACATACGAGCACGTCTCATATGACACATAGGACCACAAAATATACCATGGTACAATGGACATTTCCCCACCTCCTCAGCTTCTCAAAATATCAGTTTCTCCATCTGCAGCATGGGTATAGCAACATTTGCCGTGGACTGTTAGTCTGGGAGACTTATAGGAGTAGAGATGGCGAGGAAGGATTTGTGGTTGTTAGGGGTTGGGTGAGATGTGCTGGCAAGTTTTGCTCCAGAGTTCTCCCCTATTCCCTCAAGACCCACTGAAACCAAATAGCAGGTTTTGCTATCTATTCTCTTGATGTCCTGATTTTCATCCTCTCTTGGCGGGCTTTTGCTCAGAGGAGCTCATGATTGTGCATACTTGATTAGAAAAGCCATCACACCTCAATAAACAGAGGCTTCAATATTCAGAATGGTAGTTTGGCCTGGGTCTCCTTTTCTGAGACCAGAGCCTGAAGGTGCAGTTAGGCTTTTATTGGGGGAACTAATCCCAAGGACAGGACGCGAAGGACCACCAGCATGGTCCATGGTGAGGCAGGTGGAGCCAGTCCAAGGAGAAACTCCTAAGGTGGTCACAGTGTGTGACAACCAGCTCTCCATCCCCTGAGATCACTTGAAGAATGAAGAGTGTTTCTCAGAATCACCCAGGGGAAGGATGAAGAGGATATTCATGTCTGGGAGTCAGCATCCTCCACTGGACCATGAGGTACTGGCACCCCACATTTCTGGACAGTGTCTGAATATATGTCAAACAAGTTTCTTCTGGTACAAGAGAGTCATCTAAATAGGATCCTGGAAAATTTTGCTGCATAATTTACTGTGCAAAATTCCTATATCCTTCATGTTTACTTTAAGGATCTGCCTTCACTTCAAGATGTTAGGTGTCAAATTGCTCTTTCTTTGAATGTGGCCCTGTGTTAAGACTCAGCTACAGGCTGCTCATCTGTGTTACAGATAAACACAGAAGTAGGTTTGGCTATGCTATCCAGTTGAGGAAGATCCCATACCTCTCCCAGCAAATAAGCCATATACACTATGCAGCCAGAAATCAGTCAATAAAGAGAGGTCAATTTCAAGTGCCCCCTCTGTGCTCAATGCAAAAATTGTGGCTCCTTCCCACTATTATATGCTTGTCTCCCACCCTGAATTTATTCCCTCTCCTGACTTCCACAATTCACTTCTTCTTCCTAGACTGTCACACATTGTCTTGGCATTTCTGGAGATTTCAGGTAACAACACAGCCTATTCACACCAGAGTCCCCAGCCCCTGCTCCCTGTGTCCCTGATGTGACTGGTCCTCATATCCCCCAATACCACCTCACCCCTGTCCTGCCTTGGCAGATGGCTTCTACTTGAATTTTATCTAGTTACTAATTTCTATGATCTACCTAATGATCCATGACACAAATCTATTATTATGACAGAGTACAGTATCAGAATAATCAGGATCTTTGAGAAAATGCAGTCGCCAAACATTGGAAAATATGGCTGTTTCCAGGACTGTTAAAGAGAAGGAAAATTAGCAAAAGCTTAACTTTACAAAACCTTGCTTTCAGGGTTGACTGTGAGGCAAGAATTTGCAGCATGTGCTCAGAACACTAGACTCAAAAAATAGATTCAGATGTCCACTTCAGTCTCCATGCTGAAGTGGACAGGGCAATGTACTTTCTTCACTGAAATGGAAGGAAAGCATGTTTTCATTGTTGTGAAAAGAACTATATGTACTAGTGTAGCTCTAACATAATGACAAGCTAAGAGGCTGGCATCATTGAAAATATTGCTGTTGCAGAACTAAACATTTAAACATGTCATTAATTATTAGTATAATTTCTGGCATTTTCTAAAAGGCTTAACAACTTGTTTTTGGCACAAGAAAAATATATATATATATATATATTTGCTGCATGTGCTCTTTTTTTTTCTGCAAAAAGAAGGAAAGAAAAAAGATTCTATTGTAAAAATAACCACTTCTGTAATTTTGCAGGATGTGGAAGTAGAGGGAAAAAGCACAAAGGTAAGCAATTTCACTTTTGTGATTCCTCTTTTATCACTCATATTTCAGGAAAAGAATGTCTCTTAAACAAAGAACCTCAGTCAGGCACATGCCAGAACCAAACCGCCCAGCATTCTCCTCTGTACTCTAGGCGTGTTCTCTGGGTGATTGCATACATGCAAGTAGGGGCCCAGAGAAGAGGGGTTTGGCAGTGCCACGGCTGTCCTATCAGCCAGTCCTTCCCTCTTAAACGTGGTTGACTTGTGCTTAGGATGTCCTCCCATAACAGGGGGTGAACATAGTCACACAGAATCTATTTCATTTGCGGGCGCAGGACTAATAATCCCAGGTTGGCAACAGGAAGGAAAGAGTTCCCTTGGTCCAAGGACCACCTGACAATCCCAACTATATCCAAAAGATTTTTTTCAGCTAAGGTATAACTTTTCAAATAAATTTAAATTATGTCCCCACAAACATGGAAGGAGTAATAAAATGTTTGACAAACAATGGAAAACAGGAGTAACTGAAATAGTAGACTGCTTTGGGCAGCCAAGTGAATGGGTGGGTCTTTCCTGGCCTGTGTGCTTGTCTTGATTCAGCAATGTTTGCTGGTATCTACTACTGGGAAGGTATGAGCAATGGGGGTGGGGAGACATGATAGGTGGGTCCTTCCCTTAAGGACAATGGGCAATGGCTTTATAGATCCAGAGTTGCTTTTTTGGGGAAACAACAGGAGATCAGTGGAACCAAGAGGAAGGGCAGCCCAAGGAAGCTGGAAGTAATCAGGACAGCTGAGTCCTGAGTGAGGAGCAGGAATTAAAGGCCTCTGTATGGGTGCTTGTGCACATTGGGTACCAGGGAAGGGGTGCTCTGGGGCTGAGTTGCCTTTATAGATTTTCAGGTCAGAAGAAGTATGGAGCATTAGTGTAAGCTGGGTGAGTTCAGGAGATCAGTTTGGGGACGGAGGCAATGGCCTGATCACTAAAGGCCTCATACTAGGTTTAAGGAGGTTAGACCTCACCCTGGGGCCACAAGCAACATTCCTCTAGAAGAATGACAAAATCAGATTTGTATTTATAATCTGTGAGTGGATCTTTCAAGCCAGTGTAGGAGGACAGTAAGCTTTGAAGAATCTTCATATGGCTTTGAAATCATCACATAGGATTTTCTCATACTTTATGTGATGTGTTTCTTTTAGAAAAATATCTTAAGGCAAATGTCATGAAGTTCTTGTTCAATGTCATAGCAGGAATTCCCATCACTTTGTACTTTTGGCTAGGCATGCATCTCCACTTGCTCCCTCAACTGCCTCACCACTGCCTGCATGGCCATCCCACCCAAAAGCAGGCTTGTCTCCAACATTTCCACTCCAAGAACACAAATTGGGGCCACGGCCTTCTTTTAAGAAGGGAATTCTCTCCTTGGCTGGACCACTTCCTGCCTGGAGTCCAGTACTTTATTTGCCTTATTATACTTACTAGACAGGAAACTTCGCAGGTGAGGACTGCATGTGTGTGTGCACACATGTGCACATGCTTGTGTGAAGGTGGGCATGGGTAGGGGGAGTTGTTTTGGATACTGTGCTATGCTTCTGCACATTCCTAGCAGCAGCTTCCCTGAACGCTGTTTATGGTAAGAGCTAAAGTGTATTAGAGACTGAGTGCAGACCATTTGAAAACCGTGGGGCATTCTGGCTGCAAACAAACAAATTCACTTATTTCCCGGCACCTATATACATTATGTGTTTTTTTCCTTTTTTTATAAGTATATTTGATAATTAAATAATTGCCTTACCTGTAACAATAATGTAACTTTTTTTTTTTTGGTCAAGGTTTTCATTGCTGTGGGCTTTCAGTAGGGGCACCTGGGTCTCCCACTAAGCAGGCAGCAAGTAGCTCATGGTTGGAGACACAGCACTGGAATAGTCAGCAGGGTCTGCTGAAGTCAGGCCTACTCCTCCCACACACCCACAGACTAGCTGTGTCCACAGCAGTGCATTCTGTCTTGTCAAGAAATCCTATCTAACAAAGGAAATAGTCAACAAAACAAAGAGGCAACCCACAGAATGGAAGAAGATATTCACAAATGACAATCTGAGAGTTTTGAAGGGGCAGGGAGTGGAAGGTTGGGGGAGCCTGGTGGTGGGTATTATGGAGGGCATGTATTGCATGGAGCACTGGGTGTGGTGCATAAACAATGAACTCTGTTATACTGAAAAGAAATTAAATAAAACAACAACAAAAAAAAAGAAAAGAAAAGAAAAAAATGACACTATAGAAAAAGGGCTGATATCCAAGATCTATAAAGAACTCCTCAAACTCAACACCCAAAAAACAGATAACCATGTCAAAAAATGGACAGAAGACATGAACAGACACTTCTCCAAAGAAGACATATAAATGGTTAACAGACCATGAAAAAAATGTTCATCATCATTAGCCATCAGGGAGATTCAAGTCAAAACCTCATTGAGATACCACCTTATACCAGTTAGAATGGCCAAAATTATCAGGACAGGAAACAATGAGTATTGGAGGGGATGTGGAGAAATGGGGAACCTCTTACACTGTTGGTGGGAATGCAAGCTGGTGCAACCACTTTGGAAAATAGTGTGGAGATTCCTTTAAAAAAAAAGATAGAGCTACACTATGACCCTGCAATTGCACTACTGGGAATTTGTCCCAAAGTTACAGATGCAGTGAAAAGAAGGGCTGGCCATATGTACCCTAATGTTCAGAGCAGCAATGTCCACAATAGCCAGACTGTAGAAAGAGCCAAGATACCCTTCAAGAGAAGAATGGATAAAGAAGATATGGTCCATATATATAAAGGAATACTACTCAGCCATCAGGAAGGATGAATACGCAATATTTTATCAACATGGATGGGACTAGAGGAGATTTTGTTGAGTAAAATAAATCAAGCAGAGAAGGTCAATTATATGGTTTCACTTACTTGTGGAGCATAAGGAATAACATAGAGGACATTAAGAGAAGAAAAGGAAAAGTGAATTGGGGTAAATCAGAGGGGGAGACATGAGAGGATATGGACTCCAAGAAACAAACTGAGGGTTTTGGAAGGGAAGGGGATGAGGGGAGGGGTGAACCTGGTGGTAGGTATTAAGGAGGGCACAGATTGCATGGAGTACTGGGTGTGGTGAATAGACAACAATGAATCTTGGAACACTGAAAAAATAAAATTAAATTTTAAAAAAGAAAAAAAAAAGATATCCTGTCTAGGCACCAAAAATATCAACGTGTAGAAAAACATGTTTTATTGCTTCACTAAAGACACTGAAAATACACTTTTCAATAGAAATATGTCTTTTTCCTGCCAGTCAAGGTCTCCCTAATTATGAAGACAAAAGAAAACTCTGGAGGAACCACAGAGATGCCAAGGCTGCAAGGTGGTGGCACCTGTAAGCCTGCATCCTTTGGCTGCCCTCTCCTTTGGGCGTCTTCTCAGCACTGTGTATGGATGGGAGGCATGCAGGGCACAGGCTGCAGGCTGGCACCCACGATGGTCTCATGGCACAGAAACCACACCACAGCCTGTGGTGGCCAGTGGCTTGGGTGACATCATGCAGACAGAAAGCAGCTGTGCCACTCCTCAGGCTGGCAGACCTCCCCACTTCTTCCAAAACTAGCAGCAGTCTGTGCTTAGACAGGGCGCGCTCCTGTCTGTCTCCCTCTGGAATCTAGTCTGATTATTTCAGCTCTGGTGCTATCTCCCTCCAGCCCCTCAGCATCACCTCCCCTCCTCTCACTGCTCTTTTTTTTTTTTTTAAATTTTTTATTTTTTATAAACATATATTTTTATCCCCAGGGGTACAGGTCTGTGAATCACCAGGTTTACACACTTCACAGCACTCACCAAAGCACATACCCTCCCCAATGTCCACAATCCCACCCCCTTCTCCCAAACCCCCTCCCCCCAGCAACCCTCAGTTTGTTTTGTGAGATTAAGAGTCACTTATGGTTTGTCTCCCTCCCAATCCCATCTTATTTCATTCACTGCTCTTTTCTGATCAGTTCCAGGGGGAAAAGAAAGTAAAAGTCCTGATATGTCAAGTGACCTTGATGCTCCCTGCCCCCAACCTGGGGGGCACCATAGGCAAAACTGACAAGGCTTGTTTGCCTAAGAAGCAAAGGATGTTTGCATTTTTCCTTGACACAGTCTTCAGACCCCTGACCTCTCACTGTCACAGAAATAGCTGCTACCCCAAAACTAAAATAGTAACAGGAGAGTCAGCCAGTGTCTTCAGACTCAAATGCCCACAAAAACTTCCACTGTAATTTAAATGGCAGGCTCTAATGGGGATCCCCTTGCAGCTTGGCCACGTCCTCCTCCTTGCAGGGGACAGAAAGGGCCATGAAGGGAAGAGCTGCCTGGTGGCCAGAGCAGGGCCTCCTGCAGAGGAGATGTCTTGGGCCAGCCGGCTCCTTCCCTTCCCTCATTCTGCATTGTTGTGAAGAATGGGTGAGTCCACAGATAATAAGAAAAGTAGGAAAGCCCACAGCAAGTAGTTGAGAACATCTGCAGTTTATTAGAGAGGCTAGGAGGAGACAGGGGAGTCTCTACCTTCTCCAAGGCACCCAGAACTTCCCTGTCCCCTGGCACTTAGAAGGGGCTCCTCATACCTGTTCTCTCCACTCCTCTGGGATGGGCCCTTTAATCACACGTGTCATTAGCTCTGTTTTGCAGAAGAGGCCTGGGTCTTGGGAGCTGCCCTGTTCTGTGAGGAGCTTCACTCTGAACCACACTTCAAAACCTGTTTTTGCCCCTGACTCCCATCTGTGTTTACTTCCCTAGCTACTGATCTAGCTCCTTACTTCCATTCCCCTTATTGGGAAGTCTCAGAACTTAACGCCAATTTTCCTCTGCAGACCTCAGCTTCTCCCAGCCACTGTTCTGATGCTGGACACTGGCTGTCCTGCTTTGGCTAACTCCTCTCATGTAAGAGCCGGAACTCTATTCCCCGAGTCCCTGTGAGCAGGGGAGGAATACTACTCATCATCATTAGCCATCAGGGACATTCATTAGTCATCAGGGATATTCAAATCAAAACCTTATTGAAATACCATCTTATACCAGTTAGAATGGGACCATGACCTGACCTGAGCTGGCAGCACTCAGACCTTGATCTAGCCATGGCCCAGGGACCCAGAGCTGGGGACACCAAAGGTTGCATTTGGAAAGTGGCAGGGATGGTATTTGCATCGAGGCCTCCTAACTGGTTTTCGCCCATCCTCATCCTGCACCTTGTACTCAAGACTGAGAAGTCCCTTCAGTTGACACCTAGAATTGCACCCAGGGTGTGTGATAATGTGCCCTACCTACCCTATGCCATTTATTTCCTGCTCATAGGGCAGTGTCTGAGGTGTAGATCAGGGCACAGTGTCAGATTCCATATGCCAGGACTCTGGCCTGAGTTCTGAGATTTCCATATCTCCCCTCTGTGCTCATTTGTCACCCCTTTCCAAGAAACACCCATTCATTTTTATGAAGACAGGAAGAAAGAAAAATACATTTCAGAGCAGGCTGGGGAACAAAGCGCTTTGCAGGCTTGGCTCACGGAATGGAAACTGGAGATTTAAGGAAGGAAACCGGCAGCAAAGCCTCCATTTCTCAGTTTCTGTATCTGCAAAATGGAGATGCTAGTTTACCGGTTTTAGCTCACACCCCAGGGCTCTGGAAGGATGAATGAGCTTTCATTTCCACATGGCACTGATGTGATAGAAGGTGCTATGTCAATAGCTGGAAGAAATATAAATAGTATGAACCGGATATTCAGGACACTGGGGAGTCCCTTGATGATGAATCAAAATAAATTCTGCTCCAACAAATGAGTGTTTTAAGCAGTGAAAGTCCCTTTTCAACCAGGCATGGGCCTGGATTCACGGTTAAAGAACCCTCCTACTAATTTTGTTATTTGTTTGCAGCTCTGAGTGTGTCTGTGTCCACTGGTAGCACCTGGCAGGAGCCTGATGAGGCGGGGACCAGAGTCACTGCCATCCTTTGTATGGGAGAGGGCTTTGAGGACCACAGAGGTTAAGTAATGTCCTGAAGTCACTCAGCTGACAAGGGTCATAAGCTGGAGCAACCTGATGCTGGGCCATGCTTGGAAGGATGAAACTTCTGCTCCCCTCATTCAGGGATGATGGGGTGTGAAAGGTCAACTCTTCCTGGCTTTTTCACATGCCTGTCTTCATGTACCTCTGCTCCCAAATATGCATCTTTTCCGAGAATCTCAGAGATGTTCTTTGCTGTCATGCTACCCACATTTGGAGCCAATCACTTCAAGAGGGACCCCATGCCACCCTGCCCAGCAGATCCCAGTCATGATGAATGCCCCTCTCTGAGGCTGATTGTTCTGTCACACAATTTTCCTTCCTTCCTTCCTTCCTTCCTTCCTTCCTTCCTTCCTTCCTTCCTTCCTTCCTTCCTTCCTTCCTTGTTTCTTTCTTTTTGCTTGATTTAGAGAGAGATCACAAGTAGGCAGAGCAGCATGCAGAGAGAGAGGGGGAACCAGGCTCCCCACCAAGCAGACAGCCTGATGCAGAACTTGATTCCTGGACCCTGAGACCATGACCTGAGCCAAAGGCAGAGGTTTAACACACTGAGACTCCCAGGTGCTCCCTGTCATACATTTTCTTGTAATATCCAGCTATGCATCCTGGTTGTTGAATTAGCTGTTCTTGTAGTAAGCCTCTGTTTACCCACATGTCACTGTTACTCTGTTCTTGGGGCTATTAAATATTCAAATTTTGCGAACTTTCTTTCAGAATCTATTTCCAATCTTCTTTTTATTAAGTTTTTTTTTTCTAAGATTTTATTTATTTATTTGACAGAGAGAATAAGAGAGCATAAGTAGGGAGCCCGGCATGGGGCTCGATCCCAGGAACCTGGGACCATGACCTGAGCTGAAGGCAGACACTTCACCGACTGAGCCACCCAGCCACTCTTGTACTTCAAATCTTCTCAACCAGTTTATCTGCATGCTTTCAGACATTCTTCCAATTCCTCCCCACTCCCTCATGAGGTTGTGGAGTTGTATGGCAACAGGGCCTGCTTCCAGCTTTGTGTGGAAGCACTATACTATCCACCAGGAGCCAGTGCCATGGAGCTTGGCAGTCTCCACCTGGATAAACCCTGACTCCTTTCTCTGACCTGTGCACCCACCCTGCAGTTTCTGCATGCTTTTCTCCTAACTCCAGCATGTGCACTGACTTCAGAGGACTTGGATCACAGGCTCAGAGAGCTGGGGACACCTGTGGATTGATGTCGTCCCTGGTAGCCTGTAGCCAGGATGGACTGGTAGGGGTATAAAAGTCCAGCTTCAAGTCAGGGTAAACTCAAAGGCATTCCTTACTCACTCAAAATAGGGTCTGCCAGTTCTAACTTTCTGAAGCTTCACCTAAGGTCCATAAGGAGAGGCTGCTTTAAGGAGGTATCATGACATCATGGAGCTAGATCTCCAGGACAAATGTTGCTTTGGGCAAGCTGCTTAATCTCTTCAGGCCTGTGCTCTAAACTGTACAATGGGGACAATAATAGCATCTTCATCATTTGGAAGGATAGCATGGCATCACCCTTGTAATATGTGTGTGGCATGGAGCCTCATGCTTGCATTCAAGATGCACGAAACAGTGTGTCTTTTACACTTTTCCCATTGAAGCCATAGCCCTGAAGGCATCTGGGAACGTTTCTAGGGGGGATTCTCTCCCAATCATGGATCTCAGAGGCCCTCTCCTGTTCCCTGACATTGCAAAAAGTGGAAAGACTTTTATGTCAAGAGGATGCTCTCCTTGGTATTATGCAAAGGTACACAGGGAGCTGGGAGATGCATAGCCAGTTTCCAAGGTGAAGGAAGCAGACACCACAACTCATGGGCTGTGGGGTGGGCACAAGCATCTGGCACTGGCCTTTGCAAAGAGTCAGAAGAAGGATGACTTCAGCTCTGTGAGGGACAAGAAGATATTCATTTTTGGGACAACAGTTAAAAAAAAGGGGGGGGGAACAATTTACCCTTGCCTTTGGCTTATGCAGCAAGCACTGCTTTATAATTAGAGGATTTTGCCAGGGAAGGAATGTCAGAAATTTATGGCACCAGTGCCTGCTCATTGGATGCCCGCATATAAGAGGAAAAGGACAAAACACTCAGGAAAATTAGAAACCATTTAGAATATAAATCCCTAAGGTATCTGTTGAATTTCAATTGGCGGAGAAACACTGCTACTTTTCCTACTATACTTTCTTGTCTCTTTTCTCTGCCCTAATCAGGCCACACTTTTGAAGGGATGGCTGAATCCTTGGCTCTTGATCAGCAGGAACTCCTGAGTTGTCATAAAACCATACCTTGATAAGGTGGGTTCTGAATCTACAGAAAGTTTCCTGTCTTCAGATCAATAGGTAGGCAAAAGATTCATTTCACTTGAACATATAATGAGTACAAGATGTCTTAGATGTTACAGAGCATATGAAGGTGATTGTAATAGAACCTCTGCCTGTAAGGGCTTATAATCTAGGGAAGAGAGAAAACCAAAAACATGCAAAGCAAAGAGAAAAAAGTTCTGTGAAGGAATTGCAAAGTGGGAGAACTGGGGTCAAAGAAAAAAAATTGTTTCTGACCTGAAGGCCTGGACTATAATGGCCCCTGCCTCAGCACCCCTCACCACCAACCCCCACCCCCAACCAGATGGTTTCCAAGTGGCTGGAAGGAGCCCCTGAAGTCATAATGCTTATCTCCCTACAGAACTTTTTAATTAAACATATGGCCTGAAAACTTTAAAAGCATGCATACTTGCAGAGATAGTGTTTTATTTTATTTTCATGTAGCTTTGTGATCAATTTAAATATTTTCATGATATAAATGTTCTTCCCAGAAAGAAGATTCCATTTTATTGCATCATGAATATGGAAAGCAATGGTCTGAATCAAGATGACTTGATTTTGAGCTCTGACCAATGAGGGTGGTTAGTTAGCTATTGTTGTAGCTTGATTTGGAGAAAGCATTTATCAACATTTTCTCATCAGCCTCTGAGCCACAGTGTCACATGCTGGTCTTTTTGGACATAACACAGGTGGCTGGCGATACCCCTTTCCTCAGGTTCATCTGAGCTTGTTCTTTGTGGGCAGACCACTAAGCAAGTAACTGTATATTCTTCCAGCCACCAACTTCCTCCCACATATTTAACAAAATCAATATATTTTTATGATTTTTTTCTAATCAGTTTCCTTATTTCAATTTCTAATTGGATACAGCATCATTATGTTGCATTCTTTAGAACAAATCATTTGATTCATTAATACATTCATTATTCTTAATATGTTTCACTCATTGCAAAAACATTAGATTGATTCATTAAACTAGGCTTAATAGTTTGAGTAATATCATTAATCATGCAATGTTTTACATTAAGATAAGAATTAGTAGCTAACCGAGAGAAGCAGGAAGTCTTTCAGGTCTGCTCCCCTGAGGACTGTGGATTCAGCATCTGCTGAATATCCAAAACTTTCTTTCCATTTACACTTTTCTGAATAGACTTCTTTTCCCACTCATTCAAACTTTCCTTCCTTGTGACTAATGTTAAGAAGTGAAAGCAGAATGATTTCCAGTCCCTGTGTAAGAACTCTGGGGGCACCAAAGCAAATGTGCAGACACAGTGACAACAAGGCTGCATGCTCCAGGAAACCCCTCCTTCTGGAACGTAAGACCCCACACAGATTCTATTCTAACACTTTCCATTTGCTGTGCCCACAATCCAAATCTCTTGTGTCAACTCTGCCCAATTCCAGTCAATTACTCACTTTTCAAGACCTGCCTAAGAATCACTGAGCTCATTCCCTCTCACCAATACCTACTGTCCCAGCTTTGCCTTTCTGAGCACTGCCAATACCATGTAGGTGGGCCTTCCTTTCTGTGGTTGGTCCTTTCTTGGAGTCCTTTTGAGAAGCTGGAACGGACAGTATTGGGGACAGGGGTGAAACCTCCATTCAAGGTGTTTATCAGCCTTGGATGAACAATTGATTCACATTTGCGGTTTTAATAGCTACTAATACCTGAGCCCTTCTCTTAAATAATTAAATCAACAATTCTGGGTTTGGGACCCTGTTGTTTATATTTTTTTAAAGCTCCTATTTGAGGGACGCCTGGGTGGCTCAGTTGGTTAAGCAGCTGCCTTCGGCTCAGGTCATGATCCCGGCGTCCTGGGATCGAGTCCCACATCGGGCTCCTTGCTCAGCAGGGAGCCTGCTTCTCCCTCTGCCTCTGTCTGCCATTCTGTCTGCCTGTGCTCGCTCTCTCCCTCTCTCTCTCTGATAAATAAATAAAATCTTTAAAAAAAAAATAAAGCTCCTATTTGATTGTTTTGTGCCTCCAGTGTTGATAAACACGGATACAGAAGGTTAACATTTGTCACTCAATTATTTAACTATTAATTTAACAAAAATATTGGCTGCCTTATATGTGCCTGGTCACTTTCTGGGCACTGGAAATAAAATATGCAAAAAAATCAACTTGGTCTCTGCACTCAAGGAACTTATATTCCATTGAAGGAAAAAAGAACACAATCCCATGATTAATGTATGTGTTGGGGTGCCTGGATGAATCAGTTGGTTGAGCATCTGCCTTCAGCTCAAGTCATGATCTCAGGGTCCTAAGATTGGGTCCCTGCTTGACTCTGAGTTCCTGTTTGTTTCTCCCTTACAATCTACAACCCCCTCCTACCCCTGCTTGTGCATGCCCTCTTTCTAACAAACAAATACAATCTTTAAAAAAATAAGGTAAATGCCTACGTAGATGATAAAAACAGGGTGATGAGTGAGGGGTAACCAGGTTGATGAATGGTCAGAAACCTCTATAAAGAAACATCCTAGGAGCTGAGCCCTCTCATTAGAAGCCACAGCCATGTACAATGGAAGCAAGGGCAAAAATAAACTATCAGGACTTCATCAAAATCAAAAGCTTTTGCACAGCAAAGGAAATAGTCAACAAAACCAAAAGATAACTGACTGAATGGGAGAAGATACTCACAAATGACATATCAGATAAAGGGCTAGAATCCAAAATCTATAAAGAACTTATCCATACCCAAAGAACAAATAATCCAATCAAGAAATGGGCAGAAGACATGAACAGCCATTTCTGCAAAGAAAACATCCAGATGGCCAAAGACATAAGAAAAGAAAAAGTCCTCCACATCACTTGGCATCAGGGAAACACAAATCAAAACCACAATGAGATACCACCTCACACCAGTCAGAATGGCTAAAATTAACAAGTCAAGAAATGACAGATACTGGCAAGGATGTGGAGAAAGGGGAACCCTCCTACACTGTTGGTAGGAGTGCAAGCTGGTACAACTACTCTGGAAAACAGCATGGAGGTTCCTCAAAAAGTTTAAAATAGGGGCACCTGGGTGGCTCAGTGGGTTAAAGCCTCTGCCTTCAGCTCAGGTCATGATCCCAGGGTCCTGGGATCAAGCCCGCATCAGGCTCCCTGCTCAGCAGGGAGCCTGCCTCCCCCAGCCCCCCACCTGCCTCTCTGCCTATTTGTGATCTCTGTCTGTCAAATAAATAAATAAAATCTTAAAAAAAAAAGTTGAAAATAGAGCTACTCTACAACCCAGCAATCACACTACTGAGTATTTACCCTAAAGATACAAATGTAGTGATCCAAAGGGGCATGTGCACCCAAATATTTATAGCAGCAATGTCCACAATAGCCAAAATATGGAAAGAGCCTAGATGTCCATCAACAGGTGAATGGATAAAGAAGATGCCATGTATGTATATATATATATATATACATACATACATATACACACACACTCATACATACATATAATGGAATGCTATGCAGCCATCAAAAGAAATGAAATCTTGCCACTTGTGATGATGTGGATGGAACTAGGGGGTACTATGCTAAGCTAAATAAGTCAATCAGAGAAAGACAATTATCATATTATCTCTCTGATATGAGGAATTTGAGAGTCAGGGCAAGGGGTTGTGGGGTTGTGGGGGGTAGGGAAGGAAAAGATGAAACAAGATGGGATCAGGAGGGAGACAAACCATAAGAGACTCTTAATCTCGTAAAACAAACTGAGAGTTGCTGGGGGATGGGGAGGTAGGGATAGGGTGGCTGGGTGATGAACTTTGAGGAGGGTATGTGCTATGGTGAGTGCTGTGAAATGTATAAGCCTGATGATTCACAGACCTGTATTTCTGAGGCAAATAATACATTATATGTTACAAAAAATTAAAAAAGCAATAGCCATGTCATCATCTGGGGAGAACAAGCAGGAGCAGGAAGGACACATGCACAAACCCTAAATCAGGTGTGAGCCTGGATTATTTAAAGAGCAGGAGAACAGGTCATTGCAGCTAGACTGCACTCGACCAGGAGGAAAGAGGTCCATGAGAGCCTCATAGGCCATAATAAGAGGCCTGGATATTACGGCAAGTTCAGTAAAAGCCTCTGCAGAGATGCGGGATTAGGGAGGATTCTCAACAGGACCGTGCCCTGATCTGACTTCTCCAACACAATCACACAATTTGCTGCACAGAGGATGGATGGGAGGGATCAGGGGAGGGTACTGGGAAAGTAGCCATGAGGCTACTATAAAGGCCCAGAGTGGGATGATGGGGAAATTGAGCAACATAGGGCAGTGGAGGTAGTAGGGAGATTGGACCTGTCCAACAGGTTCTTGCAGGCAGAGCCATGAAGCATGCTTATGGTGAGACCAGGGCATGATGGAAGGAGAGAAATCAAGAGTGATTCCTCGGTTTGCGGTGGCATTCAGACCTGGAGACTGGAATTTGGGAGGTATAGGAGTCATCATCAGTATCTCAATGCGTCGACACCCATATCACTTTGTAACATCACTTTGTTTAAGAACAAAGGTGGGGGACCGGATGGGCCTGGGACCAAGAGCTAGAACATACAGGCTCATCAATGGAGGGACAATGAAGGAGAGATCCACAAAAGAGGTGGAGGGTGAGTGACCACAGGGATGTGGGGGAGGCAGGGGTCAACTGTTGTCACCACCAGAAGGACAGAGGGTTTCTGCATGCAAGAAGTGTTGGTTAATCTAAGCAGAAAGGAGACTCTTGGACGAAGTAAGATGCAGCCTGCCAATTCCAGGCTTGCCCCAACTCCATGGGGGCACCAATACACCATTTAGTCACACCCCAGAGTGCAGCGTGTGAGATGCTTCCCGGACATGAGCAGTTCTGAGCTGAAGCTCACGGAGGTCACTGTGGCCTGGATGACAGTAGGGTCATTGCAGGGATGGGGCCGGAATACCAGTGCAGTGCGGTGTCAGACAGTGGCCTCTATCCAAAACGAGGGCATCTCCTGAGTGCAACCAGAGCCATGTCCTATATAAAAGCAATTATTTCCACCTAGATCTGCCCTTGGAAAGTGGGTTATATTTTGGACTCTTTTCAAGACAAATCTGGAGTGAGGCTGGCAGAGGATCTGGAGCAGCAGACAGAGCAGAGGTGGCAGAAAGAATCAAGGAGTGAATGTCTTCAGGGGGTGCATACAGAGTGTGTGGGGAGACATTGCTAAGGGTGAAGCGTTGGAGGTGTGTATGAGTGTTTGTGGGAATGTAGGTGGCCATGGATAATTGCCACAGTGTTAGGAAAGAGATCTTTGACTCAGCCCTTGGTCTGTCCAGTCTACCATCTTCATAAGCAACTGGCATGAGACAAACTTCGCATATTTAGACACAAACACAAATTCTGGGAATATAAGGATAGAAATGCATTGCTGATTTTCTCTACCAACCTGCAGGATTCAAAGTGGACTTGAAAAGCCAGAAGTTGGTAGTAGAAGGTCAGATAGTAGAAGGTCAGATAGTAGAAGGTCATGTTCAGATCCAAGGTTGTGTGAATCTGGACAAGCCACTTAACTAAATTGAAAAGAACAAATTTAAGGGGATAACCCTGGCTGCTCTATGTAGACAGGGACACAGATAAATCAGACCCTGCTAGTGGCACATGGAAAGGATGCATAAACGTGTGCTCTGGGGAGCAGGGACACGACCTGTGGTGTTGAGTCCACAAGAGACATGGTAAAGAGAGCAAGGAAGCAGTGTCCTCATGCGTGCTGGGCTTGGGTGCTGGACCAGCTCTGCCTCCAGCAGAGTTAGAAGTGCTGGTGACAGCAGTGTCAGCAGCTCCCAAGGGAAGGGTTGCACCAGCACACTAGATTCTGAGCAAGCTACAGAGGTGGTCCCTGTGCTGAGGGGCTGAGGGCCCTCAGGCCCTTTTAACTCAAAGATTTTTTGTTGCACAAACACAGTGAGAAAATCAGAATTTCCTAAATGTCACCAGAATTTCATAAAACCAGAAACCAGAATTTCGTAAATGTCACATGGGTCGTGTGACAACACCCTTATACTGGAGATAGTAGAAGATCATGTTCAGATCCAAGGTTGTGTGAATCTGGACAAGCCACTTAACCGCTTTGCCACTCCATTTCCTCATCCATGGTATGATTCTAAAGATTCCAGTGATTTCCAGCACCTCGGGGAACTCTTGCAGGGGAAGGGTGAAGGGCAGGAGACCCGTGCAAGAAGAGAAACAAAACCTTGGTAGCTTCACAGAGTGGCTTAGTTGCTCACCAAGGACAGTATAGTGAGCAAGTGAAAGGTGTTGAACAGAGCCTGTGTCATGTCTCTCCTTTTTGGTAATTAAGGTTTCCTTGATGGGGCCGTCCAAACCCTATTTCATATTGGTGGTTGTAAGACCAATGTTAATGAAGAGGATTCAGTCTTCTGTCTTCTGGACCATCTGACAGACACCAAACAGGGGCCAGGCAGATAGCAACATTTCAGCTTTTTGTTGGTAAATGCTAACCCAGAGAACATGGGTTGAATAGAGGCCAAAGCAAGGTTTCATACATCTTGCCTACTAAAAGGAACTTACACCCAAGCAGGGAAAACTAGCTGGAGCCCTTGTCTTCAGGCCATTTTTAAAAGATCTAACACCCATCTGCTCTTTCTAAATGAAGTATAGGTAATATAACTTACATGCATACATCATTTCAAATACTTCAAAATTGAGGTTTCTTTAATGCCCTAATTGTAATATGAAGAAGAGGTGAAAAAGAGTAAGTTGTGGTGAGCTCCTATCATATAAATTATTGGGCACAAACATACATGGTATGGAAACGAAAACCCAGGATGGGGTGAACACCAGATTAAAACCAGTTCCTGGGAAAAGCAAAAACACCAGAACTGTTTGTATTTGCTTGGAGGACAAGGTGTCCCACGTTCCATGAGGTGAGGATAATGGGGAGGGAGGAGGTGAAGCAGTATGGTGCTTGGTCTATGCATAAGCACAATCAATGGGATTCCTCACACCACATGTAGTGTGGACATGATTCCCCATAGTATCACCTCAGATAGGGGTAAGGATGATATGGAGCCTAGGAAACATATCTTCGGACTTAAGTCCCCACATCTCTAAGCATTTATTCCATCTCTAGTAGTTATAGACCTTGGATGGCATAATTCTTTCGTGACTGGCAGAAATAGAAATTGGATGTTTTCCACTAGACCCATAAGAAAACAACTGTGGCCCCAGAAGAAAGAAATACATTTAGTATGTTATCCTCACAACCTAGATTTTCTAGCTGTGGTTACATGCTTGCACATCCACACATATGCACACATATATTTTATGGGAATTATATAAACATTTAAAAAATAACTTGTTGATAAAATCAAGCAAGATCCTTGCATTGCATGTGTCTCTGCCAACTTGAAAGTACCTGCCTGTAGGGCTGTATGAAGGGTCTTCATTCTCTACCTTACACGGTGGCCACCAAGACCCATAGGTCCTACATGAATGTCCCAACCTATAGGGTAGGGGAGGGAGAGGACAGGAGGAAGGGCAGGAGAGGGCTGTGTGCTTAAACATTTATGAGCCATGTTTTTGATATAAAAATCAATGCATATCTTTTTAAATTTTCTCTAGAAACATGGAAAATTATAAAAAAAAATAAAATTCACCCCAATGACCAGATAGAGCCACATTTAACACATTTACAATTTTTTGTCTTTGTATTTCTCCTGTAATGAAACTGGATTCATACCCCATAGTTTTGTTTTTCCTCAAAACATTGTATTATCACAATTTGATCACATTATTTTTTTTTAATTTTATTTATTTATTTATTTGAGAGAGAGAGAGAGAGAGCATGAGAGAGGAGGGGTCAGAGGGAGACACAGACTACCTGCTGAACAGGGAGCCCAATGGGGACTCAATCTGGGGACTCCAGGATCATGATCTGAGCCGAAGGCAGACACTTAACCAACTGAGCCACCCAGATGTCCCGACCACATTATTATGCCTTGTTTACTTTATTCTTAGACTATACCATATTGTGTTATCTGATCTTACCATATGCTTTACCTACCACCTCCCCCCTTCTTTATGGACAATTCTGTCTTATACAGTGTGTAATGCTTATAAAAAATGCTCTTTTCATCATCACATTTGCTGCAGCAGAGCTACCTGGCCTGGGTACGTCATCTGGAGCTCCAGGATGACATTTTTAGCTGGACAGCCCCACTTTACTGTAAGGAATGTAAGCCTCATGGAACTTCAACTAATTTTTTTTTTTTCTATTTGATTCCTATTAAAAGCATCACAAAGCGCAATAAAGATAAATAAAAGTACCAATTTTTCCAATAAGAAATAATTCAACAAAACATACTGAGATCTAGGATGCCTCCCAGGAAGTGACACAGAGAAATTTGAAAATTTGCTTGTAATTCCCAGAGACATGCTACTGCTAGAAGGGCAAATAAGACATATAATAAGAAGAAAGCTACATGACTAAGAAATGCTAAAAATTGGGGGCACCTGGCTGGCTCAGTGGGTTAAAGCTTCTGCCTTTGGCTCAGGTCATGATCCCAGGACTCGGAGATTGAGCCACATGTTAGCCTCTCTGCTCAGTGGGAAGCCTGCTTCCCCCCACCTCTCTGCCGGCCTCTCTGCCTACTTGTGATTTCTGTCTGTCAAATAAATAAATAAACTCATAAAAAAAATAAAAAAGAAATACTAAAAATTGTAACTAAACTAGATGGTTAAGAAAGTCCAAAGGCCTAAGTATGTGTGCTACAAACACAGAAAGTGGGGGCAGGGCTTTATAAATTCCTTTGGCAGGCATAGAAATGCACTAGAATCCAAGGTTCTTAAAATGCATGGAAGCTATGACACCAAAAGCACAAAAAGATAAACTAGGCCTCATCAAAATTAAATACTTTCTTCATCCAATGACATTATCAAATAATGAAAATGCAACCAACCAACTGAAGGAGAGAGAATATTTTCAAATTGTAGATCTGATAAGAGGTTGATATTTGGAATACATAATGGCTCTTACAAATCAACAACAAAACAACCCAATTTAAAAATGGGCAAACCAAGACATTTCTCCAAAAAGGATAAACGGCCAATAAGCATATGTCTTTGACAGCACTAATAATTAGGGAAATACAAATCAAAACCACTTGTCACACATCAGGATGGCTATTAAAACAAAGCAAATCTCAAATCCCAAAAATAATAAGTCTAGGCAAGGATGTGACGAAATCGAAATTGGAAGCCTTATACAATGTTGTGGGGAATCTAAAACAATAGAGCTACTATGGAACAGTACAGAAGTACGGTACTCAGTACTTCTCAAAAATTAAAAAAATTACCATATGATGTGGCAGTTCCATGGCAGTTCCATGGCAGTGTACTTGAAAGAATTAAAAGCTGAAACTTGATCAGTTTTTGTATGTCCATAGTGATAACATCATTATTCACAATAGCCAAAAGACAGAATCCAAGTGTCTATTGATAGAAGAATGGATCAACAAAATGTGGCGATGCATATGAAGGAATGTTGTTCAGCCATAAAAGGAAATGTTAATGCATACTATAACATGGATGGACCTTGAAGACATTACACTAAGTGATATAACCCTGTCACAAAGATATAAATACTATATGATTCTTCCTATATGAGATACCCAGGGTAGTCATACTCATAGAGACAGAACATTAGAAGGTGGTTCCAGGGGCTAGGAGGAGTGGGAACCAGGAGTCATCGTTTAATGGGGACAGAGTCCCAATCTGAGATGTTGAAAATGTTCCGGAGTTGGATGGTGGTGTTAGTTCTACAAAAATGTGAATGTACTTAATACCGTTGAACTGTCCACTTTAAAATAGGTAGAATGTTCAATTTTGTGTTTATGTATATTTTACTACAATAAAAACTTCTTATGGGGTGGGTGATGTAATGTGCTATGTTAGTGGTACAACAGAGACACAGGTCAGGAAGCTGTGGGGCAGGGGTGTGAGGATGCAGTTCCATGTAGGAGGTCTCTAAGCCACAACTTCCAGGGGAGCCATAGTCCCTGGGAGAAAGAGATGTACAGAAGCTAACATTTGACTTGAAAAGAAGGAGCTGAACTAATGGATTTGGGATAAGAAATGAGAAAGAGCTGGTGATATAGGCAACAAGTTGAGTGAGAGAGATAAGAGGCTAGTGTGGGGCTGCTGAGACAAGGACAGGGGTGTCATAGGATGGCAGAGGAGACAGCCTAAAAACAACCCACTTCCACATCAGCTTGGCAAAGGTCACCTTGTCCTGTGGGAATCCTGCCAGAAACCTAGGCTTGCCCTCTTATATTGGACATTCATTTTCTCAAAGTCTGTGTTGACCTTCTACAAGGTCAATCCTATCACAGGGATACAGTTCTATTGGAAAAGGGATTAATTGCATGATTTAACATGCTTTCTCTTTAATCCTTCCAGATAGAGTAAAATAAAGAATAAAAAAGATAAGCATTAAATGTAATAGAAATTCACTTTTGAGATTTATGGTCTATGGAAATCCACATGGAAAACGCATGGCTGAACAGCAATAATCTTTCTTAGGCTTTAGTCATTTTAAGACAATTTTGCTGACTTCCCTACTGGAATATCTTTCTTTTTCATTGCAACTGAGAACAATAACTTGACAATCTGGTGTGACTTCAAGGGCAGTTCATATTTACTTTCAACAAGTGTTTTGGCTTCCTCCTTACTAGTGCACGTGTGTTTCTTTGGTGTGTGTGTCAGAGGTTGTTAATGGTATGTGAGTGTGCATGACAAGGTAAGGCTCTCCAAGTCCCACCCTTGGTTCAAGGGGCTTGAGTTGGGAACAGAGTAAAGAATGGGAGATACGGTGGGAGGTTGAGTTGGGGCAAAGGCTCCCTGACAGCTGAGGGCCTCCCCTTCCTCTCATGCTGTTGTTGGTGCTGATGGTCCAGAGGTTTTACTTCTTGGAAGGCTATGAGGACCATGGGGCCACACAGTGGTTGCTATAGCCAAGCTAGTTACCATAACAGTCCAGGAACCTGATTGAAAGGTTATCCAGAGTAATGTTTGCCTCAACACCAAAGTTGGAGGAATGGATGTCACTGTTCACGTCTCAGAAGATAACTTGGTCCTTATTGAAGCCAAAATGGCCTGTTGGGGTCCCTCTGACTCTTCATTTGTTAATGTCATTATATTTAGCGTATTTCTATAAATAAGCAAATCAGTTTAATGGCAGACCTACTGGGTGTAGAGGCAGGGAAGACTGTGCAGTGAGTGCCCATTTCAGCTCAGGGGTGGCACTGCATGCCAGTGGATGCTGAGAAGGTGCTTGAGCAGCTTCATGTCCACCTTGTCATAGTTATCCAGTTTTGGGTGGCAGGATGATGTCAACCCCAGTATTGGATGTCCCCATGATGCTGAAGTTGCCTGGGGGAAGGGAGGGCAAGGGTTCATGTTGCAGGAAGCATTGCTGAGTCTGGAGGGAGTTGTGCACATATTTGTGGACCTCCATCACAAGCAAGGGCATCTGCAGAAGGGCTTAAGATGATGAAACTTTGGCTTCACCATTTGGGTGAGTCCCACATTCTCTAAGGAGGTGATGGTAGAAGTAGACTCCACAGTGCTTCCCTCACCCATTGCATGTTGGCTGGATCCTTGCCCTTGACTTTGA
This sequence comes from Mustela nivalis, assembly GCF_964662115.1. Lineage (NCBI taxonomy): Eukaryota > Metazoa > Chordata > Mammalia > Carnivora > Mustelidae > Mustela > Mustela nivalis. Next base: position 96,715,653 of record NC_139027.1, read on the forward strand.
AGGTTTTCTTGAACTTTTCATGGGTAGGATTGTACTGGAGTGTGGAGACCTTGGAGTCAGAGTCAACACAGAAGTGATCAGTCACTTCTGTGACTTCACTTCACTGTGACTGCACTGTGACATGACTTCACTGCATTCTGTCAGCGTTGGAAGCAGGCCTGGTTACTGAGTGCCCAGTCTGAGCCTCAAAACAATGGTAATGTTTTCAGCTCCAAACATCCCTCTGATCTGATCTCTTCCACGCAGGCCACTAACCTCAGCAACAAAAGGAAATGATGATTGTTTTTTGGGTGCCTGGTGACTACTGCTTCAGCTCAGTAATGGAAGTCCTTCCCCTTTTGTACTTATCACCAGATGAAGAACACAAAGTTTGGCCACCTGCTTGGAAGAGGCTAGGGAGAGAGCAGGGGTCATTAGCAATGAGAACAAAATACTATTTCAGTAAAACTTGTGGTTGCTTTGAGTCTTTATCAAGTCTTATGAGTGGACAGAATTCTTAGTGGTGACCTTACTTCACTCAGCCACAGGAAACCCCTGTTAAATAGCTAGATATGGTTTTGTCCCATGGGAGTTCCTTGATAGGGGCCACAGGTTTCACACTGGGGGCCAAAATGTTAGCTGCCAGTAGGTATGTGTCTTGTCTAGGCTGTCATAGCTGAACAAATGGGAAACTGGGCCTTAAGCACAATCTTCCATGTACAGCCTTCCAGGTTCTCTCTGGCTACAGCAATGGCCTTGGTGTACCTCTCTGTCTCTACCACAAGAACCTAGCTTAGTCAATGTTAGCTAAATGAATATATGCAGTTCCAGCTGATGACTCTGATTTCCTCCTTCAACTGACCCGTGGATTGCCATGATGTGCACTATCGTACTGCCATTTTTTACAAATCATTGCCTGCACTTGTTAATGAGATGTAAAAATTGGTTGTTGTTACTTCCTCTCCTGGTTGGCTTTTTAATTTCCACATTTCTTGTCCTGGACCCCAGGACTTGTGTTTTGTTTTGTTTTGTATTCCTTTGGCAACATCCTAAATCCATGGCAAGCCTTGGGCCCAGGTTGCTCTGCTGTGTGGTCCCTGGATTTCTCCCAGGGGAACCTCCTTGGTGAATGCTTTTTTAATTGCCCACCTGGCAAGTTTCCTAGTTGTAATGGCTGACTAAGGTCATTTTCAGATGTGGCCTAGAGGAGAAAAGTACTCCTAGGTTCACCCACTAGAATCTCGTGAGGAGGAACCTTTAGAAGGTAGTTGGACTGCACTCCATCCTCGAACACCCACATCAGAAACCCTGGGGCCTAGGACTTTCATCTGAAAGGAGCCAGCTGGTATCGGTGGAGCCAGACCTGTGTTAGAATACATTTGCAAACCCTGGTTTATGGCAAAGACACAACATGACAATTTGTTTCACTTGGGAGAAAATATAACTTCATCCTGCTTGGTCATGTTATAAACAGACCAGTTCAACAAACTATTTAAATATTTGTTGAACTGGCAGGCAGAATTCTAGGAAGTTCCCAAGGATCCTGCTCCCAAGTGATCCCTGTATCCCACTCAGCAAAACATGACACTAGGGAGTGCTGAGAAAGAATCCCACAGATGTAATTAGGGTTTCACAGCTGTCCACTTTAAGATGGGGAGATACTCAACAGTCCTGATCTGATGATTGCAGGATCCCTGGCAATCCCATCTAGAGTCAGGAAATAAACAGGAGAGTTTCTCCACTGAGGACTCAGTGGCCAGGTGGTGAGTACCCAAGCATGGCCTTTAGAAGCTGAGCATGGTCCCTGGGACCACTTATAAAACAACACAGGCCTGTAGCTCAAGCAACCTGAATGAGCCTAGAAGCAGTTTCCTCCAGTCATAGCCTCAGGTGAGAACTCAGAGGCCTGGATGCCACCTTGGCCTCCGCCCTGTGAGACTCTGAGTAGAGAACCCCACCCACCACACTGTGCCTAGGCTCCAACCCACAGAACTGGGCTGTAATACATGGGTGCTGCTTTAGTGCCTCAGCCCATGGCAATTTGTCACACAGCAAGAGAGAGCTTGTACATGTACCGCTCACAATGTTACACCCAGAGCTGCAAAGACAAATGAGCAATTCATCCTGCATGGAGAGTTGGAAGATCTAGGGGAGTAACACTCGACCCCACAATATTGGAAGCTGCTATAACGATGAGGTCCATGTGCATGAGAGGCCCATTAAAGCACTTAGAAAACAAAGTCAGGAGGAGGTCATGCAAACTTTCCAGGTTACCGATAAGCTTTGTGAGAGATGAGTACAGCATCCAGGCATCCTGTTTGGTATGATTGTGGCTGGGAGGGGCTTTTGGGAGGGCAGGTCCTTGGACGTGCTCTCTCATGCTGTAACTTTCAGTGTTTAATGAAAGAAGCAGATGGGACTTTCCATGAAGGTCTGTTATATCCAGGCCTGAATCTCTAGGAAAACCGCTTTATATTGAGCAAGTACAGCTCTGGTCCTCGAAGGAAAGAGGCCACTTGCTGACCATGCAACACCTAAGAGGGTTTACCAAATGTGCCTGGATGATAAAGCTCAAACCAGCCATTAGTGATGCCAGGTTTATATCACACTTAAAATCACAACCAGTTTCCCAAAGCACCCCTCACACATAGGATCATATTCACACTTCGAGATGCCCTCTAAGGGAATTATTATTGAAACTTCATTTGTTGTTGAGGAACTGAGGTTCAGAGAGGTCACTGCTCACCCACACTTGCTCAGCTGCTGTGGTGGAAAAATAAGCCCCATTCTTTTTTTTTTTTTTTTTTTTAAAGATTTTATTTACTTATTTGATAGACAGAGAGGCAGGCAGAGAGAGAGAGAGGGAAGAAGTCTCCCTGCTGAGCAGAGAGCCCGATGCGGGACTTGATCCCAGGACGTTGGGATCATGACCTGAGCCGAAGGCAGCGGCTTAACCCACTGAGCCACCCAGGTGCCCCAAAATAAGCCCCATTCTAGTGATCCCCCTGTCACACTCTGGCATTCTCTTTTCTCCGCCAGCTCCTCCTGAGTAATACCCCTCCTCCAGTAGCACTGGGCCAGTTTGGAAGCTGGGAGCCTCCCTTTGCTGTTATCCATGCCCTGTGCCCAGACAGGACAGACTGTCTCTTCACTAACATGACACAGCACACAGCATGTGAGCAGAGAGTAAGCAGTCATTGCTAAGCTTCTTAACAGACAGAAAGGGCCCACGGCCTTCCCACATGGAGCTGAGACAGCCACCCAGATGTACTTTGATGTGTGCCCTGATTAAGGGGAAGCAGCCACTGTATGTTGACCTGTCACTGAGGCTTTCTCTGCAGTGAGTGTCAGATGGCAGCCCTCTCTCAGAGACCATGGTGGGGAGCACCTGTCAGCTGCTCTTACAGAAGCTGCTCTGTGACCAGCCCAGGTCTGACAACAGGGAAAGAAGAGATTAGGAAGGCACTGTTCTGATTCACAGGTACAACTCCAACCTGAACTCCATGGCTAGGTGGGAGGGACTCGGGCCAGGACTGGGATGCTTCAACAACAGGAACATGGAAGGATTTCAGAACTTACTTTCTCATAGACATCCTTATGGTTACTCCTTTACTCACACTCAGGTGCTTCTGCTATCTGGAGGGGAATTCTCAACTATTTGGTCCTTATCTACTGAATGAATGCTGCTTAGCATATATCTCTAAGCTGTCACAGAGAACAACTTTTAATAACTTCAAGCTCTTAACACTTGTAAATTTGCAGGGTGACACCTCGGGCCCTATTTTCATTGTGCTAAATGGGAAGAGGTAGATAGAACAGTGGCTCCTCTTTTAGGTGAGAAGGTGTGCATTTAAGGTCAGGGACACTCCACCGTCCTGGGCTAAGATCATCACAGAGCTGGTGAACCACAGTGGATGTGGGAGACACTATCGAGTGTTCGTCCCTTGGGGAAGCCTTGTTGAGTAAGTGCGAAGACAGAGAGATGTTGAGACTCTCAGTGAAGAGCACTGCACTGGCCCGCTGGTCTACCCAGATTAGCAACAGGGGAGCCTTTCCTGATAAGGGAGACATGGCATTTTCTTTCTTGGGTTGTTCCTTATGCTCTTCAGCCTAGCTCATTGGAAAGACTATGTGTTTAACTCCCAGCTGAAATGAAGTGGAGTCCTGGTGCTCTCTGCCTCAGTAATGCATGGCCAATCTTTCTCAGTCTCACCCACATAGCAGGGACACTACTTCAAGGTTGTCATGAGAATAATCAAGGCAGTCACCAAGCCAGCAACCACACACAACACATTTTATTGATTATATAATAGATTATCGATGATCATTGTGCATGATAAAATATTAATACCTCTGCCTCCTGCCTTTATGGTCATACTACATGCTTCCTCTTGGCTAGGTGAGGAGAGAAAAATAAACATGAATCAGTCTGAATTACAAACAACATTGCATTTGAGAGCTATGTGTAGAGAGGTTCTGCCTCTGCAGATGTCTTTTGGACATACAAGTGGTCTGGCCTTCCTCTGGAGTTTGGGTTCCAATCTCCCACCTGGAGTGTGTAAATGACCCGGGAACCTTCCTGCTCCCCAGGATCCTGTGTACATGGCACACAGAACAAACTATTAATGCTGTCAGAGACAGCACCAGCATTATCTCCCAGGTGAACTCCACAAACACGCATTAGCTCTTTTCTGGCTCAAGGCCTCTGGCATACCTTCACAGCATGACTGATGAGCAGACACAACTCTGTGCAGTGGGGCTTTGAGGAACACTGTCTGAGTTTCTGCGACAGATTGTATTCTCCAAAGATGAAGCTTATGGCTTACTATGTGATGCTCATAGTACTCACTGTGGATCTGGCCAGGACTTTGACTATGGGCAAGGAATGATGCAGAACTTAACAGACAAAAGTATCAGAGGTGGCACAACCTGTTTCTGAGCACTTGGATATTCACTCTTGAAGCAGCCACTATACAGTGAGGAAGCCAAGCAGCCCCACGGAGAAGCTGTGTACCCCAGCCGCAGCCTCGCTCTGCCACCAGACAGGTAAGGGACAAGCTGGCAGGTGATTCCATCTCCCAGCCTTGCAGCTGTCCCCGCTGATGTGCTATGGAAACAAACTGACCCGCTGCACGCTGCACAAATTACAGATTTGTGAACAACCTGAATAGAGTCATTTTGCTAAACTGCTTAATTTTGAGGAAGTATATTCTTCAGCAACAGGTGGCTGGAACATCTGCCCTTGATACATTAGAGCAAACTATGAGCCACAGAGGCATTAACCTTCTCAAGTTTTTCAAAGACTGTGCCAGTCTTAGAAGAGATGCTTAGGGGGGCACCTGGGTGGCTCAGTGGGTTAAAGCCTCTGCCTTCAGCTCGGGTCATGATCTCAGGGTCTTGGGATTGAGCCCCGCATCGGGCTTTCTCACAGCCCTGCTTCCTCCTCTCTCTCTGCCTGCCTCTCTGCCTACTTGTCATCTCTGTCTGTCAAATAAATAAATAAAATCTTTAAAAAAAAAAAAAAAAGAAGAGATTCTTAGCTTGTTGAATGAATGAATGAACGAACTATTCATAATTGCTATCCCTCAGAGTCACAATTAAGCACAATTAATGCTACACCCTGTCTCCCAACCTCCCTATCACAGAACAACATCTGTAGTATGGATGGGATGGAGGTAGTATCCACTACAAGTAAGTTGGCTTATAGAGCAAAGAATTCCCCCTGACTATTACCAAACACATCGTCATTTAACCAAAATTGTTATGATTGCTATTGTGCTGTTTTCTCAAGACCCACTTTGCAGGTTGGGGAGAGAATAGGGGATGTGGTAGTCACTCTTCTAGAAGAGGCATAAATATTTGAGCTGAATCATCTACAAACTGGTGGTCAGTTACTTCACCTCAGACTCCCAATTCCCTCCTTCATAAAATGCAGAGGGATGTGGATGAAGGGTTAAGTATCCCCAAGCATGAGGTCAGTTCTCAGCAAATTTTATATATATATATATATACATATATATATATATTGAACTGTAGGTGGTTGCAATAAAAACTGACCATGGCTCAGACTTCTTGATGTTAATATAGGTAGAGATGGCATTTAGCTTCAGCTGCTCTGACATGAGAACGGTTATACAAGGAAAACCAGAGACATTTCACTCTTGGGCAGAAGTAATTTCCTTCGGACCATGGAGTGAACCAAGACTTTCTAGTTTTTATTTTAATTTCATTCCAGATGTAGTGTAGCTCAGAATTTTTCTCTCCCACACAGTATTTTTTTTTTCTCCTGAATGTGGGTAATACCAATTTATAAGATCTGTCCTACTTACTTCCTGTCCTATCTGGGATGCCAGAGAGCATCTTGTGTTGGCTGGCATCATTTTATCCATGAACCATTTAATATTTATTACTCAAAATAAAGAAAAACTTTAAGATTAAAAAAAAAATCAAAACAGGAAAAATGGGTAAATGAATAATCTCAGATGGTGATTTTCCAAGGTGTGCTTTGTATATCTTATCTCAGGTTATTGAGCTTGTCCTGCTCCCCAGAACAAAATAGAGGAACTGAGTCTTCAAGTAGAAGGAATGACCTTCTTCTATGATTGTTCCAAGTCAGTGACCTCAACTCCAAGAGGAGAGATTTGGAAATTATCACCTCACTCTCTTCAAAAGCAAATGACCTCTCTTGTAGTTTATGCCAAACCCTTCTTGTTATACAATGGGGAAAAATAATCTGATTCAGATGTTGAATAAAAAAGTAGGGGTACGAAATATGTACCCAAGATCCGTGCATATAATGTCTTTAAAAAACAAATGGGGTGGCTGGGTGATGGACATTGGAGAGGGTATGTGCCATGGTGAGTGCTGTGAATTGTGTAAGAGTGATATGATAATTCACAGACCTCTACCCCAAAACAAATAATACATTATATGTTAATAAAAACAAAACAAAACAAAGCAAATGGCTTGGAAGAGAAGAAAAAGATCAGAAGGGGCTCATATTTAATAGTGGTTATTTGGTAGTATGAAGACTCTAGTGAATTTTTTCTTTAACCTGTTTTCTAAGTTGTTTGTTTGTTATTTTGTTTTGTTGTCCTAAGGTGAGAAGAAGTTAGTCTTCTCTCACATTCCATCAGGCTCCCCACACATTTAAGTTTGCACTGGGGGAATGCCGGTACCCTAAAACCACCTGTGTTGGTTTCCTCTTATATGTCACAGTCATGTCTACATTGTCAGAAAGTAACTGTACTTTCAATCCGACAGTGACTGCATCAGACCTCAGGCCTCAAGCAGGAGTGGGAAGTTCTCACACCAGCCTGCCACTGCAAAGGCTTTGTCTCGTGGCGTCATGGTTTCTTCCTACAGAGTGACTTCACCTCTGTGGTGACAGCCAATTCTGGGCTCTGGAATTCCAACTCTGAAGATGGCACAGAGCCACTAACTAGTTCCCATATTAATCTCGCAACAGGCCTTTAGCCAGAAGAAATGAAAGTCTCATTTACAGAAGGGACCACTGCCCAAAGGAAAGGGGAAACATAGGCTCTAAGGTAATCATGGGTAGGGGTGTGGTTAAAGAGGACACTCTTTAGAAGAAGAATAAAAAGAACTGGGATAGCTGATGAGCCCTGGACAACCAGGCAACCCCTTACTTCTTATAAAGTGAGATGAATCAGCTTGGTTATCATTAAAACTATTTTCAGTTCTGTCAGTGAAGAATCAGATTCTTGATTTTGGCTCAGGTCCTGATCTTAGCATCCTGAGATCAAGCCCTGCATCAGTTCTGCATTGGTCATGGAACCTGTTTAGGGTTCTCTCTCCTTCTGCCTCTCCCTCCACTGCTTGCGTGCACTTGCGGTACACACTCTCTCACTCTCTCTCTCCCTTTCTCTCTCAAATAAATAAATAAATAAATAAATAAACTATTTTAATTGTGAATTCTGGTCCTTGCAGGAACATACATACTATTAGATGTGATATGCCTTAACTAATACTGTCTTTTTGAGAAAATATTGAAAGAGTCTGGATCCTTCTTTTAGCAAAAGAGGTATGAAATTTAAAACATGAGAATTCAGCTTATTATCTTCTGTGATCAAACTTTTATAGGAAAGGATTTAGAGGGCATAAAAGTCCACTTATCAATAATAGTATAAAGAAGGTTTTTCTTAATAAATTACACTTACAGTTGTAATAATATTTTCTTACATGTGCAATCATTTCATGACACTTAGGCAAAAATGGTAGAGATGCAAACACACGAGCTGGTCCAGGGAATTTTTCCTAAAACAGCCAAAAGTAAGTATCTTAGGCTCTGTGGGCTAGACTGTCTCTGATCTAGATACTCAGCTCTGTTGCTGTACTCAAAGTGACTATAGATAATACCTAAACAAATGAAACTGGCTGTGTCCCAGTGAAATTTTATTTGCAAGAACAAGTAGCATGTGGAGTTTGGTGGTCAAGCTCTCATGGGCTGGCTCCAGAAATGAGATTCTAGAAAATCAAGACAAATGTCAAGAGCAGGTGACATTTGTCAAATTTTAGGCACCCTTGGCAGTTTTATGTATATTGACCTGTCTTCATCTTCATAGCAACTCCATAAAGAAGATAACCAATATTTAGAGAATCAACTAAATTGTCCAACATTAAATGCTTAGCAAATGACAGAGCTATATTTCAAACCTAAAGCTCCAAGCATCCTCCCATGTTTTCTGCTCATTTTGGAGAATTTATGTTTCCCACCCCCAGAAATGATATAATACAACCAATGACATAATTAGAGCTGGTACTTAAAAAAGTTTACATTTCATGATTTCTCTTAAAATGGACTCTGGGTTTGCACTTCTCCCACATACCTGCTAAAACAATTGCTTTGCTTGAGAAGGAGGGAAGAGTTGCAGGCGGGTGTAGGGAACTACAGGTCTGGCATCTGCCTTAAGCACCTGCAGTTTTGCACTTAGTATGGTTTAAAATGTTGCCGTGGAGGCAGTCTCCATAAGTCCCTGCATGACAGTCAAAGGAAACCTGCACATTTCCTATGGTAGGTGGATCCTACCAGATTGTACCAGAGCCTATGGTAGGTGGATCAAGTAATCTGTTGCTCAGCCACAAGCAGATCAGTGAACATTTGATTTATCTCCAATTTCCAACTTATTATAAACCAAACTGTGGTGACATCACTGTTGCATTTATCTTTCCTCACCTGCAGGAGTTGCTAGGGACCCTATCACTCTTCAAAGTGCTGCATGGATTTATCTTGCCAAAGAGGATTCCAATTTATCTCTCTTTTGGTTATGGGGTGGGTAGAGGTCATGCTCTTGTGTTTTACTTTGAATGCTTTTATTAGACTCAGATTCTGTGCTCCTGGACCGAGAATCTCACAAACAATATCTAAATTAATAACTTTGAGTTTTATTTTCTCCTACCCACAAAGCCATTCAGAGCTCCCTAGAGAAGGGAAAAAGGCAAAAGCAATGTGTTACAACAAGCAGCAGGGAGAGCTTGCTAGCCATAGGGTCAAGGATAGGAAGGTCTTGCAAGAAATTGCTGTAGTTCTGCCCCTTAGACGCTCTCCTGCATCTGCCCAGGTGGGCTGGGTTGCACAGCCTTACAGCAATGGCAGAATTAAACAACTGATTTATTGTCCCTGAGATTTTAGCTCCTCCAGCATCAGCTCAGCTGCTCTGATCCTTGTGTGTGTGAGTGTGTGTGTCCATGTGTGTGCATGCATATGTTTATCTTGTGTATAGAAGAAAAGAAAAAGGTGTAGGATTGACTCAATCATGACATGAGCTAGATACAAAACCATTTTACTTTATTTTGTTCCATTTTTGTATATTCACACATTTGCACACACTATAGAAGAGTAAGATTTTATATATTATTCAATCAATGTCTATTATTAATAATTGAATGTTTTACAAATCTGATGGGTGAAGTATTATTAGTTTCATGGCCATTCCCCAGATCTCATTTATTCTTTTATTTATTTTCATTTGCTGGTCATTTGAACTGCTTATTCTGGGAATTACTGGTTCTCATACTGTATAATTTTTTTTTTGATTTTTTTTTAAATGGTATTGAATTTAATTTATTTTATTTTTTTTTTAATATAATTTTTTTATTTTTCATAAACATATATTTTTATCCCCAGGGGTACAGGTCTGTGAATCACCAGGTTAACACACTTCACAGCACTCACCAAAACACATACCCTCCCCAATGTCCATAATCCCACCCCCTTCTCCCAAACCCCCTCCCCCCAGCAACCCTCAGTTTGTTTTGTGAGATTAAGAGTCACTTATGGTTTGTCTCCCTCCCAATCCCATTTTCTTTCATTTATTCTTCTCGTACCCACTTAAGCCCCCATGTTGCATCACCACTTCCTCATATCAGGGAGATCATATGATAGTTGTCTTTCTCCGCTTGACTTATTTCGCTAAGCATGATACGCTCTAGTTCCATCCATGTTGTCGCAAATGGCAAGATTTCATTTCTTTTGATGGCTGCATAGTATTCCATTGTGTATATATACCACATCTTCTTGATCCATTCATCTGTTGATGGACATCTAGGTTCTTTCCATAGTTTGGCTATTGTGGACATTGCTGCTATAAACATTCGAGTACACGTGCCCCTTTGGATCACTACGTTTGTATCTTTAGGGTAAATACCCAATAGTGCAATTGCTGGGTCATAGAGCAGTTCTATTTTCAACATTTTGAGGAACCTCCATGCTGTTTTCCAGAGTGGCTGCACCAGCTTGCATTCCCACCAACAGTGGAGGAGGGTTCCCCTTTCTCCGCATCCTCGCCAGCATCTGTCATTTCCTGACTTGTTGATTTTAGCCACTCTGACTGGTGTGAGGTGATATCTCATTGTGGTTTTGATTTGTATTTCCCTGATGCCGAGTGATATGGAGCACTTTTTCATGTGTCTGTTGGCCATCTGGATGTCTTCTTTACAGAAATGTCTGTTCATGTCCTCTGCCCATTTCCTGATTGGATTATTTGTTCTTTGGGTGTTGAGTTTGCTAAGTTCTTTATAGATTCTGGACACTAGTCCTTTATCTGATATGTCGTTTGCAAATATCTTCTCCCATTCTGTCAGTTGTCTTTTGATTTTGTTAACTGTTTCCTTTGCTGTGCAAAAGCTTTTGATCTTGATGAAATCCCAATAGTTCATTTTTTCCCTTGCTTCCCTTGCCTTTTGCGTTGTTCCTAGGAAGATGTTGCTGCGGCAGAGGTCGAAGAGGTTGCTGCCTGTGTTCTCCTGAAGGATTTTGATGGATTCCTTTTGCACATTGAGGTCCTTCATCCATTTTGAGTCTATTTTCGTGTGTGGTGTAAGGAAATGGTCCAATTTCATTTTTCTGCATGTGGCTGTCCAATTTTCCCAGCACCATTTATTGAAGAGGCTGTCTTTTTTCCATTGGACATTCTTTCCTGCTTTGTCGAAGATAAGTTGACCATAGATTTGAGGGTCTATTTCTGGGCTCTCTATTCTGTTCCATTGATCTATGGGTCTGTTTTTGTGCCAGTACCATGCTGTCTTGATGATGACAGCTTTGTAATAGAGCTTGAAGTCCGGGATTGTGATGCCACCAACGTTGGCTTTCTTTTTCAATATCCCTTTAGCTATTTGAGGTCTTTTCTGGTTCCATATAAATTTTAGAATTATTTGTTCCATTTCTTTGAAAAAGATGGATGGTACTTTGATAGGAATTGCATTAAATGTGTAGATTGCTTTAGGTAACATAGACATTTTCACAATATTTATTCTTCCAATCCAGGAGCATGGAACATTTTTCCATTTCATTGTGTCTTCCTCAATTTCTTTCATGAGTACTTTATAGTTTTCTGAGTATAGATTCTGTGTCTCTTTGGTTAGGTTTATTCCTAGGTATCTTATGGTTTTGGGTGCAATTGTAAATGGGATTGACTCCTTAATTTCCCTTTCTTCTGTCTTGCTGTTGGTGTAGAGAAATGCAACTGATTTCTGTGCATTGATTTTATATCCTGACACTTTACTGAATTCCTGTATAAGTTCTAGCAGTTTTGGAGTGGAGTCTTTTGGGTTTTGCACATATAGTATCATATCATCTGCGAAGAGTGACAATTTGACTTCTTCTTTGCCAATTTGGATGCCTTTAATTTCCTTTTGTTGTCTGATTGCTGAGGCTAGGACCTCTAGTACTATGTTGAATAGCAGTGGTGATAATGGACATCCTTGCCGTGTTCCTGACCTTAGCGGAAAAGCTTTCAGTTTTTCTCCATTGAGAATGATATTTGCGGTGGGTTTTTCATAGATGGCTTTGATGATATTGAGGTATGTGCCCTCTATCCCTACACTTTGAAGAGTTTTGATCAGGAAGGGATGCTGTACTTTGTCAAAAGCTTTTTCAGCATCTATTGAGAGTATCATATGGTTCTTGTTCTTTCTTTTATTGATGTGTTGTATCACATTGACTGATTTGCGGATGTTGAACCAACCTTGCAGCCCTGGAATAAATCCCACTTGGTCGTGGTGAATAATCTTTTTAATGTACTGTTGAATCCTATTGGCTAGTATTTTACTGAGTATTTTCGCATCTGTGTTCATCAAGGATATCGGTCTATAGCTCTCTTTTTTGGTGGGATCCTTGCCTGGTTTTGGGATCAAGGTGATGCTGGCCTCATAAAATGAGTTTGGAAGTTTTCCTTCCATTTCTATTTTTTGGAACAGTTTCAGGAGAATAGGAATTAGTTCTTCTTTAAATGTTTGGTAGAATTCCCCCGGGAAGCCGTCTGGCCCTGGGCTTTTGTTTGTTTGGAGATTTTTAATGACTGTTTCAATCTCCTTACTGGTTATGGGTCTGTTCAGGCTTTCTATTTCTTCCTGGTTCAGTTGTGGTAGTTTATATGTTTCTAGGAATGCATCCATTTCTTCCAGATTGTCAAATTTATTGCCGTAGAGTTGCTCATAGTATGTTCTGATAATTGTTTGTATTTCTTTGGTGTTAGTTGTGATCTCTCCTCTTTCATTCATGATTTTATTTATTTGGGTCATTTCTCTTTTCTTTTTGATAAGTCTGGCCAGGGGTTTATCAATCTTATTAATTCTTTCAAAGAACCAGCTCCTAGTTTTGTTGATTTGTTCTATTGTTTTTTTGGTTTCTATTTCATTGATTTCTGCTCTGATCTTTATGATTTCTCTTCTCCTGCTAGGCTTAGGGTTTCTTTCTTGTTCTTTCTCCAGCTCCTTTAGGTGTAGGGTTAGGTTGTGTACCTGAGACCTTTCTTGTTTCTTGAGAAAGGCTTGTACCGCTATATATTTTCCTCTCAGGACTGCCTTTGTTGTGTCCCACAGATTTTGAACCGTTGTATTTTCATTATCATTTGTTTCCATGATTTTTTTCAATTCTTCTTTAATTTCCCGGTTGACCCATTCATTCTTTAGAAGGATGCTGTTTAGTCTCCATGTATTTTGGTTCTTTTCAAACTTCCTTTTGTGGTTGAGTTCTAGCTTTAGAGCATTGTGGTCTGAAAATATGCAGGGAATGATCCCAATCTTTTGATACCGGTTGAGTCCTGATTGGTAATATGTCAGACCTAGAGTTCAAAATGACAATTCTCAAGGTTCTAGCCGGGCTCGAAAAAGGCATGGAAGATATTAGAGAAACCCTCTCGAGAGATATAAAAGCCCTTTCTGGAGAAATAAAAGAACTAAAATCTAACCAAGTTGAAATCAAAAAAGCTATTAATGAGGTGCAATAAAAAATGGAGGCTCTCACTGCTAGGATAAATGAGGCAGAAGAAAGAATTAGTGATATAGAAGACCAAATGACAGAGAATAAAGAAGCTGAGCAAAAGAGGGACAAACAGCTACTGGACCACGAGGGGAGAATTCGAGAGATAAGTGACACCATAAGACGAAACAACATTAGAATAATTGGGATTCCAGAAGAAGAAGAAAGAGAGAGGGGAGCAGAAGGTATACTAGAGAGAATTATTGGGGAGAATTTCCCCAATATGGCAAAGGGAACAAGCATCAAAATTCAGGAGGTTCAGAGAACGCCCCTCAAAATCAATAAGAATAGGCCCACACCCCGTCACCTAATAGTAAAATTTACAAGTCTCAGTGACAAAGAGAAAATCCTGAAAGCAGCCCAGGAAAAGAAGTCTGTAACATACAATGGTAAAAATATTAGATTGGCAGCTGACTTATCCACAGAGACCTGGCAGGCCAGAAAGAGCTGGCATGATATTTTCAGAGCACTAAATGAGAAAAACATGCAGCCCAGAATACTATATCCAGCTAGGCTATCATTGAAAATAGAAGGGGAGATTAAAAGCTTCCAGGACAAACAACAACTGAAAGAATTTGCAAACACCAAACCAGCTCTACAGGAAATCTTGAAAGGGGTCCTCTAAACAAAGAGAGATCCTACAAGTGGTAGATCAGAAAGGAACAGAGACCATATACAGTAACAGCCACCTTACAGGCAATACAATGGCCCTAAATTCATATCTCTCAATAATTACCCTGAATGTTAATGGGCTAAATGCCCCTGTCAAAAGACACAGGCTATCAGAATGGATAAAAAAACAAAACCCATCTATATGTTGCCTCCAAGAAACACATTTTAAGCCCGAAGACACCTCCAGATTTAAAGTGAGGGGGTGGAAAAGAATTTACCATGCTAATGGACATCAGAAGAAAGCAGGAGTGGCAATCCTTATATCAGATCAATTAGATTTTAAGCCAAAAACTATAATAAGAGATGAGGAAGGACACTATATCATACTCAAAGGGTCTGTCCAACAAGAAGATTTAACAATTTTAAATATCTATGCCCCCAACGTGGGAGCAGCCAACTATATAAACCAATTAATAACAAAATCAAAGAAACACATCAACAATAATACAATAATAGTAGGGGACTTTAACACTTCCCTCACTGAAATGGACAGATCATCCAAGCAAAAGATCAGCAAGGAAATAAAGGCCTTAAACGACACACTGGACCAGATGGACATCACAGATATATTCAGAACATTTCATCCCAAAGCAACAGAATACACATTCTTCTCTAGTGCACATGTATAATTTTTTTAATCCATTTATATTACTTTTCTTAAGTGTTATAATATTTGTTTTCTATAATAAAGACACTATTCCTTTGCTAACATATGTTAGGTATATTCTTCCCCAAGCTATTTTTGCTTTTAATTTTGTTTTTTTGCGCTTTTTTTTCCTTCAGAACATTTTTATTTTTTGAAATAAAATTTATCCATCATTTCATTTTCTCGCTTGTAGATTTTATGTGTTGCTTTGAGAGCTTTCCTCTACCTCAAATGCATGCACACATTCTATCAAAGCTTCTCTTATTCCTCTTTCCCCCAACATCTTACAGGGGTGTGTGTGTGTGTGTGTGTGTGCACACGCATGTGTGTAACTAACTAAATGTTTTGTTGTACTTGGCCCGTTAATTAACCAGAATTTATTTTTTATGCAAAATGAGACAGAAATCTTACTTTTTTTTTTTTTTTTTAAGATTTATTTATTTGACAGAGAGAAATCACAAGTAGACAGAGAGGCAGCCAGAGAGAGAGAGAGAGGGAAGCAAGCTCCTGCTGAGCAGAGAGCCCGACGCGGGACCCGATCCCAGGACCCTGAGATCATGACCCGAGTCGAAGGCAGCGGCCTAATCCACTGAGCCACCCAGGCGCCCAGAAATCTTACTTTTCAAAGTTGTTTATCAATTTCTGATTGCTGCATAAGAAATTACCAAAGATTTGTGGCTTAAATTAGTACTAAGTTTTTATATTATGATTCTGTAAACCGCAAGTCCAGCAGAGGCCTCAGTGGACCAAAATCAAGATGCTGGCAGGGCAGCATCCCTTCCTGGAGGCTCTAGGAGGGATGCATTTCTTTGCCTTTCTCAACCTGTAGAGTCAACCTGTATTCCTTACATCTCCTGACCTCTTCCTTCATTATCAGAGCCAGTGGCATTTCATTTCCCTGACCTTCTTCAATGGTCACTGACTACAGCCAGGAAAGCTCAGGTTTTAAGGGCTCATATGATTCAGTTGGGCCCTTCAGGATAGTCCAGGTTAATCTCCCTGTTTCAAGGTCTATAAACTTAATCACGTCTGTGAAGTTCCTTCTGCCATGGAAGTTAATAGAGTTTAGGGAGTAGGATG